>NC_091447.1:43189599-43499541 GCF_964237555.1 Oryctolagus cuniculus | reverse complement strand
TCCTTTCCTCATTGAATTTATCGATCTAGATATTTGACTGGACTGTATCCATCTGCTTTCACAGGCTTCTCTAATGGATTTTTAAGTCCCTTGGCCTTACTGTATGTTTTCACTTCCTTTCTATGAAGAATGAATGCAGTGCCATTTATTGGGTGTTTAATTTGTGCCAGCTACCAGGCTGCTTTTTTTTTTTTTTTAAGGTTTATTTTATTTTTTCTTGAAAGTCAGAGTTACACAGAGAAGGAGGGGCAGAGAGAGAGAGAGAGAGGTCTTCCATCTGCTGGTCACTCCTCAGTTGGCCGCAAATGCTGGAGCTGTGCTGATCTGAAGCCAGGAGCTTCTTCCGGGTCTTCCCACACACAGGTGCTGGGGCACAAGGACTTGGACCATCTTCTAGTGCTTTCCCAGCTCATAGCAGAGAGCAGGATTGGAAGAAGAGCATCTGGGACTCAAACCAGCGCCCTATGGGATGCCAGCACTGCAGGCAGTGGCTTTACCGGTTACGCCACAGTGCCCGCCCCAACCAGGCTTCTTTACATACATTTTCTCATTTAATTCTTAGAACACTGCTAAGAAGTATTTTATCTTCATTTAGAAACCACACCGATTTCTGGCTTATAGGATTGTTGAATGTTTTTGTTTTGTATTGTTTAATTTATAATATGCTAGAAAAGATTTGACCTATACTCCTCAACAGGGAGAAGTAATAATACAGTCATAACAGATTTCAGTTCTCTATTCTCTGCTTCAAACAAAAAAATCCTACTTTCATAAGTATCAGTATCTTTTGTGTTTGAAAGCAGACATACTATCAAATGTAACTTTTTAAATGTTTAAATTTTTGTAAAGATAGTTAACAGATCTTTGAACATGTATATTAGCACTGGGACCAAGAACCTAAGAAAAGTACTGAAAAATGTGCACACCTTTCAGGAAGGGTAGAATATTGAGCCATGTGACATTATCCAGCTTTTAAAGACTTGTTGAGTTTATTTTTGACAACTAAATGCCTTGAAAAGTGGGTTACCGCAATTAAAATGTTTTCCTTCATATTTGAAAACTACCTTGCTCATCTACTACTAGTAAGACGTGTACTTCCTTAGCAATTTGATATGGTCCAATGCAGTAGTTTTTTAGACCCCCTAGCAAATTCTTTTAAACAAGATTTTCCTTTGTCAGTTTTTTTCTAAAAGCCTCATTTGTGTTATAAACATTTTATTCTATGTTTCTTGCGAAAACTGTGAACGGTTTGCTATTTTTTAGGATATTGCCTTTTACCTCTGATTACACACGCTTCTGTTTGTAGGACTGTAGGGTGGATAAGTCATACTCCTTGAGTTCCTAAGAAAGGTAATCCTTGATATTTGCTATTCTCAGGCTGACCACAGACATTTTAACTCGAGGTAAAACATTCCTTCTCTTTCAGTGTAGTAAAATCCATGGTACTGTTCAAGTCACTCTGTTTCTCTGATTGGAACAATATTGACAATAACGTTCTGTTCAAGACAGTAATAGTTAAATTATAAATGTGTTAGGTGCTGAGACTACAAAGATGATCAAGTCAAGATGCCTTTCCTCATTGAGCTGTAAAATACCCATTTAAAATCCATGAATAGAAAGGAGGGTTTTTTTGTTTGTTTTGTTTTTAAATATTTATTTGTTTTTGTTTAAAAGGCTGAGTGAGAGATCTTCTATCTACTGGTTCACTTCCCAAATGGCTGCAACAGCTGGGGCTGGGCCAGGCTGAAGGCAGGAGCCAGGAATTTCATCCTGGTCTTCCATATGGGTGTTAGAGACCCAAGTATTCGGGCCCATCTTCTGCTTCCTTCCCAGGCACATTAGCAGGAGCAGCTGGTGCTAGAATTGGAGCTCTAATTGGGGATTCCAGCATTGCAAGCTGCAGCTTTTAAACTGCTTTCCCCCAGGAAAGTGTACTTAAATATTCAGATATTCTTAGTTCTCCAAACAGGCATGAAAATATTGCCCTTCTTGTTAATGCATCCCCCCACAGTATGGTGAAGGGAAGTCTGTAAATAAATATATTAAGCCAGGGCATTCTCTGACCCTGGCTTCAGATGATTGCTGATTGACATTTGCACTAGCACTGGCTGTTGTATATCACATCTTTACTGCAGATGTTTTAAATCATTTGAAATAACTTCAGACTTCCAGAAAAGGTACCGGAACTCCGGGAACCTCTTCACCCAGATTTCCTCCATTGTTTGCAGTGTTTCTTCTGTTGCCTGCCCTCAGTCTACATGCATAAATACTTGGGTTGACTAAATACACACACACACACACACACACACACCCATTTATCAGTCTTCATAAACCGTTTCAGCGAGCAGCAGATGTGGTATCCCATCACCCTTTACTACCACACTGTCTCTTTCTTAAAGACAAAGCACTCTTATCCAACCAACATACAGCCCTCCCCGTCAGAAAATCAGCTATGGTACACGCTGCTGTCTAGTTTCGTCAACTGTCCCTACAATATCTTTCTTCTCTGGCTTAGGATCCTATCTGGAATATATGTTACATTTAATTGTCATAGCTCTTTAGACTTCTTCAGCCTCAGTTTTTCCTCTTATGTCCTTGACAGTTTTAGAAAGCAGAGGCCCTACATTCTGTGGGGTGACCCTCATTTCAGGTTTGTAAAGTTTTCCTCGTGACCCCATTCAGGTCTTGCATTCCTGGCAGGAATACCCCTGAAGTGGTGCTGTGGCCTCAGTGCATTTCACTCGAGCCATCTGATGACAGACTCTGCCTCTAGGACTGCTGTTAGCAAGACCGTATTTGTGCCCCATTTTGGTTGATTGTATTTGTGGACATATATTCCAAAATTCTGCTGACATGACTAGCTAAGTTTAGAGGGTGTCATTAATGACTCCTACCTGAACTAACCACTTCTGTTATGATTGCAATAATTCTTCAGTTTCATTATTCCTTCTACATAAGTTGGTGTTTTGTTGTAAGATACTACTACTTTCTTTCTCCCTCTTATTATTTAGATCAGAAAAAGCTCATAGATTTTTATTTATTATGTTGTGGTCTGTTACTATTATGATTTTGCTGTTTATTATTTTTTAAGCTTTTTTATTTATTTGAGAAGTAGAGTTACAGACTTAGAGAGGGAGAGTGAGGGAGAAAGGTCTTCCATCTGCTGGTTCACTCCCTAAATGGCCACAGTGGCCAGAGCTGGGCCGATCTGAAGCCAGGAGCCAGGAGCTTCCTCTGTGTCTCCCACATGGATGCAGGGGCTCAAGCACTTGGGCCATCTTCTACTGCTTTCCCAGGCCACAGCAGAGAGCTGGATCAGAAGAGGAACAGCCAGTACCAGAACCAGCACCCATATGGGATGCTGGCACCCCAGGCAGAGGATTAACCTACTGTGCCACAGTGCCAGCCTCAGTTTTGGTGTTTAAATTATCCTGATTAAGCCAGTGGGAACCCCTTTAAGCTGGCTCTTGTGCCCATTTATCATGGTCCTATCTCATTTATTGTGCATTTCCTTAGGACTTTCTGGCAGAACAAACTGTTCCTGGTTCATCTGGTGCTTTGCCTTGTCTGGTTCTAGAATCAGCCATTTCCTCAAGAAGTCCTGTTTTTTGTTGCACTGTTTGTTTTATTTGTTAAAGGTGATATTTAAAAACAAAGATTTAGGGACAGGCAATTGGTGTAGCGTTAAGATGCCACTTAGGGCACACACATTTCATTTCTGAGTGCCTGGATTTGATCTGGCTCGACATCAGATTCCAGCTTCCTGCGAACACAAACCCTGGGAGGAGGCAGGAGATGGCTCGAGTACTTGGGTTCCTGCAACCCAGGTGGGAGACCCAGAATGTGTTCTGGGCTCCTGGGTTTGGCCTGGCCTAGACTGGGCTGTTGCAGGCATTTGGGAAGTGAACTAGTGGCTGGAAGATTTCTCTCTTTCTCTCTGCTTTTCAGATGAATAATATAAAGAAATGTAATTTAAAAACAAAATTTGGGGGCTTAGTGTGCTCATTGCTATTGGGTGTCATTGCTTCCAAGCACTCAGTAGACATAATTGGGACACATATGTGTATGATTTGTATGTACACACATTTTAAGGATACATCAAGAAGTTTGTGGAAAATTGAATTAAAAAGTCAGTTTGTTTTGGTGTAAAAATTTTTTGAAATGTAAAAGGTCTTCAAAAAGTTTATGAAATACATGTACTATGAAAAACCACATGGATTTCAACATATTTTGCACCGAAAGAAACTTACTTTTTAATTTAATTTTCCATGGACTCTTTTTTTGAAGATTTATTTATTTGAAATACAGAGTGGCAGAGAGGGGGAGAAAGAACCAGAGAGTTCTCCCATCCGCTGGTTCGCTTCCCTAGATGCCCATAACAGCAAGGGCTAGGCTAGGCTGAAGCCAGCAGCCAGGAACTCCACCTGGGCTACCCACATGGAAGATGAGAACCCGGAGTACTTTGGGCTGTCGTCTGCTGCTTTACAGGTGCCAGTAGTAGGAAGCGAGGTCAGGCGCACCGAGTAGCCAGGACTTGAATCAGGCACTTCATAGGGGATGTGGACATTGCAAGCAGAGGCTTAACCGCTGTGCCACAACACCTACCTCTACCGTGAACTTAAAAAAATTGTTTTTTATTTAATCATTTGAGAAGCAAATAGAGGAAGAGCTTCCTGTCCTGGCTCACTCCATACATGCTGTCAGTAGCTAGGGCTGGGCCATGCTGAAGCTGAGAACCAAGAAGAACCCAGATCACCTGTGTGGATGGCAGGAACTCAACCTCTGAAGCCAATACTGCTGCCTCCCAGGGTTTGCACCATCAGGAAGCTGGAATTGGTAGCTAGAGCTGAGGACCAAAGCCAAGTACTGTGATGTGGGATGTGTGTATCCCAACTGCACTACCCAAACACCTGCCCCTTCCATGAACTTTTTGAAGTACCCTTGTATGGTACACTCACATAATTATTTTTTATACATAAATATATATGTATTATAAAATCATAAATTTGTTTCTGTCATTCCAATTCCAGTTCAGTACCCCAGGATTCTCTCTTGCCTTCCCTCTCTCCATGCCTATAGATGCCTTCTCTGGTATTAAGAAACCTGGCCTCACTTTAGCCTCGATATATTTATCATTTGTCCAGTTTGTTTTACTTATTTGCTCAGTGTGTTCCCACTCTCCCTGCTATTTAGACCATCTGCTTGACTCTGCCTCCTTGACCTTGTGTTATTCACCACTGGACCTGCTGGCCTAGTCCCCTTTGTGGTTCCACAGCCCCGTCCTGGGCCCATAAGTCTGTGCAGCTCTTTTTTCCTCACACAATACCTCCTGTCCTCACCTCTGGGCTAATTGACTCACACCTCTGCTGCTCTTCCCAGTGTATCCTCAGTACTCTGTATCCTCAACCAGCATCCTGACTCCTGTGTGTGTCCCACTGTGTAGTTTATCTGTATTTCAAGGATTTACAAACAGGTGAGAAGATACATATGTAATTTCCCCACACACAAATGATAACTTACAATATTAAGTTTTCTGCACCTTCGTTCTTTTATTCACTTACTACTTCTTTAAAAACTTAAAGCATGAGTACATAAAGCGACACCTCATTCTTTTAATAATCTGTATACATCCAGGCACACGCACACATACCCTATACCTACTACCTACCTGAGGTAGAATGTTTAACTGCCATACATTTCCTCCCATCCTGATACACAGTCCTCTTTGCAATATGCCTTCACTACTTTTTCCATCTAGAGGTTCAACCTATTTCTCTCTCTCTCATGACTTGTTTGGACCAGTGAGTATGGTGGAAGTGATTTGTGAGTACTGTAGCCAAGTCTTTAAGAGGCTTCAAGGAATGCTTTCCTGCAGCTCCTAATAAGGAAGCTGGTCTAGCCTCTAGGAGAACCAAGTTGTTCCACTGGGAGCCAGCACCAACCAGCAGATGTGAACGTGAATTACCTTGAACCTGCTAGCCCAGCTGACCCATTAACGGAATGTCCCCACAGAGCAACCAGAGCTGAAACAAGCAGAGAAACTGCCAACCAACCTACAGGTCATGAGAAATCACATATTGTTGTTTACCTAAGGAGGACTAGCCATCAATAATATGAGGTGAAGTTGGTGTCCTAAGTTTGTGATGTTTTACTTTGTAGCAATAGATATCTGAAGCTGTAATTGTGCATTTTGGACCTCTAGGTTGTCTCTAGCCTTCTATTATGAATAATACTTTAATGAATATCTTTGTACAGAGTATATACTGATTTTTGTACATAATGCCAAGTCATTTTCCAGAAATGTTGACACAATTTTTATTGTCACCATTAATGTCTGAGAATCACTGTTTCCCCTAAACACTCATATGAATGAGTACTTTCCTTTGACAATGAAGTGAATTTTTCAAATCTTGTGGTTCTTAACTGTGTTTCCCTATCTACTTGTGAGGCTAAACATCTTTTGATATATTATGGGTCATTTTTTTTTTCAGTGCTATGAGTTGCTTATTTGTCTATTTTTTTATCAGTTTTTTTTTCTTACCAATTTGTGGGCAATCTTTGATGTATTTCTTATGGATATAGCCCATTAATTTATTTGCAAACATAGTTTGTCAATCTGTCCTTTGTTTTTTTTTTTGTACAGTTTTGGAATAATTTATCATGAATTTCTCTTTTGGCATTTCAAGTAATCATTTACATCTATCTTTTTCTCTGTGATTTCTGATATCCCTGACTTGAGGCTAGCTGTCCTATCTAGGTTATACAAACCTTTTCCTGAATTGTTTCCTAACTTTGTATTGTCTTTCTTATTAGAACAGAAGTCATGTTCAGCTGCTACAGGAATCCAGAAACAGAGGTGTATAAACAAATCAGGGGATTGTTTTCCTCAAGTTAGCAGTCGATTGTTGAGGGCTGTGTGGGGCTCTGCAGGCTGCTTTGTCTTCCTGTGTGGGTATCCACGCTGAGATGGCGCTCTCTCCTGTTGCTTCCTCATCCGTGGCACAGCCTTTGCACTGAGAAGCATGTCCAGTTTGGTGACTATAACAGAATAACAAGTTCTTTTAAAATACTCTTTTTCTCTTGGAAAAATAATACTGATTTTGCATTCTGTACCATAATAAATGTATCTGCAGAATAAGGTCCCAGAAGTTTTTTTCCTTTAACTTGTTGGGCTGCCATAGTTTAAAAATTTTTTTTCAAAATTGTTTACATGTAAACAGTGAGATAAACATGATTATCTTCTCAAAGCTGAAACTAATGTTAGGGGACACAGAACGTTATCATTATGTTCAATAAATAATACTTATTAAAGTGTTGTATGTACCATTAACTATGATAAGCAGTGTCTATAAAACTGACTATGGTGTGATCATTGTCTGAAGTAGATAAACATTTTACTACAGCTGTATGTAGTGATTTGAGTGTAATATCAAGTTAGGGAGGCAAGACATCTAGGCTAGTTGAGAGTTTGAGCTGTGATTATGGAACTTGATGGAGAAAATGTCTCAAGGCGAGACCTGAATGGCCAGTAGGAGGTAGACAACCTGTTGGAAGGAGTTTGTAGCAGGTGGGAAGGAGGACACGCTGGAGCTTTAGGCGTTTGATGGGTGGGGCTGAGCTTTAAGAGAGGGGCTGTGAAGAGAGAAATGCTGGTCATGGTAGAGACCTTTTCTTAGGATTGGGAGCCTTTGGAAATTTTTAAATGGAATTGAAGGAGAGCAAATTTACCCTTTGATACAATCAGTTCATTTGGTTGTAATATGGAAAGTGCAGCTGGGGGTGGGATCTGGAAATCAGGGCCTGTATTGGAAAGTTTATGTAACATCTGAAATCTGTCTCAATATTGGTTAAGTATTTATTAGACACGAGTGTAATATAATGTCAGGGATTAGAGATGTGTGTGAAACATGTAGGTCCTATGATCAAGAAGATTTTATTTTAAAATAAAGGCTAGATATCAACAATATAAGGCAGTATACTAATATTATGACTTCTTAAATAATGAGGGGAGGCGGGCAGTGTAGCACAGTAGGTTAAGTGTCCACCTGTGGCACTGGCATCCCATGTGGGTACCAGTTCTAGTCCTGGCTGCCCCACTTCCAATCCAGCTCTCTGCGATGGCCTGGGAAAGCAGTGGAAGATGGCCCAAGTACTTGGGTCCCTCCACTTGCATGTGCATTTGCATGGGAGACCCAGTAGAAGCTCCTGGCTTTGGATCAGTGCAGCACCAGCCGTTGTGGCCATTTGGGAAGTGAACCAGTGGATGGAAGACCTCTCTCTCTTTCTCTTTCTCTCACTGTAACTACCTCTCATATAAATAAAATCTTTTAAAATCTTTGTGGCTCCATTGCTCATACAAGCCAGTCTTTCCATGTGTACTGTACTGCCTTCCACAGCACTTTTAACTGCCTATTTTTAAAATTATCTGTAGGTTGCTTATACATTTCCCCAGAACCCCTGAGAAGTAAGATTAGAGTACAAGTAATTGTTCAGTGTGAGACACAAAGTATCAAACAAGCTCCACTCTGGTTTTGGTCAGGAAGAGAAATGGTCAGAAGAATTGCCACATTATGTTAATGGAGCTGTTACTGGGAACAGTCTTGAGGTTGGTTTCTGGGAAACAGTGGTGAAGAGCTAGGACAGTGGGGAACAAGACAGTAGTATGGCATGACATGTCATGTCATTAGATAGCTGGCTGCATTCTTAGTGTTGTCTCTTCTTTCCATAGTTAGTATCTGGAACTGTGAATGAGAGAAGGGCATATACTATTACCAATAAACAAGTAAATAATTTGTGTTTTTTTTTTTAAGATTTATTTATCTGTTTGAAAGGCAGAATTACAGAGAAACAGAGGCAGACAGAGGGAGAGACAGAGAGGGAGGGAGAGAGGGGTCTTCCATCTGCTAGTTCACTTCCCAGATGGCTGCAACAGCCATCTTCCACTGCTTTCCCAGGCCATAGCAGAGAGCTGGATCAGAAGTGGAGCAGCCGGGACTCGAACTGTCATCTATATGGGATGCCGGCACTGCAGGTGGTGGCTGTACCTGCTACACCACAGCGCCAGTCCCAATTTGTGGGTTTTGATAGTGTATTTGTTTTTATTTCCAGAAAGCACTTATGAAAATAAAGACTGTTATTCCCTCTTTCACCCTAAGTCTGTCCTTTAGTCTGTTAAACTAGTGATTTAGACTCAAGCCAAGTAAAGAGGGGTGAAGATAGTAATTTTGTTCTTTGATAAAGAAAAAAGTATAAGAAGTGTGCTTGCCATGTGACCAATGTGGCCACATTTTCTCACCTGTAATTGATGCATTTGGATAAATTTAGGGCCCAAGCACTTGGGCCATCTTTTACTGTTTTCCCAGTACATAGCAGAGAGCTAGATTGGAAGTGGAGCAGCCAGGACTCAAATCAGTACCTATATAGTATGCTGGCACTGCAGGCATCTTTACCCACTGTGCCACAGAGCTGGCCTCCAGAATGGGGTTTAAAAGAAACTTATCTACTTGGAATTTTTTGTCTTTAGACCTAGGCAACTACACATCAAGGGCCAATTTTAAGTAGAGCACGTGCCATAATGTCGGTGTGACGATTCTGTAACCTAAAAGTTGTATAGTTAAATATTTGAATTTCTCCATAATTCCTCTTACCACCTTCCTTATCTGTACCCTTTACTCCTTGGTGTGGTTGGTATATGTTCCCTATCTGGATTTTTGGCTTCTAATTTTGTATCCTATTTAATATGTATGTATTTTGAAGTTTATAAAGTAATGTAGATAGGAGAAAAAAGTCTTAGCATTTCAAAATGGGAAAGTGTATGTGCAAAAATTCAGTATGTTTGTATCTTTGTAAACATTTTGTACAAGTGATTTAATAACATGTATACATTGTCAACTTCCAAATTGGATCTCCAGGCCAGATCTAACAGTCATAGTAATATTCTAGTACACATCTTGCTTTTAAACTTTTATCATGCTTTATAACTTTATACTACAGCTTCTTTCATAATCTCTGAAATTTGTCAGTGCCAATTTTAAGCCTGGATCAATAGTATCCACTTGATCCTGTTGTGATTTTTGAAGATTTTGTAGACTAATGCTTTTGGTAGCCAGTGCTTAAGAACTGTCTTGACTGGAGTAGTTAAATCTCACCTTGCTTGGTTACTCAGTTTCTCTTGTCCCAACAAGACCGGAATTTTATGTGCTTGCCTGTGCTTCAGATTTTTCCTATTAGGGATTGTGCTCAAGTGCCAGAACTTATTGACAGAAAAGCCCTCTCTGAGGAGGCCAGGGGAGGCAGCCCAAGGAAGGTAACCCACTAGCAGGACTCAGTGGGGTAGCCGTGTACTGCCCAGGAGGCCGTCTCCTCAGGGACTGGGTGGAGGGGGACATGGAGGATATTCGTAGGGAGGCGCCACGCTCTGGGATTCCCTGGAGTCTACTCGGTGGGATGGGTGTGTCCCTAGAAGCACCCTCCAGATCCCAAGGCAAGTTGCCCCCGAGGAGGTACCATTCACTGTTAGCTGCTGCACTGTGGGAGCCTGCTGAGAGCGGCACAGCAGAACGGGGAAGAGAGCCCTCTTCCTCCTGTAGCATCCCCTCCCATTCCCTCTGCTGGCAAGGCTGAGGCCATGGCAGCCAACAGAGGGAGGGAGTTTCCAGTGGCCACCTCCATGGTGTGTAGCAGACAGTGGTGGATGAATTTTGAGTGGGAGAGGAAATCATGTGATAGTTGGCACAGGTAGGAAGTTGTTGGTTTTCTTGGTAAGTCAAGTCAGGAAGCAGAAGGAATAGAAGCCGGATTGGAGTGAACCGAAGAGAGAGTGGGAAATGATGAGTGGAACAGGTATATAAACGACTCTGTCAACAGGATTCTCTGTGAAGTAGAGCTGAGATGAGTGGAGGGAGCCACTGTGGGAGGTATAGCAAGTTTGATTTATCTTTCTTAGAATGTTATAAATATTATACTGAGTGGGACATACACAAATGCTGAGTATTCAACTCAGTGAATTCTCACAAAGTGAAACACAGCTATGTAATTAGCACCCAGGGTAGAGGCAGAACGTATCTGGAAGCATCCCTCGGGCCTCCAGTCAAAATCCTGCCTCCTGTGAGGAACCATTATTGAAATTTCAACAAGAGAGTTTTGTTGTTTTGTATAAAATTACGCATATAGTATGTGCTAATCTGTGTCTGCCTTCTTCCACTCAAAATGTATTCCTTCATATTGTTATGTATAGTGGTTGGTTTTTATTTCTATGTGAATATTTCAGTTTGTAAATACACTGGAGTTTATTCACTGCACTGATGGTGGATATGTGGGCTGTGTCCAGCTTTCCACCATTAGAATTAATGCTAATGCTGCTGTGAGCACTGTTGTCCCTCCGTATTGATCAGTATCTATGTGTTCACATACTTGGGAGTGAAACTGTCAAGTAATAGGATATGCATATGTTCAACTTTACTAGTTTTCCAAAGTGACTAACTAGTTTACACGGATATGTACGTTGTATGAGGGTTCTAGTTTCTTTATTATCATGTTTTTAAACTATGTATCTACTCCTCCAAATCTCTTTGGAGGTTTTTATTTGTCTTTTGTGAGATATCTTTATTTACTCTATGGTTACGAAGCTATTCCTCCATCTTCTGAAGGCATTGTTTTACCTTTCAGATGTGGATCTGTAATTCATCTGGAATTTGACTTCCATGTGGGATTTTAGGTAGGGTTTTGAATCAATTTTTCTTATGTGTATATAGAAATTGACCGAGTTTTTATTAAGCTCGTCCTTTAAGGGGGAAGATATTATAAAGATGAAAAATAATAGAACATGTTTGCACATTGGTGGGTGATGTAAGCATTTGTGAGTCTGGATTCTAGGATGTTGGCAGCATAGGAACTGGATGGGGTAAATAAGAGACCATGATTTTTGATAAGGAAACATTTTTCATTAAATTAAAAAAATTTGGTTATTTGAGAGGCAGAGAGATGGTGAGCTCCCATCTGCTTGTTCACTACACCAATATCCATAACCACTGGGATGGGCCAGGCTGAAGTTAGGAGCCAGAAACTCAGTCCAGGTCTCCCAAGTGAGTAGCAGGGATCCAACCACTTGAGCTATCACCCCTGTCTCTCAGTGTCTGCATTAGCAGGAACCTGGAACTAGGGGCCAGAGGCAAGTATTGAACCCAAGTACTCTGATACGGTACACGGCACCCACTAGGCCCAATGCCTGCCCTAGGAAAAATGTTCTTATTCTTTCTCCTTCCTCCCTCCCTCCCTCCCTTCCTTCGGCAGAGTGGACAGTGAGAGAGAGAGACAGAGAGAAAGGTCTTCCTTTGCCGTTGGTTCACCCTGCAATGGCTGCTGCGGCCAGCATGCTGTGGGCGGCACACCGCTCTGATCCTAAGGCAGGAGCCAGGTGCTTCTCCTGGTCTCCCATGCGGGTACAGGGCCCAAGCACTTGGGCCATCCTCCACTGTACTCCCTGGCCACAGCAGAGAGCTGGACTGGAAGAGGGGCAACCGGGACAGAATCTGGTGCCCGACCGGGACTAGAACCCGGTGTGCCGTTGCCACAGGCGGAGGATTAGCCTATTGAGCCACGGCGCCGGCTGGAAAAGTTTTTAAAAGAAAAGGGTCCTGGGGCCAGTGCTGTGGTGTACCAGGTAAAGCTGCCACCTGCAGTGCCAGGATCCTACATGGTTGCAGGTTTGAGTCCTGGCTGCTCCACTTCCAATCCAGCTCTCTCCTATGGCCTGGGAAAGCAGTGAAAGATGGCGCAAGTCCATGGGCCCCTGCACCTGCATGGGAGACTCAGAAGAAGCTCCTGGCTCCTAGCTTCAGATCTGCGTAGTTCCAGCCATCTAGGGAGTGAACCAGTGGATGGAAAACCTTTCTCTCTCTCTCTTTGCCTCTGCCTCTCTGTGTAAATCTTCCTTTCAAATAAATAAATAAATCTTCTAAAAAAAGAAAAGGATCCATAGCACAAATAAAATGTATACCTCTGCTTTGAAGAGGATGTGCTATCACTGTAGCAGGAATAAAAAGGAAAACAAGTGCAAATAAAGGTGGTTTTTAAAAAATTTTATTTGAGGTACACAAATTTCATGTAGCCAGGTGGCTTATGAACTTGACTATGGAGGACAAAGGGGTTCCCTGTGTGTTTCTGTGTGTTCTTGAGACAAAGGTGGGGTTTGAGAAAACAGGTCAAGGAAGGGAAGGTTAGAGACTATTTTTGTTGTTTTAACAGGTAGATGTCTAGTTGTTACCACACTTTTCACACTTTTTTTTTTTTTTTTTTTTTTTTTTTTTTTTTTTTTGACAGAGTGGACAGTGAGAGAGAGACAGAGAGAAAGGTCTTCCTTTTTGCCGTTGGTTCACCCTCCAATGGCCGCCGCCACGCCGATCCGATGGCAGGAGCCAGGTGCTTCTCCTGGTCTCCCATGGGGTGCAGGGCCCAAGCACTTGGGCCATCCTCCACTGCACTCCCTGGCCACAGCAGAGAGCTGGCCTGGAAGAGGGGCAACCGGGACAGAATCCGGCGCCCCGACCGGGACTAGAACCCGGTATGCCAGCGCCGCTAGGCGGAGGATTAGCCTAGTGAGCCGCGGCGCCGGCAACCACACCATTTTTTGAGAAAAACTTCTGTACTCCATTGAATTGCTGAACCCCTCACATGGAACCACCCTTACTAAACCATGTCTTGCCTGTGGTCTAAAGGGAATCTCGCCAGAAAAACCGGATTGCTGTGTTAGAGGAGGAGTGGGACAGCTGCGGGTAAAGGAGAAAACATTGTGGTGTAATGGGGGAGGGCACTTGCAGTCCTTTGATCTTTAAAGGAGAGTGATTGTCTTTTGCAAAATCGGTGAATTAAAACTGAGGCAATCATGTTGTGCAAGCGCATCTTTTAGAATTTGTCTCCACCGTTCTCTGGTGTCCTTTGACTTATTAGCAACACTGATGCAATGGACTGTGCCCTTGTGTCTTTGCCTCCTTTACAGTACATTAAGTTTTTGTTTTATAAGTTTTGTTCAAGGGACTTAAAGGAGAAAAACCCTGCATGATTAGAGCAGCTTGTGGTAAAGTTAGGGAGGGCAGTACTCTAAGGTATAGATTATTCCTCATAAGAAGATAATTTTGCAGGCCTGACAGTGGGCCATAGTTTCCTTACTGTTCCTAGTGTTTAACTTTAAATACAATACAAAGAACATGAGAAATTGTGTCTTTTTTCTTACAGTTGAAAGTGTTGTGCAGTGCCTCTAAGATAGGGCTCTTCTGAAATCTTTTCTGTTAGCATATCTTACCCTGTTTCTTAGATTGAAAGAGTGGGATAGCATTGAGAGGTAATAAAATCTCCTGATTCTACACCAGTTTCCGTAGATTGAGGGCTGTACTTATTTAGTAGTAGAAGAATTTGGCTAACATCAGATATGCTTGTGATCTGAAATGATCTTTTATTTAAATTAGAAAAAGGAAGTAGAAGGCCATAGAAAAATGTCTTCGTATTGTCTTGTGTATGCTCCCTTCAGTAAGAGAAAAGAAGAACCGCATAGAAAAGTGTCTTTGTTAGCTTGGCTGGTTTGACACATAGTGATAGCTCAATAACATCATCTGAGTTTCTGATGAATATATAAATATGGGATTTTTTTGGGAAAGCTCTTCTGTTAACCAACATTACTTGGAGACCTTATAACCCTAGTATGGACAAAAATTATTCTGACTTTATTCTGAACAAACCTAGAGGAAATTGATTTGTTAATTGCTTCCAAGCATCAACCAAAATATACTGGGAACATTGGCATTGTATCTCTTCCTTCTCCATGTTTGCAAGCATTTGACTATCTCTTCTTGACTGACTGTCCATAGTACAGTTTCCAGTGCTTTACTCTTCGCTGTGAATAGTGAGCCAATAGTGAGGAACTTCTGTGCAATGATAGAGGCTGAAACAAACAAATAACTGATGTATCATATGGGAGACCCAGATGAGCTTTTGATAATTCAGGGACCAGAAGAAGACTTTTAAATGTTATTTTTAAAATTACTGTGTAGTAAAATTAATTATTTTAGCATACTGTCTTAAAATTGTAGTGCTCATGAAGGTTGGTGTAATCACTATTGTAATCAGAATACAGAATAATTTTGTCATCCCCAAAAAGCTCCCTTGTCCTGTCCCTTTATGGTCATACCCTCTCCTACCCCTATCCCTTGGCAAGTGCTGATCTGTTTTTCATCACTAAAGTTTTGTCTTCTGGAGAATATCATATATATGGAAGCATATAGGATATATCCCCTTGACACTGATTTCTTTCATTCAGCATACTGCCTTTGAGATTCACACAAGTTGTGTATTTGCTTTTTTGAATGTGTGATTTGCAAATATGTTCTCCCAATCAGTAGCCTGTTATTTCATTCTCTTAAAAAAAGTATCTGTTGTAGAGTAATGGTTTGTAATTTTGATGAAGTCCAATTTATCTCTTGTTTTTTATAGATTACGTTTTGATGTCCTGATAAGAATTACTCTTTGCCTAATCCCAGGTCCTGAGAATTTTTTCCTAACTCTTCCTCCTCCAGAAGCTTTATGTTTCAATCTTTACTTTAAGACTTAGTTAACTTTTAGTTAATTTGTGTGTTACTTTTTTATCCTTGCATCTTTGTCATGGTTAATTAATTTTTTTTTTTTTTTTTTTGCACATGGATACCCAGAAGTTACAGCCCTATTTGTTGAAAACACTATCCACGCTTGATTGAATTGCTTTTGGATCTTTATTAAAAATTGACTATGCTTGTATGGGTGTATTTCTGAGTTTCGTAAACTTTTTTCTATTCCTTTGCCAGTACCACATTGTCTTAATTATTTTAGATTTAGAGTAAGTCCTAAACCAATTAGTTTGTTTCCTTCCACTTTATTCTTTTAGAAAATTGGATTAGTATGGTGGGTGCTTGATGCAGCAACCAAGATGCCATGTCCCATATCGGAGTTCCTGGGTTCAAATCCTGGCTCCACTTCTGATTCCAGCCTCCCGCTAATGTATACTCCAAGGAGCAGCAGGTGGTGGTTCAGGTAGTTGGGTCTCTGCCACCCACGTGGTAGACTTGGATGGAATTTCAGGCTCCTGACTGCAGCCTGGCTGAGCCTTGGCTGTCACAGGCATTTGGAGAGAAAACCAGCAGGTGGAAGATCTCTCTGTCTCTGCCTTTCAGATAAATCTAATAAAGAGAATTCCATTTAAAAACCAGAAAGTGTTGGGGCTGGGGTAGAGGTGCAGTGGATTAAGCTGATACCTGGAGCACTAACATCCATTTAAGTCCCAGTTCCAGAACTCCAGCTGCTCCATTATTTTTGTTTTGTTTTGTTTTGTTTTGTTTGACAGATAGAGTTAGACAGTGAGAGAGAGAGACAGAGAGAAAGGTCTTCCTTCCGTTAGTTCACCCCCGAAATGGCCGCTACGGCTGGAACTTTGCCGATCTGAAGCTTGGAGCCACGTGCTTCTTCCCGGTCTCCCATGCGGGTGCAGGGCCCAAGCACTTGGGCCATCCTCCACTGCCTTCCTTGGCCACAGCAGAGAGCTGGACTGGAAGAGGAGCAGCCAGGACTAGACCCTGGTGCCCATATGGGATGCCAGCACCTCAGGTGGAGGATTAACCAAGTGAGCCACAGCGCCGGCCCCAGCTGCTCCATTTGTGATCCAGCTCCCTGCTAATGTACCAGGGAAAGCAGCAGAAGATGACTCAAGTACTTGGGCCGCTGCCATCCGTGTGGGAGACTCAAATGGAATCCCTGGCTGTCTTCAGCCTGGCTCAGCCCTGATCGTTACAGCCATTTGGGAAGTGAACCAGTGGATGGAAGATTCCCTCCCTCCCTCCTTCCCTCCCTCTCTCTCTCTCTCTCTCTTTCTCATTAACATTGCCTTTCAAACAAATCAGTAAACAAATAGTTTGAGGAGTTACTTCAATTCCTTTTTCCTTTCCATGCAAACTTTGAATTTGTAAAAAAATATATATATATCTGTAAAAATTCATGCTAAGAGTTTTATTGTAATTG
Organism: Oryctolagus cuniculus; assembly: GCF_964237555.1. Lineage (NCBI taxonomy): Eukaryota > Metazoa > Chordata > Mammalia > Lagomorpha > Leporidae > Oryctolagus > Oryctolagus cuniculus. The sequence continues at coordinate 43,482,504 of NC_091447.1, read as the reverse complement.
TAATAAATCTATAGATCAATTTAGGGAGACATGACATCTCTATGCTGAACCTAGAAAATTTCTTTAAAAGACTATTTAGTGTCAGGGGTTTGTCACAGCGGTTAGGGTGGTAATTACAACACCTGCATCTGGTATCAGAGTACCTGGGTTTGAGTCCCGGCTCTGCTTCCAATTGCAGCTTCCTGCTAATGTGCACGTTGTGAAGCAGCAAGTGATGACCCAAGTACATGGGTCCTGGCCACCCACATGGGAGACCTGGAGTGAGTTTTCCAGCTCCTGATGTCGGCTTGGCCCAGCCCAGCTCTTGTGGGCATATGAGGAGTGAACTAACAGATGGAAGATCAACCTCTCTTTCTTTCTCTCTCATTCTCCCTCCACCTCTCTCCCTCTCTCCCTTTTCCTCTCTTCCCCACCTTTTTTTTTTTCTTTGAGTTTTTTAATTAAATAATCTCATGCAGCAGGAGAGGAGGGGATCAGGGGTTGGGGCCACCGCCTCTTTGGTCTGTGGCTGGGGAGGGTGGACTCTGCTCGGGGCTGGAGGAGGGGTCTGGGGGCAGAGGCTCTGCTCCAAGGCCAGATCCTAGGCTTGGGGATGGGGGTGCCTCCAACTTCAGCCTGCGCTTGAGGACGGGGTCCCCACCTTTTAGATAAACAAAATAATTTTTCAAATAAAGAGTGTTTAATGTCTTCTTAGACATGAGATGTTACATCCACAGTGCAAATATAGACTATTGTAGAATTAGGAGCCACAGCGACAAAAAGAGCTAAGGAAACTAAAATGTAATAGCTAGAATCTAAATTCTGTAGAATAATTAGTAGATGAAGTTAAGGAACTTTAAAGGACGATAACGTTAATGAGGTTCTTTGAAAGCAGAACAAAAAGGTGAGGAGATAAAAGATGAGAGAAAAATTGGGAAATTAAAGATTCTAGCCAGTATTCTATTATCCAAATAATAGGAGTTCCTGAAAGGTAGGGCAGAGAAATTAAATGGACAACCAGAAATAATCAAAGAATTTGTCCTGGAACTGAATGGAGATGGATCCACATATTGGGAAAAGTGAATTAAGTACGGAACCACACAACTTTATAGAGACAGAAGAAAGAATGGTGGTTGCTAGAGGCTGGGTGAAGGGGACGTGAAGAGTTGGGATTTGATGTTCTAGAAAATGTTAAGTTATGGAGAGGGGTGGTGGTGTTGCAGAGCATTGCGAATGGACTTGATGCCACTGACCCGTACAACTCAAAAAATGGTTGAAATGGTGAACTAGCTGTGATATGTATTTTACATAACTATAAAAGAAAAAAAGCATACCCTAAGGAGACAGATCCTGAGAAAGTTTAAGAGAAAACAAGACAGGTAGCATAAAATGTATTAGGAGTTAAGACACTCAACAATAAAACTATAACTAAATATAAGGTGGTGAACTTATTACTTCAAAATTGCCAGCAACCATCTAACTTGAGAGGGTTGAAGAAATGAAAGGACAAAACACTTCCCTCTATTATGTTCTCTTTCTCAGTAAGCTACTAGAGGACAGGCTCCAGCAAAATGAGAGCCTGGCTCAAGAAAGGGAAGATTTGGTCTGAGCCTGTGCAGCACTACCAGGCTAGAAAGCCCAAGGCAGATAGTCCTACTTGTAAAAAAATTGCAAGTATATAGGAACAAAAAATATGGTTATCAATTCCAGGAAAGTTGAAGTTATGAAAGAAAGAAAACGTAGGTATTAATTAGGATGCTTCACATAACAGGAAGCTTATCTAGGCATATACAATGAGGAATTCGTTTTCTCACACAAAATGCCATTAGCAGTAAGAAAGATTTATAATCTTACTCAACAAGATGAATCCAGGTAGGATGGTTCAAGGGTTGTTAACCTAGTGATTCAGTACTGTCATCAAGGACTGGGGTTCTTTGCATGTTTCCGTCCTCCACTTTCAGCTTTTCCTTTTCTGTTTCGACAACATCCAGAGACAGAAGACATGATTTCTTACCATGAGTTTCATTTTTATGGTTCAGGAACTTTTCCAGGGTCACCCAAAATTGCATTGCCTGAGTGATGGGAATCGTTGTTACAGAAATGACGTCTAGAAACCTGAAGGAGGAGGGAGTGAAGGCAGGGAGAGTAGCTGGAGCTCATTACAGTGGTCTTCTGGCCAGAGAGGAAAGCCACACCAGTGCAGTTGCACTGGGGGTTTACAGCACTTTGGAAACAACTCGTTTACAGATTGACTACTTAAGATTGGTTTAGGCCGGTGCCACGGCTCACTAGGCTAACCCTCCGCCTTGCGGCGCCGGCACACTGGGTGCTAGTCCCGGTCAGGGCGCCAGATTCTGTCCCGGTTGCCCCTCTTCCAGGCCAGCCCTCTGCTGTGGCCCGGGAGTGCAGTGGAGGATGGCCCAAGTGCTTGGGCCCTGCACCCCATGGGAGACCAGGAGAAGTACCTGGCTCCTGCCATCGGATCAGCGCGGTGCGCCGGCCGCAGCGCGCCGGCCGCGGCGGCCATTGGAGGGTGAACCAACGGCAAAGGAAGACCTTTCTCTCTGTCTCTCTCTCTCACTGTCCACTCTGCCTGTCAAAAAAATAAAATAATAATAATAAAAGATTGGTTTATGGGGCTGGTGCTGTGGCACTAGCATCCCAAATGGGCACTGGTTCTAGTCCCAGCTTCTACTTTTCCAATCCAGCTCTCTTTGATGGCCTGGGAACACAGTAGAAGATGGCCCAAGTGCCTGGGCCCCTCCAGCACATGGGAGACTCGGAAGAAGCTCCTGGTTCCTGGCTTCGGACTAGCCTAACTCCAGCTGTTTTGGCCATTTGGGGAGTGAACCAGCAGATGGAAGATCTTTCTTTCTCTCCCTCTTTCTGTTTGTAACTCTACCTCTCAAATAAATAAAATCTTAAGAAAAAAAAGATTGGTTTATGTTTCAGACAGCATTTTGGCCATTAAATTTTTCTATTTCCAATCAAGAATTTATATTTCCTCTGTCACCTGAACTATTGCTATCATTATATTCCTAATATCCAAGTGACTGTAAATAATTTTGTAAATATATTTATTTACTTAGAAAGAACTCCTGTCTACTTGCCCATTCCCCAAATGCCCATTGTTACCTAGGCTGGGTTGGGCCAGGCCTGACCAAAGCCAGGAGCCAGGAACCTAACCCATGTTAACTCATGTGGGTGTTAGGGATCTGGCTGTGCCATCACCATTACCTCCCAGTGCCATATTAGTAGGAAGCTAGAGTCAGGAGCTGGACTTGAACCCAGGTACTCCAGGGTGGAATGCAGGTATCCAACTACATTTTAACCACTAGGCCAAACCACTCAGTTTTTAAAGTTTTTTTAAGGTTTTTTTTTTTTAATTATTATTTATTTGAGAGGTAGAGTTACATGGGGGGGAGGGGGCAGGGAACGGGTCTTCCATCCTCTGATTCATTCCCTAAATGGCTGCAACTGTGGGAGCTGGGCCGATCCCAAGCCAGGAGCCAGGAGTTTCTTCCGGATCACGTGGGTGAGAGCTATCTTCTGCTGTATTCCCAGGCACGTTATTAGGGAGCTGGATCAGAAGTGGAGCAGCCAGGACTCAAACCAGCATCAGTACATACTTTTCAAAGATTTTTTTGAAGCCTTTCATCTGCTGTGGTTTCTCTTACTCTTTTTGACCTTGTACATTTATCCTTTTCTCTTTAATTGTTTTCATTTAGTGGGGTTTCAGGAGTGTACCGAATAAATTTTCTGTTGTCTATGATTACTATGGAGTATAATTCAAGGACAGATTTTTTTTTTTTTAATTTGAAAGACAGAGTTACAGAGAGAGGGATCAAGAGAGAGAAAGAGATCTAACATCCACTGGTTCACTCCTTAAATGGCCACAAAAGCTGGAGCTGGGCCTATCTGAAGCCAGGACCTAGGAGCTTCATCTGGGTCTCCCACATGGCTGCAGGGGCCCAAGGACTTGGGCCATCTTCCACTGCTTTCCCAGGTGCGTTAGCAGGGAGCTGGATCACAAGTGGAGTAGCCGGAACTCAAAAAAGTGCCCATATGGGATGCCAGCATTATGCCGCAACACTGGCCTTATGTAGATATTTTAAAACTATTGTTCTTGTTTGGGGGTGATGCTGCCTATGCCCATCCCACCAGAATATCTGGAAATACTTGTATGTTTCCTTTTTTCTAATTATAACACTATCTGGGAAGCACTAGAGATATTTATTAGATATAGAGCAGAGACAGTATTGCCAAGTGTGAGGAGCAGTCCTACACAATGAAAATTAATCCAACCCTAAATTACAAGAATAACACATAGGTGTATTAACCTGGCAAAAATGGCTGAAAATACAAGGACATAAAGCTAAGGGGATGCAACACTCTGGAATGGGATTAGGCCAAAGTATGCATGGGAGGGGTCTTCAAATAATTCATGAAAAATGTGTATGTTATAAAAACTGTATATTGGCCTCAAACATTTTTTGCACCAATATAAACTCTTAGTGAATTGTTATGTCTGAACAGGATCTAGTTTGAGGCACTAAGAATGATAAAATAGTTTGAAAAAGCCCCTTTCAAATCAACATGAATTCAACCAAAATTGAAGCAAGAACAAATATCCAATTTATGCTGAAGCTTAGAAGGAAGAATGAAGTCACTGATGGTTTACATAAAGCTTATGGGGACAATTTCCCAAAGAAATCAGAAGTTTACCATTGGGTAACTCATTTTAAGAAGGGACCAGATGATGTTGACAATGAAGCCCACAGCAGCAGACAACCCACATCATTTATTAGGAAACAGTATCTAGCCCTCATTGACGATGACTTAACGGCAGAAACACCACAGACATCTCAACTGGTTCAACTTAAAATTCTGGCTAAAAAATTAAAGTGGTGCAGATTTTACTGCCTGGGTGCCAAAACTGTTGTGCCCAGTCAGCTGCAGACAAAAGCAGAGCTTTCAATGGAAATCTGGAACAAGTAGGATCAAGGTCCTGAAGCATTTATTTGAAGGATAGGGACGGAAAATGAAACGTGGCGTTTCCAGTACAAACCTGAAGACGAAGCACAATCAGAGCTGCAGCTCCCAACAGGTGGAAGTGACCTGGTCACAGCAGAAGCACGCTGCTGGGGAGCAGAGGTCATGGCCGCAGTGTCTGAGGATGCGCAGAGCATTGTCTTTGTTGAGTTTCTGGAGGGCCGAAGAATGATCGAATCTGCTGATTGGTTGGTGAAAGTTACTCAAGCTTTGGCAGAAAAAAACCAACAGGAAGGCTTCCCTAGAGTCCTCCTTCTCCATGACAGCGCTCCTCCTATCAGACAAGGACAGGTTGGCCAGAGTTTCCATGGGAAATCGCTAGGCATCCCTCTGACAGGATTTGATTCCTTTTGATTTTGTTCCTTAATCTTAAAAAAACTAAAGAACACCTGTGTTTCCTCAGCTGGTAATATAATAAAAGACTGCATTGATGTGGTTAAATTCCAGGACTCTTGATTCTTCAGGGAGAGAGTAAATGACTGGTATCAACAGTGACAAACTTGCATTGAACTTGATGGAACTTATGTTGAGAAATCTTTTTTTTTTAATCTTTAAATTCCATTCTCCACAGACTTTTTGAAGTCTTCTTTTACTGGTTGACAAGAGCTCCCTCTGCTTCCTTCCTCTACCTGGTGTAAAAGAATAGACTTAACGATAGTACCAGTTGGGGTCCACACTAAAACTGCCTGGGCGCCGTCTGCAGAAGCAGCATCCTCAGGGAACGCATGAAAGGACAATTCCAGAAGCCGCACTCGCAGTACTCTTGGAAGCAATTTCCATTATTTTTTATTGGGGAGTGGTTAACTTGCTTAAATTACGAGCTACAGGGCCCCCAGTCCATAAAATCCTGCCAAGCCCCCATAAGAAGTCCCTTCCCGTGTTTTGCCCAGCGGCTGTCCTGACTCAGCTTTACCCGGTGGGAAGCAGGGTCTGTGAGGAGGAATCCTGAGGGGAGAAGCAGGGCTGGGGCGGGTCCTGTCTGTGGAGGGAAGCAGGGGCTGGGGTAGGAATTCTGTGGGTGGGTGGGGGAAGCCGGATGTGAGAGGAAGAATCCTGAGGAGGAAGGCAGGGGGTGGGGGTGGGGAGAGCGGAATCCTCCGCTCAGGGCAGGGCACCTGGACACCCTGTTTAGTGGCCCTCTGATGCCCAAGGCTCAGTTCCCAGGGCGGAGCGGGGTGGGGGAGGCCATGAGGGCCAGCCTGGTGAGACCCCCTGCCATCTCCGGGGCGCTCAAAAAGGTGGGGGCCCGCGCGAATAGGGGCACAATCACAGCCTCCTCTCACCTCAGTCCCAGCTGCTCACACGTGTGGCACAAACCCCATCTGGCCCTTCATCTGTGTGGGAAACCATTTTTAATTGTTAAGATACCACAAGTAAGGCCGGCGCCGCGGCTCACTAGGCTAATCCTCTGCCTAGCGGCGCCGGCACACCGGATTCTGTCCCGGTTGCCCCTCTTCCAGGCCAGCTCTCTGCTGTGGCCCGAGAGTGCAGTGGAGGATGGCCCAGGTGCTTGGGCCCTGCACCCCATGGGAGACCAGGAAAAGCACCTGGCTCCTGGCTCCTGCCATCGGATCAGCGCGGTGCGCCGGTCGCATCGCGCTGGCCGCGGCGGCCATTGGAGGGTGAACCAATGGCAAAGGAAGACCTTTCTCTCTGTCTCTCTCTCTCTCACTGTCCACTCTGCCTGTCAAAAAAAAAAAAAAAAAAAAAGATACCACAAGTAAGACATATATTAGGCAGTGCAAGCAAACAGGGTCTCCCGCCCTGGAGTTACTTCCCAGGGCAGTCCAAGTTCATTCAGTTTAGCGTTTGTTTCTGTGAAACCAGTTCCCCTGCCTCACATGTATGAATGACTTCTAGAGTTGTTCTGTGTGGATGTGCAGGAGCTGGACCACCCTCTGCTGTCTCATGGTCACGGCTGTTGGGTATCGCCATAGACCCAGCAGTTTTCTTAGGTTTGCTAGATTTTGTTTATTTAAAAGAGTTAGAGAGGAAATGAGATCTTATATCTGTTGATTCACTCCACAAATAACTGCAACAGCCAGGGCTGGACCAGGCTGAAGCCTGGAGCTTCTCCTGGGTCTCCCATATGGGTCCAGGGGCCTAAGTACTTGGGCCATCCTGTGCTGCTTTCCCAGGTTCAGTAGCAGGGAGCTGAAGGGAAGAGGAGCAGCTGGGTCTGGAACCAGCTCACATTTGAGGTGCAGGTGCCACAGGCAGCAGCTTTATCTGCTAGGCCATGACTCTGACCCCAGCAGTGACTTTGAATTCGGAGTGCTCCAGATACTTGGAAAGTCAGCACTGGAAGATTTCCTTAGGTGAGAGGACTACGCTTCCAAATGCAGTTCTGATATTAGACAAAGATCATTAATACCCTTTCCTTTGCCTTCCTGGGTGCCAGGGCTGTTTTTTTTGTTTTGTTTTGTTTGTTTGTTTGTTTGTTTTGCGGCTGTTGTTAGAAAGTCTGTATGTAGTTTAGCAATCTTAGCTGGATACTTTTTCAGTTGTCTCCTGTTGTCACCAAACTTCTTACCGAGAAAAGTTAAGTGCAAGAGAGACAAAAGCTTTTTATAGAAAATATTTTGGTTCAGTTGGACCGGAAAGGCATATTGCAGTATTTTCAGGAGTTGATGGGAAGAACTTGTGAATTTTCAATGATTTTCTTAATGGATTTATATAAGTCACACTTCTCCCCTCTTCCCCCTTTTTTTTCCTGCCGGGTATTTAGTGAGCAGCCTAGGGAGAAAAATACGTTTGTGGGGAAAGCTGCATTTAGTAATCAGTGTGCCTCACTAAGGTGTGTGTACCAGGAGCATGGTGAGGGAAGTAGAGTCGGGCTACCAGTCCATTCATTAGCTTGCACACAGTAGTAGTAATGTATCTGTAAGGAGAATCTAGTCTGTTAGGAGTGATTGAAGGAGGTCAGATTCCTTGTGGTGTACCCTCCCCCAACTTTGAGCTTTTGGCTAGAGTCGCAAGTTCGGAATGCAGTTAGCCACTGTATCAAAAATGTAGTCAATCAGTAGCCCAATTTTAGATTGTCCCATTAGAGAATAAGCCTTTTTCTGTGGGCGCTTGGATGTGACCCAAAGAGTCCAGCTGGCATCCGTTGATGCTTTCCATAGTTCAGGTCCCACAGAGAGTTGTCCTAAATCTGCAGCAATCCCAGAGCCCAAGTTGTGTTCACTGAGCCTAAATGCCTACTTTCTGTTCAGCTGCACTCATGCTGTGGCTGTAACAGCCCATATCAGGCAGTATCATATTTTAGCTTAGAGTCAGGCCCAGGCAATTAGGATCTGCAAATCCCAAAAAAGATAACAGCTAGTCTTTGCAACAGCAGAGCCAAGACTCTGCCAGGCCAGACAAGGCCAACCGACGAGTAAGGTGTTCTTAAGCCCTCATTATCTTGTCAATTTTAGAGTCCAGATTGACCCACTAAAAAAATACACACATCATGGTGAAAAGTCAGCCTGTAAAAGTCAGACATATGATTTCATAAGAGCTCATTAGTGACTAAAAGCTAGTTTACAATTCAAAGCGGGTCTACATTTAGAGATTGCCTCTCTTTCTGTGTTGTTTCCACTTTTGCAGAGGCAGCAACAGGCAAAAATGGCCAGTTACTGAGCCTTACCGTTTCTAATATTCCAAGTGTTTAAATTTCACTTTGCTTATCTGTAGAAAGTAGTAGGAGTAAGCAAAGGAGTTTTATGCCATTAACATTTTTTTTCTCAGCTTTTCTTGATTGGCATGATCCCTGTAGCATTTATGAAATTCTAAGGATATTGTGGGGAGCAACCCGGACTGGACTGAGTTACTGGAATTAAGGCTTATTCTATGCATCTGCTCTCCCACAATATGGCGCTGGGAGAGGAGGAAACAGCTTCTACGCAGCTGCCTCCAGTTCGACCAATAAACTGCAGGACCTGCTCCTGATTGGAGGAGAGCAGCGTACTCGGCGTGTGGGTAGCAGAGTTGGGATTGGTGGAAGAGGACTATAAAGGAGGAGAGAGACAACATGCACCAGGAACATCTAAAGGGAACATCCGAATAACACCTGTGCAGCCCCCGAGAGAGCCGGCCGGCGGTGTGCCGCTCCCCCGCGGAAGTGGGGAAAGTGGCAGGGGGAGCCGCCCCTCCACGGAGGTGGAGGGGTCGGCAGCCAACCCGGGAAGGACCAGCAGCAAACCCGGGAAGGGCCGAGCAGACAAAAGAACAGCGCAGGGTCCTGTGTCGTTCCTCCGCGAATGGGGGAGCGACAGATATGATGTTTAATGTCCACTCCATACATTCAGGTACCGTAGCCACAACATTTAAAAATTTTGCAAAAACTTTCCTCCTTTTTCCTCGTTATAAATTTATTTAAATCATTAGCAGTAAATTTCACATTTATAGGTGCACATTACTTATGTGGGGATAAGAGTGGGGGTAAGAAGTTGGTGTTTACACTGGCTAGAATGCAGGGGGAGTAGGGTTGGTGGAACAGCAACCAGGCTAAAGAAATTATTGGAAGGTACCCTGCTCCTTTATTCTCTTAGAGTGTATCTAAACCTTTACTCTAGGGCTGGCAGTGTGGCATTGTGGGTAAAGCTGCCACCTGCAGTGCCGGCATCCCATGTAGGCGCTGGTTTGAGTCCTGGCTGCTCCACTTCCAGTCCAGCTCCCTGCTAATGTGCCTGGGAAAGCAGTGGAGAATAGCCCAAGTACTTGGGCCTCTGCACCAATGTGGGAGACCTGGGAGAAGATCCTGGCTTCAGGTCAGCCCAGCTCCAGCTGTTGCAGCCATTTGGGGAGTGAACAAACAGTTGGAAGATATATCTCTCTGTCTCCCTCTCCCTTTCCCTCTCCCCCTCTTCCCCTCTCCCCCTCTCCCCCTCTCCCCCTCTCCCCCTCTCCCCCTCTCCCCCTCTCTTGCTCGCTCTCGCTCGCTCTCTTTACCTTTCAGATAAATAAATCTCGACTCTACCCCTGTGTATTGATTTAATCTTTTCTCCTCTCACATTTTTGACTCACCCAGAGCTCACCTTTGGGAATGTTTGGCCCTTTACCTTCCATCTATAGAAAAGAAAAAACAAATAAACAAAACAAAACAAAACAAAAACAAAGACATCACCCAGGATGTGCTACCCTGGCTCTCCTGTCCCAGACCTGTAGCCAGTGTAGCTAAGGCTAAGGGCTGAATCAGCAAGTCAGTTCTCCTGGCATTGGGTCTGTCATCTTCAAATTTCATGAAAAACTTTATCTCTGACAACAGAAAGCGGCTCACTGATTCTAGGGATCACTCCATAGTTTCTCCATCACCTAAGTTTTCGTCATACTCCACCCCCTTACCCCTTCTTTTCCCAATCAGTGTTTTCACCATATTTTTTCTAGATGGCCTGGTGAATCCTATTTTGGATAACACTGTTTTTAGGGGCCCTCAGGACCTCCCCAAGTTCAGTGATTCTCTTCGAGGACTCACAGGGACTCAGTGTATAGTTGTAACTACAGCTAAAGCCCATTACAACAAAAGGATTGGAAGCAAAATTAGCAAGAGGAAAAAGCACATGGATCCAGGCCCAGAAGAAACCAGGCACAAGCCTCCAAATGCCATCTCCTCATCGGGGCACACGAGATTTGCCTGATTCTTCCAGCTTTGAGTTGTGACAATGTGTGTGAAATAGTCTCTGTAGACTCAGTCCCCAAAGGTTTTACTGAAGGCTAATCACATAGGCACCTGCTTCATTAGCATGTACCAGACTTCCAGATTCTCAGAAGGAAAGCAAGTGTTACAAAGCATATACCACATTGTTTGTTCAAATAATTTGGACACACTGAACCACTCAAGGGGTGGTGGGAACTCTCCTGAAATCCGCATTCCCAGATACCAGCCATGCATAGTCCAGTTGCATTTCAAACAGAGCTCTCTAAGAATAGCGCCTCAAGCCCGCTGAGTTAACACTCATTTCCACATAACAGTATAGACCATGCTCAGAAAAGTGAGGCTGAAATATAATATTGAATAAATGTAGTTTAACTTAAGTTCATCAGAACAATAAATAAGAAAAAGTGAGAGCTCCTATCTGTGAAATAGTTTTATACTCTGAGAAAATATAGTACTTTTAGATTTTTTTTCCATAGCAATAATAATTTTAATAGAGTGCCTTACAGTGGACGATACTGCAAAGCCAGAAAGACTCACTGACCCTAACACAGTGGGTGGCAGATGGAGTGGAGTCTTCCAGTGGAGATAATTTAAACAATTTTATATTGTAGCAAATTTGTATTTGTTCTTTTTAATTAGTTTTCGAAGGAGGATTGTTCTCTTTGAATATGATTTTGTAAGCTTGTCCTGAATTTTGTGTCTACATAATTACTAGAGAGATGTTTGGGAGGCATTCAGTTCCCTGAAGTGTAAACATAAAACTTCCAATTACAACTTACTTGTTTAAAATTTCAAGTATTTAATATTGCTTACAGATAGTAAAAATGAATGATTCTCTTTTATAACAATATTTGATTACAAATTTCTGAGCTTCCAGTATATAATCTTTTTCCTTTAACTAAATATATGATTGAGGCTAAGGGTTTGCCTTGTGGGGCGTAAGTAATTTTTCTCTGTGTCTCTAATGTTACTTAGAGACCTTGGGTTCTGAATTCCAAGAGAAACACTTGCAATTTAACATTTTCTAGTACATTTGTTTTTGAAATAAGGACTATATAGCATTCAAAAATTACAGCCAAAGATACCAAAGCTGTTGAATTCAACTATTTGCTGGCAGCGTTATAGCATTAGGCCCTGAAATGTTTATTTTTCAGTCCCTATTGTGAACTTCTGAATGCAAAATTTGTATGATAGTTGTGAAGGGAGAGTTAAGATATAATACACAACATTTTAAGTAGTTGAAAAATCAAACATATGAAAATACTGCCCAAGAGAAAATTTGAGCTGTCTGAAAAGTGTACTTTTGTGGAGAGCTGTGATCCTTATGGACAATTAGGTTTTAATAAGAAATAGAAAAGTCAAAGTGTGTTTCGTACAGTAGCATTATCACAAGTTTGCGTAGTCTTCCACCTCCGGACCTCTTGGTAGCTATTCTCAGTGTTCCCTTACCAGTTTGGCGAAAAGAAGCAGTCAGCTGCTGCCATTTGCAGCTGTTTTCATTTCTTCCTTTCCCAACTGCTGCATCCTTTTCTATACCGTGAAAGCTTTATAGCTCTAAAAGGTATCCGAAAGGAGCCAGGATGTGTTGGTATATCTCCTTTTCTTGCTTACAGAGAAACTTCAGGCCACTAAACTGCCATTGGAGTTTCTTACCATCATGATAATAAGAACTTCTTTGTTTCTGTAATCATTTTATCTTGAATGTTGCCATATTAAAATATGGAAATAACAGAAAGGTGGATTTTAATTCTGGAATTCATACTACAGAAAACTTGCTTTCTTTGTTAAAAGATGTTTCTCAGCTCAGGTCATTGTCACAGAACCCTGTAATTCTCAGAAGCCTTTCTGTTCGCCGTGGGTATTCAAGAACTTCCAGGAAGCCACCAAGAGCAGAGCCACGATTGCCTCCAATGTATTATGTAGTTTGGCAGGCTGGACTCCAAGTATCTTAAACCAGGTTTCATTTTTAGCAACATTTCAGACCTTAGTCTCTTTGCTCACTGCCAGAGGGGGTGTGTGTGTGTGTGTGGCATATACTACCAGTGTGAGATCTGTCTCCTACTCCTTGCTTTGTACTTAACCAATTCTGTGCCCCTTTCCTTTAGTATTTGTAAGCATAGTTACATAGGCAAGACCTTTGATAATATTGGCAGTTACCTAGAAAAGTAATGAAAATGGGATTATTCTTTGTTTAAAATAGAGTTGAAAATACCAGTTTTTAATTTGCCAAAGGTCAGAACTTAATAAATGGTAAAGTCTAGGCTACCAATTATGAAGCATTCTTGCTATAAAACATGCAGATGATGGCGTTTTCTTAAGGTCTTGCTGTCTTGTAAAAGGAATGAATTATGAGTGTTCTGGAAGTCAGTGACCAACCCTTTACCAAATGCTTGTGGCTCTTAGTAGGAGAAGGACAAATTGTTGAGTACCTACTATGTGCTGGGCACTGTAATACGTGTATTTCCTATGTAATCATGATAATCCTGAACAGTTGATAGCCTTCCCCTGTTTTACAGATGAGAAAATTGAGGTGCAGAAAGCTTAAGTGATGTGTAATATAAGGAGAAGGAGATGTAGAATTCTAGCCCAAGTTGTTCTACTCTGCTACCCTTCTACAAAACCAAGGGTTGGCAAACACTGTCCCATGGGCCAGATCCCCCTGCCTATTTCTGTAAATGACATTGTATTGGAACACAGCCATGTTTGGTCTTTTAGGTGCTGTCTCTTTCCAGCTACAACAGCACAGTAGAGTTGTTGCTTCAGAGAGCACACAAGAATACTTCAGAAATTTCATGTAAAAGTAGAATTAAAGGTAAGTTAACTTTGGTGCAAAAAATTTTGAAATCCATGCATAGTTTTTTCAGGATATGGATGTTCTATGAACTTCTTCAAGTGCCCTTGTCTGGTTCACAAAGCCACTTTGCCTATCTTTCTGGCCCTTTACAGAAAAAGTTTACTGACCCCTGCACTAAACCTTACCTTGCTTAGAGGTACTGCGAGTTTCATTCTTAGTGAGACATAAGACTTGGGCAAGAACAATGAAATAAATTCCCCATAATCTAATAAGGAAAGCAGAATACTAACGATAAGCCCTGAATGTTTAAAACCTTTTAGTGTTAAATTTGGAAAGACAGGCTGGGATGATTTAAATGTAGTCTTTTGTATGCCTGTGACTTTATGTATTATAACTCACATTTAAAAATCAATACTTACAAGAATTTCAGCTTTCTTGTGAATGTAAGTATAAATTACATTCTTGTTCTTTGTTTTGTTTTTGGTGACTAACATTTCAGTTGCATATTTGTGAGATTTAAATTGTTCCTCCAGTTGCGTTAATTAGCATTTGCACTAAAGCAGATTATTTTTTGCTTATAACATATAGCTTAAATTTTTTTAAAAGATTTATTTATTTATTTGAAAGTGAGAGTTACACAGAGAGAAGGAGAGGCAAAGAGAAAAAGAGATCTTCCATCCTCTGGCTCACTCCCCAATTGACTGCCACGGCTGGAGCTGCGCTCATCCAAAGTGAGAAGCCAGCAGCATCTTCTGGTCTCCCACACGGGTGCAGAGGTCCAAGGACTTGGGCCATCCTCTACTGTTTTCCCAGGTCATAGCAGAGAGCTGGATTGGAAGTGGAGCAGCTGGGATTCGAACCAGCACCCATATAGGATGCCAGTACTGCAGGTGGTGGCTTTACCTGCTACTCCACAGCACCAGCCCCAGCTTAAATTTTTAAAATCCATGATAGTAATAGAATTAAGATTAAGGGTTGTGGCTGGCACTGCGGCTCAATAGGCTGATCATCCACCTGTGGTGCCGGCACACCGGCTTCTAGTTCCGGTCGGGGCGCTGGATTCTGTCCCGGTTGCCCCTCTTCCAGGCCAGCTCTCTGCTGTGACCTGGGAGTGTAGTGGAGGATGGCTCAAGTGCTTGGGCCCTGCACCCGCATGGGAGACCGGGAGAGGCACCTGGCTCCTGGCTTCAGATCAGCGCAGCGTACCGGCCGCAGCGACCATTTGGGGGTGAACCAATGGAAAAGGAAGACCTTTCTCTTTGTCTCTCTCTCTCACTGTCCACTCTGCCTGTCAAAAAAAAAAAAAAAAAAAAAAAGATTAAGGGTTGTATTTTATGGAATCAGAGATATATAGCCTTATGGATGGGATATAAGATTCCTCAGATAAAAGATTCCTCAGAACTTTCTTTTAAAAGATTTATTTATTTATTTGAGAGGTAGAGTTATAGAGATGAAGAGGTCTTCCATATGTGTGGGGAGCAACTCGGACTATACTGTTACTGGAATTAAGACTTATTCTATGCATCTGCTCTCCCACAATATGGCGCTGGGAGAGAAGAAAACAGCTTCTACACAGCTGCCTCCAGTTCAGCCAATAAACTGTAGGACTTGCTCCTGATTGGAGGAGAGCAGTGTGCTCGGCGTGTGGGCAGCCGAGTTGGGATTGGTAGAAGAGGACTATATAGGAGGAGAGAGACGGCATGCACCAGGAACATCTAAGGGGAACATCTAAGGGAACATCTGTGCAGCCCCCGAGAGAGCCGGCCGGCGGTGTGCCGCTCCCCTGCGGAAGTGGGGAAAGTGGCCAGGGGGAACCGCCCTTCCACGGAGGTGGAAGGGACAGCAGCCAACCCGGGAAGAACCAGCAGCAAACCCGGGGAGGGCCGAGCAGACGAAAGAACAGCGCAGGGTCCTGTGTCGTTCCTCCACGAAGAGGGGGAGCGACACATATGCTGGTTCACTCCCAAATGGGTGCAATGGCCAGGGCTACACTGATCCAAAACCAAGAGCCAGGAGCTTCTTCCAGGTCTCCTTCATGGGTGCAGGAGCCCAAGCACTTGGGCCATCTTCTACTGCTTTCCCAGTCTATAGCAGAGAGCTGGATTGAAAGAGGAGCAGCTGAAACATGAACCGGTGCCCACATGGGATGCCAGCATTGCAGGTGGAGGCTTAGCCTACTATATCACAGCACTGGGCCTTCTTTTTTTTTTCAATTTTTGCAATAACATAATTTCAATTTATTTTATAATCACAGGCTTAATGCACTACTAAGCATAATGTTGAACAAGTAAAAAGTAGAAAGACCACTGTTTCACAGGAATGTACACGAGGGCTATAAATAACAATCAGATCATAAGATACTGCTTTCATTCTTATACCTTTTTTGTATTCTGTATTAACTGCCACGTATCAAAGAAGACATGATATCTGTCTTTTTGGCATTGGCTTACTTCACTAAACATGGTTTCCAGTTGCATCTATTTTGTTGTAGGATATAGGATTTCATTATTTTCTGTGGCTGAGTATTATTCCATGTATATATGCATAGCACATTTTCTTTATCCAGTCATCAGTTAATGGACATCTGTGTTGATTCCATGTCTTAGCAATTGTGAATTAAGCTGCTACAAACATGGGAAAGCAGTTAACTCTTTAATATGCAGATTTCATTTCCTTTGGGTAAATTTTCAGAAGTGGGGTGGCTGAGTGATACAGTAGATCTGTTTTCAGATTTCTGAGGAGTCTACATACTGTTTTCCACAGTGGCTGTACTAGTTTACCTTCCCACCAACAGTGTATTAAGGTATACTTTTTCCCACATCTTTGCCAGCATTTGTTGTTTATTGATTTCTGTATGAGAGTCATTCTAACTAGGATGAGGTAAAACTTCATTGTGGTTTTGATTTGCATTTCCCTGATAGCTGGTGATCCTGAGCATTTTTTCATGTGTCTTTTGGTCAGTTGTATTTCATCATTTGAAAAATGCCTGTTTATTGGCCGGCGCCACGGCTCAATAGGCTAATCCTCCACCTGCGGCACCGGCACACCGGGTTCGGGCGCCGGATTCTGTCCCAGTTGCCCCTCTTCCAGGCCAGCTCTTTGCTGTGGCCAGGGAGTGCAGTGGAGGATGGCCCAAGTGCTTGGGCCCTGCACCCCATGGGAGATCAGGAGAAGCACCTGGCTCCTGCCATCGGATCAGTGCGGTGCGCCAGCCGCAGCGACCATTCGGGGGTGAACCAATGGAAAAGGAAGACCTTTCTCTCTGTCTCTCTCTCTCACTGTCTAACTCTGCCTGTCAAAAAACAAAAAAAGAAAAAAGAAAGAAAAATATCTGTTTATGTCCTTTGTGTATTTCTTAGCTGGGTTGTTTGTTTTGTTGTTGAGTTTCTTGATCTCTAGAAAAGTTGGGGAAATGGTACAGAGGGTTCTTGTCTTCCCTCACCCAATTTCCCCTGTCGTTATCATCGTCTATAAACCATAGTTTAATTATGAGAAGTAAGAAGTTAACATTGGTACAGTGTTGTTGACTATAGTTTCCTCTGTGTATCCATGGATTTTTGCATTTCCTGAATTCAACAGCTGAAGTTCAAAAATATTTTTTATAAAGATTTATTTATTTGAAAGTCAGAGTTACACAGAGAGAGGAGAGGCAGAGAGAAAGACAGAGGTCTTCCATCCACTGGTTCACTCCCCAATTGGCTGCAATGGCTGGAGCTGCAGCAGTCCGAAGCCAGGGGCCAGGAGCTTCTTCTGGGTCTCCCATGCGAGTACAGGGGCCTAAGGACTTGGACCATCTTCTACTGCTTTCCCAGGCCATAGCAGAGAGCTGGACTGGAAGTGGAGCAGCTGGGACACAAACCGGCACCCATATGGGGTGCCGGCACTGCAGGTGGTGGCTTTACCTGCTACACCACAGTGCCAGCCCCCAAAAATATTTTTTAAAAAGATTGTATCCATGCTAAACATATATAGACCCCTTTTTTCCTGGTATTTATTTCTTAACAAAAACAATATAGCAACTGTTTACATTACATTAGATATAAGTATGCTAGAGATTATTTAGGATGTACATAAATTATATGAAAATATTATACCATTTTATATAAGGGACTCAAGCATCTGTGGATTTTGGTATTCTCAGGGGTCCTGGCACCAATCCCCAGGTGATACTAAGGGACAACTGTACCGGGTATATTTGAATGAAATTCACTAGTTTTCCATTCATGTCACTTTTCCTCCCTGGAATTTAGTCTGAATTCCACTGGGCATTTGGTTGTCATGTTGCCTTACTCTTTGCTAATCAGTGGCCACTTGTGCAATCTTTGCTTGCCTTTCATGGCCTACTGCTTGCACAGAGGACTGGCCAGTGATTCTGTATGTCTCTCAATTTGACTTTCTGATATTTTCTGGTATTAATTGAGATAGTCATATTTAAAGATGTGTAAATTTTCAGGAGAATGCCTTACGTACCTTTTTTAGTGCATCAAGTTGTGATAATTGATGTTACTATGTCAAAAAGTTTGTGAAAAAGTGGAATTAAAAGATAAGTTTATTTTGGTGCAAAAATATTTGAAATCCATATATAATTTTATAACGTGTATTTCCCATGAACTTTTGGAAGAACCTTCATATGTTACAATGGTATTAACCTTTTGATTACCTGGTTAAGATATTGTCACCCATAGTAAAATTGCTATTTTTTTACTTTATAATTATTAACTATTTTAGGGGAAAAGCCTTGAGTCTGTGCAAATATCTTGTTTCTCTTCAATCTTTTGCACACTAATTTTAAAATTCATCCAGTTAATGCAGTAAGGCAAGAAAAAGAAGTAAGAAGCATGCAATGGAGAGCATTGGGCTTTGTGGTGAAGATGCCACTTGGGATGCCTGCACCCCGTATTGGAGTACCTGGGTTCAAGTTCAACATCACACCTTGTTCCAGCTTCCTGCTAGTGTACAACCCCAGAGGCAGCAGGTGATGGCTCAAGTGCTTGGGCCCCTGCCACCGATGTAGGAGAGCAGAATGGAGTTCCCAGCTCCAGGCTGCAGCCTGGGACAGCCCTGGCTGTTGTGGGCATTTGTGAAGTAAATCAGCAAATGGGAGCACTCATTTTCCTTCTGCTTCTTCTTAAATAAATAAATCAATAGATAAATAAATAAATAATTAAGCAAAAATTGTTAAAACTGCCTGTATTTACGGATAATTTGAGTTTACTGTATACAATCCCCCAGAATCTGTAAAAGAGAAAAGAAAAACTTCTAAAATTAATAAGTGAAATTTAGCAAATTTGCAGAGCACAAGGTCAATCTAAATTTAATTGTATTTCTCTATACTGCAAATGAACTCTTGAAGTCTGATTTTTTTTTTTTTTTAGGTACCATTTATATTTACTCGTTTTTACTTATTTCAATGGCAGAGAAACTCAAAGAGATTTCCCATCCACTGGTTTACTCTCCAAATGCCCACAACAGCCAGGGCTGTACCAGACCAAAGCCAGGACCCAGAAACTCAGTCCAAATCTCCCCCATGAGTGATAGGCACCCAAATACTTGAGCCATCACCTGCCACTTCCCAGGGTACACATTAGCAGGAAGCTGGAATCAGAAGCAGAACCAAAACTTGAACCCAGGCACACACAAGTAGCATCTTACTCTCCCTACCAAATGCCTACCCCAAGATACCATCTATAAGAAGTACCCACACACACAAAGAAATGAAATATAAACCCAGTATTACATGCCTATATGATATAGATTAATAATACAAATGTAATATATATTGCATGAACAAGTACTCCCTAGGATTTTGATTCAGGGAGGAAGCAGTCACTTCAGGCATCAGTAGCTGTGGCTATGAAAACATGAAAGGACCCATCTGGCACATTTCTAGGCAAGACTTGTGAGGATGAATCTGAGGGGAATAGAGCCTTGGTGTTGTAATGATGCGTTTCCTGAAGGCTTTCAGGCCTTATTGATCCAATTTTTAAAGAGAAACAGACTTTAAAATAACTGAAAGCCACAAAAAGGCTTCTGAATGCTCTTACGCTTTTCAACATGAGTGAAAGCAATATTTAATGCACATTTAGAGTAGTATTGATTTTTTTAAAGCAGTATCTTGTTACTGTGATACCATCACTTTCTTAGACATTTCTTCTCTCTCTCTCTTTTTTTTTAAGATTTATTTATTTGAAAGGCAGAGTTACAGAGAGGCAGAGGCAGAGAGAGATCTTCCATCTGTTGGTTCACTCCCCAAATGGCCACAATGTGTGGAGCTGGGCCAATCCAAAGCCAGGAGCCAGGATCTGCTTCCTGGTCTCCCATGTGGGCGCAAGGACCCAAGTTCTTGGGCCGTCTTCCACTGCTTTCCCAGACCATAGCAGAGAGCTGGATCAGAAGTGAATCAGCCAGGTCTCAAACCAGTACCCATATGGGATGTCGGCACTGCAGGTGGCGGCTTTACCCACTATGCCACAGTGCCAGCCCCAACATTTCTTCTTTTATATATTGGTTACCAGTTATTTTTCTTTACACTAAAGTAGTACTGCAATGTAACTAAAAATTTATGTGCTCATTAATCTAACTCAGAACTCTGAAAATGTTCGTAATTTGAACTGCATTCAATCAGGGAAGATAAGACCAAAACTGGAAGTTTCCATTTCCTTAGGAAAGACCCTTCAGAGTTCACAAGATATCTTATTTTTTGCTGTAGATAATATACATAGGCAGGCATTTAGCCTGGTGTTTAAGATACCAGTTAAGATGCTCATGCCATACATCAGAGTGCCTGTGTTCAATTCCCTGCTCTGGCTCCTGACTTCAGCTTCCTGATAATGTAGGTGCTAGGAGCTAGCAGTTGTGACTCAAATAATGAGGTTACTGAATTGGGTTCCCGGCTCCAGGCTTCCAGCCTTCCAGCATAGCCCAGCCTCAGATGGTGTGAGCACTGGAAAAGAGGCCTTTTTAGAGAACTACATTTTTTTTAACATATACTAGATATTTTAAATGTTTACTGTCCTCATGGCCATTCTTTAAGAAATAATCAGCTTCCTTGCTATCCAGATGGGAATCTGAGGCTTTCCGAGAGTGAATAAGTTGCTTGAACTTACATAGATAATGTAGGCAGATACAGAATTTTCAAGTGCCAAGTTCAGAGTTTCTGGGACCTCCCCTGTCTGCCTCACATGCTTCAGTAGCAAAGGCCCAGTGTCTTTCTAAGGAATACTTAAACACTTGATGTTTCAGCCTTGTTTTGTATTCTTTGTCAAAGAGGAAACAAATATAGTATCTTGACCAAGTAGAGTCTTCACTGTTTGTAATCAGTGTTATTATTTTGCTGGGAATGAGGATCAGTTATGTTGTATAATCCACATATTTACATTTTGAATGTCTTCTCTGATGTCCTTGAAGTCGTGAGCAATTTCACCTTTCCTTTATTGTAGTTTAATGCCTGTTGTGAGGTTATTTGAACAAAATTTCTTTTTTTTTTTTACTATCCCAACAATTTACTAGAATTTATACATAATTTATACAGAAATTTAAGTGTATTCAACCATAAAACTCAGGCTCATTTCCTGCCCATGTGAAGAGGAAAACAGCAAAGTTTATGTATGTAGATAACTTTTATAGTGCAAAGTACAATCCTTGACAGCTTAACAGTTGCCATGTAGGCAAATGTTACAGTTTAACAAGAAGTTAATTTGAACAATGTTAAAAATTTTGAGCGTTTTTTGTTTGGCTAAGATAAATTTTGCAAAATACAATATAACTTAAGCTTTCATGTGTGTTTCCTAGATTTTATTAGTGTTCCAAATTGTGATTTTTTTTATATGACTTGTTAATTATTGTTTTATAAAACTAATGTGAATAACTTTTCTCCATTAGAATGTGAAACATGTTGCAGAAGCATTCAAGAAGTAGCTGAAGAAGGAAGAAGTGCCACTGCCTATCAGAAAAGCAAAACAAAACAAAACATGGGAAACACAACCACCAAATTCCGTAAAGCACTCATCAGTGGTGATGAAAACCTGGCCTGCCAAATATATGAAAACAACCCTCAGCTGAAAGAATCCCTTGATCCAAATACATCTTACGGGGAGCCCTACCAGCACAATACCCCACTGCACTACGCTGCTAGACATGGAATGAACAGGATATTAGGGTGAGTATTGCTATAAAGCAAATAAAAACTAGTGAAAGGGAAAAATGAAAAGTGGTCTTCGTGAAGAGATACAGAGGTAAGTGTGTGTTTTATAGTGCTGTATAGAATTAAATTTTCTAAAGTTGAATATGCCTGTTTTTTATTGGGTTTTCTTTAGTATGATTTTCTTTATAAAACTAAATTAGGTCAAAGGTTTTATAGTGAGGTAGGTTCACCTGTTCTTGTGGTTGATACTGGGTATGTTTCATAGTATGAATTCCTGATAATTGTATAGTATTTAACTTACAGCATTTATATTTTTTAATGATTTATTTATTTGAAAGTCAGAGTTACAGAGAGAGAAGCCTTCTATCTGTTGGTTCACTCCCCAATTGGCCGCAAAGGCCAGAGCTGCACCGATCTGAAGCCAGGAGCCAGAAGCCTCCTCCGGTTCTGCCCATGCAGGTGCAGGGGCCCAAGGACTTGTGCCATCTTCTACTGCTTTACCAGGCCATAGCAGAGAGCTGGACTGGAAGTGGAGCAGCAGAGTCTCGAACTGGTGCCCACATGGGATGCTGGCATTGCAGGCAGCAGCTTTACCCGCTACGCCACAGTACCAGCCCCAAGCATTTATATTTTTAAAAAGTACTGTCAGCTATGAAAAAAAATTGCAGGGCATAGTGAATGCCGACGGCAAGGTTCTGAGCTCTGATGAGCTCTTTTAAGTTGAAAAAACAGGTGTTTGCCTTGTCTAGTCTGAATCAGGTTTCTGATTAGATAAGAATCTAATTACGTGGAAGTTATATTTGATATTTGCTAGCTTATAAAATGAAAGAAACAGTTTAGAACAAAGATGTTTCCAAAACAAGTTAATTTTTTTCAAAATTGATCATATAATTGTGAAAGTCCGATATTAGTAAAGAGAAATACTTCTTTGCTTATAGAACGAAATGTAATTCTTAAACCAATACATTAGAGCTCTTTAGAACTTGATTAAAGAAAAAAACAACTTACCTTTCCATCTTGTTTTTATTTCTTCAGTTTACAAATTGTTGTTCCAGTCAAGCTGCTCCTTTCAGTATCCCCGAAATATGCCATGGGTGTTGCCTGCCATGTCCATGCTGCTCTCTCTGCCAACAGTGACCTCCTTCCACACTTCCTGTCTTTATCTTTCTTACCTGAGTGTTCTTCATCATTTCATTGTATCACTTCTTTGCTATATACTACCTCCTTGTATTTTACTATTTGGATATCTTTACCTGCCTACAACTTCTTTTCAGGTGCCTTCTATGTATTTCTATCATCTAGCATAGTATCTTTTTTTTTTTAATTTATGTGAGAGAGTGAGAGAGAGAAAGATCTTCCATCTCCTGGTTTGCTCCCTAAATGGCCATAAGAGTCGGAGCTAGGCCAGGCCAGAGCCAGGAGACAGGAACTCCATGTAGGTCTCTCAGTTGGTGCACAGGGACTCAAATACTCATGTTTTCCCAGCACATTAGCCAGGAGGCTGGATCAGAAGCAAAGGAGCCTGGACTCAGCTGGAACTCTGAGATGGAATGCAAGCATTCCAAGCAGAGTGCGACCCATTGTGCTGTTACACCCACCCCTATAATATCTTACACAGAATAAATGGGAGTTTTATAATATCATTGCCTAGGAAATACTGTCATCATTGCGTTTTGTTAAATGAAAAAGATACCATAGATAATTTAGTTTATCTAGTCCCATGACTTTATCAAGAATATTTGACTTTTATAGATATTTCTGTTGTCTCACTTTTATATTGCACTTTTATTTTCATTGATCTAAAATACCTACTTAGAAGTCATCTCCAACTTAGCTAGTTTGAAATTTTGTAGTTTTTCTTCTAGAGCTGGATCTTTCCTTTGTTAATGACACCAACAGTTCCTGCTGATACAATAATGGCAAATGCTAATTTGAGGAATTACTGTTTTCTCTTTAATAAAGATTTATTTATTTATTTGAAAGTCAGAGTTACACAGAGAGAGAGAGAGGGAAGGAGGGAGAGAGGAAGGGAGCAAGAGAGAGAGAGAAGGAGAGAGAGAGAGATTGTAAGTGGAGCAGCCAGCCTTGAACTAGCACCTGTATGGGATTCTGGCACTGCTACACCACAGCTCCGGCCCTAGGGATTTCTATTTTCCATGCATTATTAGTTTTCTATTCACTATTAATCTACATATATTATCTCAACTAATCTTTATTACCTTTCTATGATGTAGTTTATTGTCTGCAATTTTAGGTGAGAAAATTGAGGCATGGTGAGTTTAAGCAACTTTTTTTTTTAACTTTTATTTAATAAATATAAATTTCCAAAGTACAGCTTATGAATTACAATGGGCAACTTTTCAAAACTCCCAGTTTTTTAAAGATTTATTTATGTATTTGAAAGGCAAGAGTTACAGAGAGAAAGAGAGATATCTTTTATCTGCTGATTCACCCCAAAATTGCCAGAGCTGGGCCCATCCAAAGCCAGGAGCCAGCAGCTTCTTCTGGGTCTCCCATGTGGGCCATCTTCCAGTGCTGCCCCAGGAGCATTAGCAGGGAGCTGGATCAGAAGTGGAGCAGCTAGGTCTCCAACTGACACCCATATATAATCCTAACACTGCAGGTAGAGACTTAACCTTCTACACCACAGTGCCAGCCCCAGGACTCCCAGTTTTTATGTAGCAAAGCTAGGTAACTGTAGGCTTTGGGCTCTTAACTACTATAAATATAGCCTCTTATCTCTACAGTCAAATCAACCTTTGTGTCAGGACTGCTTCTGCCACTTGTCTAGTTTCCTTCTCTGTAAAATGAATATTTACCTCCCTGGGCTTTCAGATCATTTGATGTGTTATGTGTCTCTTACGCTACCTGACATACAATGTACACTCCACAGTCTCTATTACTTCTCACCTCTATAATCCTAAATATCTAAGTTGTCCTTCACTTGCCCCTCTCTCTTATTCACCTGCTACTGCTAAGTTCACTAAGTCTTACATCTCGGTTTACTTCTCTCCATTCCATTGCCTCAAGATTGTCCTACTCCTGCTCTCAATACTTAGTGCTTTTGCAAGTCCATTCCCCTTCTTATCTCATGTTCAGATTAATCTTGCAAAACATAGCCTTTCAAATATTCTTCTATCATGAGAAAGTTATAGCAAGTGCCCTATTTGGTTTCTAAAACTCTGTACTTCTCTCCTTTTACCCTGTTAGACAAATTTCTTACTAGTCTTTTTATTTTTTTCAAAGATTTACTTATTCATTTATTTGAAAGGCGGAGTTACAGAGAGGCAGAGAGAGAGAGGTCCTCCACCCACTGGTTTACTCCCTAGATGACCATGACGGCCGGAGCTGCACTGATCCGAAGCCAGGAGCCAGGAGCTAATTCCGGGTCTTCCACGAGGGTGCAGGGGCCCAAGGACCTGGGCCACCTTCTACTGCTTTCGCAGGCCATAACAGAGAGCTGGATCAGAAGTGGAGCAGCTGGGAACTGAACTGGCGCCCATATGGGATGCGGGCATTGCAGGCAGTGGCTTTACCCGTTATGCCACAGCGCTGGCCCCTCTTACTATTCTTTAACATAATCTTGTCAATCACATTGTCTGATTGACCTTCCTCCTTCTCCACCTTTACGCATGCCGTGCCCTTAGCTTTATTACTGTTGTTCCTTGATTTTCAAATGTCTTCCTCTTGAATTACCTGTCCTTTAAGTCCTAACTCGCTTTCTACCTTATTCAAGCATTCCCAACTACTCTGACCTCAAGTATTCTTTATGTCCTCTGAAATCCCTGTGACTTACGTTGAAAGCCGTACTTCTGTTATTAAATTCATCTCCTCCACTAGACTGCCCGAAACTGCAAGTTCATTCCTTAAATGCCTGAAACAGCCAGACTGAAGCCAGGAACCTGGAACTCACTTTGAGTCTCCCACATGTGGCACAAACCCAGGCACTTGAGCCATTACTTGATGCATCCCAGGGTACACTTAACAGGAAGCTGGAACGGAGAACACCGCTGGGACTGAAACCCAGGCACTCAATATGAGATGCAGGTGTCCCAAGTGGCAAGTGCCCACTCTACAAATACAATTTATAGAATTGAAAAACATCATATAAGAACATCAGTTTGTCTTGTGATTCTTAAAATGTGTTTTGAGGACTGCTGTTATCTCAAGACTCAAAGAGTACACAAGGTCAAAACTATTTTTATAATAAAACTGAGTTGTTATTTGCCTTTTTCACTGTGCTGGCTTTGCAGTGATGGTGCAAAAAATGTAAGGTGAAAGATTGAGGAGTGAATCATGGCAGTGGCACAAGACTGTATTAGTAATCATGTGTTCATCACTGGTAGGCAGTTGCATTTAAAAAAGTGGAGTTAGTTTCATTTTAAAATATCTTTCATGAGGCAGTTAAATTACTAATTTTAATTAATCTGCATCCTTGAATAATCATTTTTTAAGATTTATTTTCTTTATTTGAAAGTCAGAGTTCCACAGAGAGAGGAGAGGCAGAGAGAGAGAGAGTCTTCCATCTGTTGGTTTACTCCCCAGATGGCTGCAACGGCCGGAGCTGCACCAACCAAAACCAGGAGCCAGGAGCCTCACCCAGGTCTCCCATACAGGTGCCGGGGCCCAAGGACTTGGACCATCTTCTACTGCTTTTCCTGGGGCATTAGCAGGGATCTGGATCTGAAGCAGCCAGGACTAGAACCACGTGGGATGCTGGCATTGCAGGCAGCGGCTTAACCCACTGCTGTACAACATTAGCCCCTGAATATTCATCTGTTTTATATTGTTCAGCTTCATACCAAAGGATGCCCATAGCTTGAAGCAGGAGCACTGGTGCAGTTGTTTGAGTTGTGAGTTGAATCACTTTTTTCTGGAATACCATTTTATGAATAACAGTAACAACAGAATTAACAGTGGGTGTTCAGATTTGGATACCTGACCAACATTTTCATTTTTTTTTCAGATTTTTGTTTTATTGTTTGCATATGAATTACATAGTGAATTTTTACACTTCAAAAAAAAACTTACTTCATTACATTTAATACATATGTAGGCTTGAATAAGACATTGCATTTCTTGTCAAGAAGAAAAACATTTGGGGAAGGGACTTAAAGTTAATTGCCAGTAAAGTATAGTATTAGTACCCTAAAAGATAATTAGTCCAGAATCATAAGCAAGTATGTGAATATGTATGTGTATATGTGTATATCAGGTAAACTCCAAAGACCAACATTTTCTTGAAAATGAATTAACTAGGGGCCAGTGCTATGACACAGTGGGTTAACGCCCTGGCCTGAAGCGCTGGCATACCATGTGAGTGCTGGTTCAACACCCAGCTGCTCCACTTCCAATCCAGCTCTCTGCTGTGGCCTAGGAAAGCAGTACAGGATGGCCCAAGTGCTTGGGCCCCTGCACCTGCATGGGAGACCTGGAGGAAGCTCCTGGCTCCTGGCTCCGGATCGGTGCAGCTCCAGCCATTGCGGCCAACTGGGTAGTGAACCATCAGATGGAAGACCTCTCTCTTTCTCTCTCTGCCTCTCCTCTCTCTGTGTAACTCTGACTTGCAGATAAATAAATAAATCTTTAAAAAAATTGTTTGGAAAACTTTGTATTGTTTGAGTTTGTTTCCTAGTATTTAGAGACTTTTCTAATGGGACTGGAAGTTAATCAAACTAATGTAACTTTGTAATTTTGTCTTATATTATAAAATGGAATAACATTTAGAAGATCTGCATAACTCAGGAATTCAATATTTTTCAGAAGATGAGTATATGATTTTTAAAAATTATGTGTGAGTAAAATATTTAAAATGTAAGAGCAGTGTAACAGTACAAAATGTTTACTGATAATGACTGCAGGTAGTATATTGCAACTAACTTTTAAGAAATGACTACTTGTTCGAATTTTTGGTATAGTATCAAATATGAAGATTAAGAATAAAAAGGCTATTTTAAAATATTCCTCCCTTTCCTAACTATATAAAGTTTGGATTGTCTTCTTGTTTCTTTACTCCTACTAAAACAACGTATTATCCAATGTGAGTATAACTGTCTTCTGTTAAGCCAGACAATAAAAGAGA
The DNA here is from genome assembly GCF_964237555.1 of Oryctolagus cuniculus. Classification (NCBI taxonomy): domain Eukaryota; kingdom Metazoa; phylum Chordata; class Mammalia; order Lagomorpha; family Leporidae; genus Oryctolagus; species Oryctolagus cuniculus. Next base: position 43,454,813 of record NC_091447.1, on the reverse strand, counting down.
TTTGTAAGCTTGAAGAATAGTGCCACTCTTTTCACTTAAGTTTTTAAAATGTAGTTATTTTTTTCTTTAAAATGTTATATATAATTATGTTTATAAAAGTTGTATAAGGATTATATGACCAAAAAATTTAAGAAATATTGATCTGGTCAGTATTCTTGTTTCCTCTAAGAATTTTGGAATGTATCTCCATCATGTGATTGTCATTCTGTTGAATGAGTATTTAAATTTGTTTATTTATTTGAAAGGTAAGAGTGACAGAGATCTGCCAGCCACTGGTTCATTCCCAAATGCCTGCAACGGCTTAGTCTGGGCCAGGCTAAAGCCAGAGGCCAAGAACTCCATCCCTGTCTCCTACATGGGTGGCAGTGATGTCTCAAATAATTGGGTTCCTGCTACCCCCATAGGATGGATTGTGTTCTTGGTTCTCAGCTGGTTTTGGCACCGAGCCCAGCCCGGGGCTATTACAGGCCTTTTCCCAATAAGCTGTTAGATGAGAGCTCCGTGTCTCTGCCTCTCAAATAAATAATTGTTTAAAGACTTACAGAAAAAATAACTTTTAAAATTTTTTTTATTTATTTGAGAGACAGAACATTACCATTTGCTGATTTACTCCCCAAATGCTCACAACGGTGGGGCTGGGGTGGGGGATCAGGGCCGAAGCAAGGGACCCAGTCCAAATTTCCCACATTAATAGCAACCCAGCCGTAGGAGGCATCATCACTGCTGCCCAGGGGCTGCATTAGCCTGAAGCTGGATCAGGAGCCAGAGCAGGGTTTCAAACCCAGGCACTCCAGGACAGGACTCCTACTTGGCCAGCTGCAAAACCCTACATTCTCCTTTATTTACCAGCTTGGATTAGTTTTATGATTTGGCTAATATACTTTACACCCTATTTCATACTTAGGTTTTTACAACTTCAGCTTAAAATCTTCAAATATTTTCTTTCTTTTCATAATTGTTTAGAGAGCAGTAGCTCACAATTTCTGTATTAAAACCTTTAACATAGTGAACTAGAATCAGAAATTACCTTATTGCTCTTCTTCCCTAATAATAAACCCTCTAATTTGTTTGTATATTCTGTTTGACATTTATTTACATGGCACAGAATCATAAATCATGTTTTTACACAGCTTTATTGGTATATCTGACAAAAAAGTTATATATATTTAAGATAAACAATGTGATATTATGATATTCTATTTACATATACACCAATTACTACAATCAAGCTAATTAACATGTCCATAAACTCACTTAATTACCTTTGTGTGTGTGGTGAGAATACTTTAGATGAACAGTCAGCAAATTACAAGTAAACAACTTGTAGGGCTGGCACTGTGGCATAGCAGGAAAACAGCTGCTGCTTGCAGTGCTGGCATCCCACATGGGCCCTGGTTCAAGTCCCGGCTGCTCCACTTCTGATCTAGTGCTCTGCTATGGCCTGGGAAAGCAGTAGAAGGTGGCCCAAGTCCTTGGGCCCCTTCATTCGCGTGGGAGACCTGGAAGAAGCTCCTGGTTCCTGGCTTCGGATCGGCACAGCTCCAGCCGTTGCGGCCAACTGGGGAGTGAACCAGTGGATGGAAAACCTCTCTCTATCTCTGCCTCTCCTTCTTTCTGTGTAACTTCGACTTTCAAATAAATAAATAAGTAAATAAACAAACAAGTATACAACTTGTAACTAACTATAATCGCCATGCTATATATAGAGTTTCAGAACTTAATTCACCTTAAAACTGAAAGTTTATATCCTTTGATCAGCATCTCCTTATCTCCTCCACCCTTTAATTCCTGGCAACCACATTCTACTCTGTTTCTGTGAGTTCAGCTGTTACAGGTTATACATGTAAGTGAGATCATGCAGTATTTGTTTCTCTCTCTGGTTCATTTTACTTACTAATATGTCCTTCAGCTTCATCAATGTTTTAACAAGTGGCAACACTTCCTGGTTTGCTTTTTTTTTTTTTTTTTTTTTTTTTGACAGGCAGAGTTAGAGAAAGAGAAAGGTCTTCCTTTGGTTCCCCCCCAAATGGCCGCCATGGCCGGTGCACTGCGCCAATCCGAAACCAGGAGCCAGGTGCTTCTTCCTGGTCTCCCATGTCGGTGCAGGGCCCAAGCACTTGGGCCATCCTCACTGCCTTCCTGGGCCACAGCAGAGAGCTGGACTGGAAGAGGAGCAACCAGGACAGAATCCAGCACCCCAACCGGGACTAGAACCCGGGGTGCCGGCGCCGCAGGCGGAGGATTAGCCCAGTGAGCTGCAGCGCCAGCCTTCCTGATTTTTTTTAATAATGTATTTATGTATTTATTTATTTGAAAGGTAGAATGATATTGAGAGAGAATCTTTGATCTACTGGTTCACTCCCCAAATGGGCACAACAGATGGGACTGGCCAGCCAAAGCCAGAAACCCAGAACTCTAGCTAGGTCTCCCACATGGTTGGCAGGGGTACAGGTTCTTGGGTCATGATGCACTGCATTAGCAGGGAGCTGAGTCTAATGCAGGGTAGGTGGGACTTGAACCAACACCCTGATTATATGATACCATGGTTACAAGCAGCAGCTTAACCTAGTGTGCTGCACCACAAAGGTAGTCCCAGGATTTTCTTTTTTAAAACTAAGTAGTATTCCATTGTATGTATACCACATGTTCTTTATCCATCTGGCAATCGATATTTAGATTATTTTTATATCTGGGCTGGTTTATTTTTTATTTTTTTTAACTTTTATTTAATGAATATAAATTTCCAAAGTACAGAATACTGATTACAATGGCTTCCCCCCCATAACGTCCCTCCAACCCGCAACCCTCCCCTTATCCACTCCCTCTCCCCTTCCATTCATATCAAGATTAATTTTCGATTCTCTTTATATACAGAAGATCAGTTTAGCATACATTAAGTAAAGATTTCAACAGTTTGCTCCCACACAGAAACATAAAGTGAAAAATACTGTTTGAGTACTAGTTATAGCATTAAATCTCAATGTACAGCACACTAAGGACAAAGATCCTACATGAGGAGTAAGTGCACAGTGACTCCTGTTGTTGACTTAACAAATTGACACTCTTGTTTATGGCATCAGTAATCACCCTAGGCTCTTGTCATGAGCTGCCAAGGCTATGGAAGCCCCCTGAGTTCACTGACTCTGATCATTTTTAGACAAGGCCATGGTCAAAGTGGGCTGTTAGGAATAATGCCGTGGTAAGCACAGGAGCACAGATAGCTCTTCAATACAGAGATTTTATTTCTTTTGGATATATACCAAGAAGTGAGTTTAATGTATCATTTAGTTGTTATTTTTAATTTCTTTAGGTTTTTACAGTTTGCTAATCCTATTGTGAGTAACTCCTCCTCCTGCTGTTACTCTGGCCCAGGTCACTGTGTGGCAGCACCGACATGGGCCTTTGCAAGCCCTCTGACCCTCTTCCTCCTGTTCCAGATCCTTCTCTGTGCTTTCTTGAGGTCTTTTTTTTTTTTTTTTCTCCTACAGGTCATGTGTTGCAGTTCTACGTTTGGGTTTATTTTTCTTTCATAATCCAAGGAATCATACATCTTGTCAAAGCCAGTGTTCTTGCCTCCACCAAAATTCCTTCTGAATCCAAATACAAAGATGACATCCAGTGTGGTCTTATGTCTTTGATTAGGTCTTTTTCCCAAATTTCTGTCTTAGGCACTGCAGCCTTCACTGGTGAAAGACATCAATGACCATTTGTTTCTTCTGAAGTTGTTGGTTGGTCATGAACTTCCTGGTCCAGGGAGTTAGTGTATTATTCAGGATTGTCCTTGGATAGCCAGGGAGGAAAAGAGTTTGTTTGTTTGTTTTTTAAAGAACTTTCATATGTTTCCCTTAAGTGCTATACCAATTTACATTCCCACCAACAGTGTACAAGGGTTCCCTTTTCTCCATGTCTTTGCCAGCACTTATCTTTTGCCTTTTTGATATTTGCCAACCTAATAAGTAAAAGATGATATTGCCTTTGGATTTGCAGTTCCCAGATTAGTGATATTGATCACTTTTTATACCTGTTTACATTAGTGTATCTTCCTTGAGAAAATATCTTTAAATCTTTCATTCATTTGTTAATTGGGTTCTTTGTTTTTGCTGCTGAGTTACTGGAATTCCTTATATATTGGCTTTAAACCCTGTGTTGGTTTTAAACATCTGGGTTGCAGATGTTTTCTCCCATTCCATAGGTTGCCTTCTCACTTAGATTATTATTTTAAATTGTTAATTGCTTTTGGAATGAAGAATTAGCTCTTCTTTACACTTTCATGTCATATAGAATAAGAATAAATAACATTAACAGCATTAAGTAAAGTAATAACTCTATTTGATTATTTGTGTTTTAGACATTTTCATATATTTTACTATATTTAACCTTGCTTCACTTAGTAGATGGCTATTTTTTTTGAAGATTTATGTATTTATTTTGAAAGAGTTAGAGAGAAGGAGAGACAGAGAGAGATTTTCCATCTGTTGGTTCACTCCCCAGATGCCTACAACAGCCAGCACTGGGCCAGGCGGAAGCCAGGAGCTTCAACCAGGTCTCCTACATGGGTGGCAGGGGCCTAAATACTAGGACCATCTTCCGCTACTTTTCCCAGGCCATTAGCAGGGAGCTGGATCAGAAGTGCAGCAGCCAGGTCTTCAACTGGCGAACACATGGGGTGCCTGCATCTCAGGCAGCAACTTCTACCTGCTGCGCCACAGTGCTGGCCTCTGATAGCTATATTATTTATGCTGCCTCCTGAAACCTTGGGTGCCTACCTTCTGCTTAAGTATACACTCTAGTTCTGCTTGGCCTTATTCCTAGCATATGTCAGTGTAGGGGAGGTAGGTATGCATAGTCAAGAAACTATTAGCCAAGGAACTATTAGTCAAGGAACTAAAGCATCTGGGATAAAACCTTGATTTTGTCCCCATTTCCTTTATCTCTACGGGACCGCAATCACAGTGATCGTTTTCCTCTTCTTAGGCAGATAAGATGATATAGGAAGTTTACAGTTCAGCACGTGGTTGGGATCTGTCTCTCTCTGAACCCAAGAGCTGTGTATGCTATCACAGCACGGTGCCTCTTTCATGGGAAACCAGATGCATAGTAATAGTCACTGCTTCCTGTGACTGTAGTAAAAAGGTCATGGGCCCGGGATTCATTGTGTTATGATTTGGATATATCGTTTATTAGTTGTATCTCCTGGAGAACAGCTTCTTTTGCTTCTTTGGAAATATGTATAAATAAAGTATAAATATCAGTAGAGTCTGTCTTTAGTAAATATTTAATAAATATCAGTAGAGTATGTTTTTAGTAAAGACATAATAATATCAAGGTGTGTAGCCTTGAGGATTAGTTAAAATAGAGTTTCTGATTATTGATTTCGATGTTTTGTCTCTTTTATATTTCGGGAGTTCTTTCAAAAGAATTGAGTACAGGCCTCCCCTCCCAAGCAAACCCTGTGAAGGCAGGTATTTACTCTGTTTTCTTGAAAACAATGAGTGCTCCACCAATATTTGTTGCATAAAAAGATCTTAAAGGAACTGAAGGTGTAACTATTTAATACTGACTGGGAGAATAAGACAGTTATTGCAAAAAATGAAGGGACCACCATGGAATAAGAGATGAAACAAAATAGACAAGAGAAGGGGTTTCTGGGAAGTCAGAATTTGGTCTAGAGGAAGGTGAGGAGTCAGAGAGTGATAGAGCATTAAGAATTACCACTGGGTCCGGCCTTGTAGTGTGGAGGGTAAAAGCTACCGCCTGTGACACCAGCATCCCATACGGGTGCTAGTTCATGTCCCAGCTGTTCCCCTTCTGATCCAGCTCCCTGCTAATGTCCTGGGAAAAGCTTCAGAAGATGGCCCAAGTGCTTGGGCCCCTGCTACCAGTGCAGAAGACTTGGAAGAAGTAAACTGGCTCCTGGCTTTGGTCTGGTCCAGCCATTTGGGGAATGAACCAGCAGATGGAAGATCTCTGTCTCTCCCTGTCTTTCTGTAACTGTTGACTTTCAAATAAATAAATACATCTTTAAAAAAAGAGGGGCCCACGCTGGGGTGCAGTGAGTTAAAACCCCAGCCTGCAATGCCAGCATCCCATATGGCCACTGGTTTGAGTCCTGGCTGTTCCACTTCTGATCCAGCTCTCTGCTATGGCCTGGGAAAGCAGTTGAAGATGGCTCAATTCCTTGGGCCCCTGCATGCATGTGGGAGACCTGGAAGAAACTCCTGGCTCCTGGCTTCAGATCAGCTCAGCCCTGGCTGTTGTGGTCATTTGGGGAGTGAACCAGCGGATGGAAGACTTCTCTCTCTGTCTCTCCCTCTCTCTGACTATAACTCTACTTCTCAAAAAAAAAAAAAAATCCTTTTTTTTTTTTAATTAATTTATTTATTTGAAAGGCAGAGTTATAGAGAGGCAGAGAAAGAGAGAGGTCTTCCATCCGCTGGTTCACTCCCCAGCTGGCAGCAAAGGCCTGAGCTAGGCCTATCCAGAGCCAGGAACATCTTCTGGGTCTGCCACATGGGTGCAGGGGCCCAAGGAGTTGGGCCATCTTCTGCTTTCCCAGGCCACAGCAGAGAGCTGGATCGGAAGTGAAGGAGCCGAGACTTGAACCAGCACTGATATGGAATACCGGCACTGCAGGCAGTAGCTTTACACACTATACCACAGTGCCAGCCCCCCCAAAAAACAAAATCTTTAAAATGAATAAAGAAACCCTCTGAGCATTGGGCCCTTACCAGACACTGGCACCTTGATCTTGTCCTTCCAAGCCTCCAGAACTGTGAGAAGTAAATGTGATTTTTTTTAATGAAATAATTGCTTGCTGTTTATAAGCCATCCGGTTTATGGGTATTTTTGTCATAACAGCTCAAGCAAACTAAGATACTGTATAAATATCTGCCTTGTTATTTCCATGGCTACTTAATGACTTTCTGGTAGAGAAAGTTTTTCTCAATTTATACCTTGAGATTTATGTATTACTTGCTGTCCTTATATCAGGTGTCACCATCCTTATTAAATAAATATGTAGTAAGAGAAATAGGCCTGGGGGAGGGCAGGTATAGGGAGAAAAACTGCTATAATCCAAAAGTTGTACTTATGGAATTTACATTTATTAAGTAAAAGCTTTCTATTAAAAAAAGAGAGAAATAGGGAAGAGCAATAAAGGAAAAGATAGTTGGTATGGAATGCTTCCTGTTCCATCAGATATTGGTGTAGGTGCTGTGTTCATCTGTAAATTATCCTCACTATCTTTTCCTTCCTATCCCCCATCCCTTCTTTCATATCTTTTTTCCTCCCTTTCCCTTCATTTCCTCTTTTCTTTTCCATGTCTTTCCCTTTTTATTAGCAGCTACTATAAAAACATTCATTTCTTTTTCTCAGTACTGTTATTCTTGAATGGAGGTTTTTTTTTCAAGCTGTGAGAATTAGTCATTCACCCTCCTGTGACCCAAGCCCCATCAGTAGAAGTTGGATTACGAACTTAGAAGTAGAGTTTATTTTTTAAATTTGTTATTTTTCTGTGTATTTCCAGGTCAGAAAAAAAGTGGTTTTCAATCCTTCCTTTCCATTTTAGGACTTTTCTTTTTGGTAGAGATGGAAATCCAAATAAACGGAATGTGCACAATGAGACATCTATGCATTTGTTGTGTATGGGGCCTCAAATTATGATCTCTGAAGGAGCCCTTCATCCTCGCTTAGCGCGCCCCGCGGAAGACGACTTCAGGAGAGCGGATTGTCTGCAGATGATCCTGAGATGGAAAGGAGCGAAGCTGGACCAGGGAGAATACGAGAGAGCGGCCATCGATGCCGTGGACAACAAGAAAAACACAGCCCTGCACTATGCTGCCGCCTCGGGGATGAAAGCCTGTGTTGAGGTAAACTGTGTGTGTGTGTGTGCCGCGTGGTAAAGCTTGTGTCTTGGTCGTCTGGAGTGATCAGTGTGGGTTTCACCTGTCTTCACACTGTTTTAACTAAGCGTTTTTGTGCTTTTTGTCACTGTGAAAAACTCGGAGTTCCTTTTAAATTATGTTATCTCATGGTGGGAGAAAACTTCCACGGCCGGCTAGCCTTTGGAATAAAATGGACTCATTTTTTCTTACAGACATTGTGCAAAACTCTCACAGAGTCTGCTGTTAAACTGCAGTTCTTAGAGTGTTCAGTTTTCAGGGGCTAACAGGTGGTGTCATACTACATTGATGAACAGAAAAAACTTAGACTTTGTTCAGTAATGTAAATACTGTTTTTCTGAACATACTTCAGAAAACGAAAATCATTATTTTTAAACTGGCTGTAAGAATAACTGACTAAACAAAACCTAACATTTGTATAATGCCATTTAATTTTCATAGTGCTCACTGGCACCATGCATGTTATAAAGGTTCAGGCTGCATAAAAGAGTGTCACCAGATAAATGTTTTCGTAAAATTTAGAGGTCAGAATGTTGTGGAAAGAGCACTGGTTTCCAGTCTTGATCCTCACCGTGGCTATCTGCGGGGCCTGGCAGGAGTCACGCAGTCTCTGTGGTTGTCTCATCTTGGAAGGTTGAAACAGATAACCTCAAAATTATCTCAAAGTCTTCCTTTAGCAGCAATTTTCTGTTAGTCTGTGATTGAAGCAAGATATATCCTAATTTCAGTGTCTAACTTCTAAGATTAAAGAGATTATTTTTCCTATTTTTTTAACTCTTTAAGGACTTATAGTTACCTCTAGTTGTTGAAAATGTTTTACTTTTTGTGCATTTCTGTAAAGATAGAGTTGATGAAGTCATCATCTGACAATTTCATATGTGCATTTAATCATTTAAACGAATAGGTTCCTGTGACTCATTATTTATTTAAAACTTCCCCTTCTCCTTGTAATTACCATGTTCCACAAAACATAAAGTTAAAGCCCCTTAATCAGAGTGCTCCTGGGAACCTCCAGCTGTGTAGAATTGCGGTGGTACCTGTGTCTCTGATGCCAGCCCCTGAAAGCTTCTCTGCTATACTGATGATTGATTGACTTCCTCATATAGATACTCCAACAGTCTGCAAATTCAGCGTTTGCAAAACTGCAGCCAGACTTCACTGTGTGTTAGCTTCTCCTCATGACACTCTTATTTCTATTAATGATGCTACTATTATCCCTGTAACCAGTCTTGGTACCTGTTATCTTCCACTGTTTTTTTTTTTTTTTTTTTTTTTTTTTTTAAGATTTATTTATTTGAGGGGCCAGCGCTGTGGCACAGTGGGTAAAATGCCCTGGCCTGGAGTGCCGGCATCCCATGTGGGCGCTGGTTCGAGACCCAACTGCTCCTCTTCTGATCCAGCTTTCTGCGATGGCCTGGGAAAGCAGTAGAAGATGGCCCAAGTCCTTGGGCCCCTGCACCCACGTGGGGGACCCAGAGGAAGCTGCTGGCTCCTGGCTTTGGATCCAGGATCAGCAAAGCTCCAGCCATTGCAGCCAATTGCGATGTGAACCAGCAGATGGAAGACTTCTCTCTCTCTCTCTGCCACTCCTCTCTCTGTGTAACTCTGACTTTCAAATAAATAAATCTTTAAGTAAAAAAAAAAAAAAAAAAAAATTTATTTATTTGAAAGGCAGAGTTACAGAGAGGTATGGGTCGGAGTGGCTTCCATCTGCAGGTCCACTCCCCAAATTTCTCCAATGGCCAGAACTGTGCCAATCTGAAGCCAGGAGCCAGGAGCTTTTTCCAGTCTCCCACACGGGTGCAAGGGCCCCAGCACTTGGGCCATCTGCTGCTGCTTTCCCAGGCCATAGCAAAGAGCAGGATAGTGGAGCATCTGGGACTTGAACCAGAACCCATATGGGATGCCTGCACTGCAGGCCGTGGCTTCAGTAGAGTAGGAGTAGGAGTAGAGCTCCTTGTTTCTTTTGCCAGGCCTTCCTTTTTTACTCTGTGGCCACTCTAACACCAATTGATTTATGTTGAATCTTCACTTATATTTTTCAGAGCTTCCATAAGTCAGAAAATCTGGAGTTTCACAAGTATTCATTATTCAGAATTATTTACGGCATAAAAATAATGCAAAAAAGAGTAATCTACACTTGTTTAATTTTTTTAAAGTGTTTTTTTATTAAAGATTTTATTTATTTATTTGAGAGGTAGAGCTACAGACAGTGAGAGGGAGAGACAGAAAGAAAGGTCTTCCTTCCACTGGTTCACTCCCCAAATGGCTACAATGGTCGGAGCTGTGCCAATCTGAAGCCAGGAGCTAGGAGCCTCTTCCCGGTCTCCCACGCAGGTGCAGGGGCCCAAACACTTGGACCATTTTCTACTGCCTTCCCATGCCATAGCAGAGAGCTGGATTGGAAGAGAGGCAGCCAGAACTAGAACCAGTGCCCATATGGGATGCTGGCGCCACAGGCAGAGGATTAACCTACTGTGCCACGGCGCCAGCCCCGAAGATTTATTTATTTATTTATTTGAAAGTCAGAATTAACACAGAGAGAGAAGGAGAGGCAAAGAGAGAGAGAGAGAGAGAGAGAGAGGTCTTCCATCCGCTGGTTTACTCCCCAGTTGGCTGCAATGGCCGGAGCTGTGGTGATTCGGAGCCAGGAGCCTTCTCTGGGTCTCCCACACGAGTGCGGGGGCCCACGGACTTGGGCCATCTTCCACAGCTTTCCCAGGCCATAGCAGAGAGCTGGATTGGAAGTGGAGCAGCTGGGACTCAAACCAGCACCCATATGGGATGCCAGCACTCGATGTGGTGGCTTTACCTGCTATGCCACAGCACCGGCCACATACACTTGTTTAAAAATTGGAAATGCTTACGTAGCAAACTACAAATAAAGCCCCTCTAATTATATCTTTTATTTTTATTATTTGAGAGTCAGAGAAATAGATGGACACTGAGAGATGTCTCCAGACTTCTGGTTCACTCTCCAGATGCTCCCAGTGTTCAGGGCTGGGCATGGGAAGAAGCCAGGAGACGAGAGTTCAATCCCAGTCTCCCATGTGGGTAGCATGGGCCCAGCTACTTGAGCCATCATCACCTGCTGTCTCTCAGAGTCTGCATTAACAGCAAGCTGGAATTGGGAGCCAGAGCTGGGACTTGAACCTAGGCACTTGATGTGGGACTCAGATGTTTTAACCAACAAGGCCAGACACCTGCCCCTAATTTTTTTTATATTCCAAAGAATTATTTAGGAGTCAGCAAATGTTTTTATATGAAAGCCCAGATAGCATTTGTGGCACCTCTGCCGTAGTCGTGTGAAGGCATTCGCAGGGAATACATAAACAAAGGAGCACAAGTCCTGTAAAGCTTTCTTCAGGAACATTGCCATTGGCGTTTCTTAACATTTTCATTTGCCTTGAGATACTCTTGATAGTTTTTCATCAAGCATTTGAAAACTTTAAAAATCACTTTTCGTTTGTTGGCTATAGAAAAGCAGGCAGCAGGCTGGATTTGACCCATGGGCCTTAGTTTGTCATGAATCCAAGCATGATATGCTTAATTGGGAAAACAACCTAAGATGGTATTTTTAACATATAAAATAGCATTATGGCGCAGTGGGTTGAGGTGCCCACATACCACATCACAGTGCTGGGTCGAATCCCAGCTACTCCACTTGATGACCTAGCCTCCTGCTAACGCATCCTGAGAGGCAGCAGGTCGTGGCCCAAGTGCTTGGGCCCAGATGGAGTTCCAGAGTCGTGGATTCAGCCTGGCCCAGCCCTGGCTGTTGCAGGCATCTGGGGAGTGAACCAGCAAATGGAAGATCTCAAATCAATCAATCAATCAATCAGTCAATCTCTGTCTCTCACTTTGCCTTGCAAATAAATTAATTTTTAAAAAGTATAAACATTTAAAATGATTAAATACACATTTTTCTTCAAGAAATGGACTTTGGAGAGGGATGATGGCCCAGGTTTATTAACATGGTTTTGTAAAGGTTCTGTGCTACTTTTCTCTTTGATAGACTTTTAGAACAAGCCGAATTATTAGGCCTCGTTTTATTTGTATTCGTGCTTAACCTCTAATAGTAATTTAGTAAATTGTGGATTTACAAGAGAGGTTGATACTTTTTGCTAGAGCTTCATATTTGTGAGAAGTATTTCTTTTTTTAAATTTATTTTATTTATTTGAAAAGCAGAAGTACATAGAGAGTGAAGGAGAGAGAGAGAAAGAGATCTTCCATCCACTGGTTCAATCCCCAAATGGCTGCAATGGCCAGAACTGAACCAGGCAAAAGCCAGGAGCCAAGAGCTTTTTCCTGGTCTCCCACATGGGTACAGGGGCCCAGGTACTTAGGCCATCTTCCACTGCTTTCCCAGGTGCATTAACAGGGAGCTTGATTGGAAATGGAGTAGCTGGAACTCAAACCAGTGCGCATTTGGAATGCTGGGTTTTGCAGGCAGAGGCTTAACCTTCTATGCCACAGTGCCAGTCCCAAAGTATTGCTTTACAAATGAGTGTTATTTTAGATATTTCCTATATATTCACACCCTTTTGCTTATTCAGAGCTTTAAGTGTAGCTGCTTAGTGTCAGATCACATAGAACTCACTAGAAAAATCAAATGCGGTAAGTCACACTTGCCTCTACAACCTCAGAGCCTGTTTGACACTTTCAGAGCATTTTACACTTCATTGAAAAGCCATAAAAAATTCACTCACTGGTCAGACTGAAGAATTGTACCTAATTATATTGTGTTTTTAGCACCTAGAGTTTGAAAAGAATACAGAAATTGTAGTCCCAGCTCAGCAGCTGACTAACTGCCAGTCTAGACATCAGTTTTCTAATATTTAATCAGGGGGGTTATGGTCTCATCATGATCTCCCAAATAATATAACGCTCTAGGTTATATTAATTATTCAGGTAGTTACTGTTAACAGGCATTGAAAAGAAGTGGAGATCATTTAAATTGTATATATCCTGGAATATGCCAAGGTGAATAATAAGATTTCAGTAGGTAAGATTTCAGTGCTAAATATTTGGAGGCTATCAAAATATAACTCTGACCTATAGCATCAGTACAAATTCTTGAGGCCACCAAGTCTCCGGATTCCAAAGGAAAATCTCTGGGACTACTCCCAGGAATGTTTTAACAATTTCTGGTGATTATTTCACATGACAGAATTTGAGAAACACTATTCTAGGTTGAGAGCATATGTGGATTTTTTTGTGCAACAAGAACACAGGTGACCTAAAAGGAAAATAAGGCCATACTAGGAAGAAACTACTAAATGCAAAAGTTGAGAACTGGGGTGTTTTTTCAATATGGAAAAAATTCTACTAGAGAATTGATGCTTTGAACATATATATAATCAGACTGGAATCATAATCATAATGTAGAGTAGATTCGAATGGGCTGATTCTGAAGCGATGTTTCTCAGCTACTCAGAGAATGATTGTTAGACAGTTGTTGACATCAATCATCCGGGAACTTGCTGGAATTAAGAGAATCTCAGAATCTTGGGCTCCATCCCAGATCAACTGAATCAGAATTTGTAGTTTAACAAAACCTGAAGGTGATTAGTTTTCACATGAAAACTGGAGAAGCCCTGGCTTAGAGCTTAGTCTGTGGCCACCTTCTTTGGAACCTCCTGAAAAAGTGTAAATGCTTTTGTATGTCACCTTCTGAATCCATCTAATAGGATCGTCAGACCACCCAGATGATTCCTACAGTCGGAAAACCTTTGAGCCAGAACCACGGTTCTGACCACAGCTGCAGGGAAACCTCAGCCAACAAAATGAACATCTCCCTGCGTGGACTACAGATCCTGGCATTTTAAAGTTCTCCAGGTGATTCACATGTACCTACAGCCAAGGGTAAATTCCCGTATACTAGATAGAGTGAGTCCTGGAAGCTGGAAGATTATTGCACACACTGGTGTGAACTGGTAAAGAGCCTGCACTTGTACAGTGCCATTGGAGATGAGGATGAGGCAAATACAAGACTTTGTAAAGAGCTGGTAGCATTTGTGACTTGGTCAGTTGATACAAAGAAAGCAAAGAAAACATTGAAAGTGGTAGAAATATTTAAAATGTCAGTACTGATAGTGGCCAGCTATATTTGGATGATATAATTTTCTCTTTGATTCCCCCCCACATTTTCTATAATAACCTGTACTCACATCTATAATTAGAGTAAAATAAATTAACTTAATTTTTAAGTAAATAAGCATGGTTTTGACCCTGAATGACTCTCAAGCCTGTAAGAATTAACAGATATTTGAAAAGTGAGAGAAGGTAGAAGACTTGGTTGGAAGGCAGGGAGTTTTCATTTGAAAAAATGGAGATAGAGGTCATAGATTATCCACCTAAAATGGTAGGCAAGCAATTAAAAGTTAGAACTAACTGGGAGGCCGGTGCCGCGGCTCACTAGGCTAATCCTCCGCCTTGCGGCGCCGGCACACCGGGTTCTGGTCCCGGTCAGGGTGCCAGATTCTGTCCCGGTTGCCCCTCTTCCAGGCCAGCTCTTCTGTGGCCCAGGAAGGCAGTGGAGGATGGCCCAAGTGCTTGTGCCCTGCACCCCATGGGAGACCAGGAGAAGCACCTGGCTCCTGCCATCGGATCAGCGCGGTGCGCCGGCCGCAGCGTGCCGGCCACGGCGGCCATTGGAGGGTGAACCAACGGCAAAAAGGAAGACCTTTCTCTTTGTCTCTCTCTCTCGTTGTCCACTCTGCCTGTCCAAAAAAAAAAAAAAAAAAAAAAAGGAACTAACTGGGAATAACGAATATAGAGGTAGAGTTGAATGTCATCAACAGAGCTGGCAACAAGAGACAAGATAATGTACACATGAAAGCACCAAGGAAAGTTCTAGGCGACTGATCAGATAACAGAGTTAAAGTCACAGCATCAGTTTAGAGACTGACTCTGTTTAAGCGCCTATGTTTCCACGAGAAGTGGAATCTGTAAAGAAAATGGGAAAAGCAGAGAAGTAAGAGAACCAGGATGATTCGGTGTCAAGGACGCCGAGAATTTCAAGGAGAGGGAGTAGAAAATGATGTAAAATGCTACAAAAATGTTCAGGAAGTGGAGGACTGTGAATGGCTGATGTGTTGAGAATTAGGAAGCATTAGTGATTTGCAGGAATATTTTCCCAGTGAAACGGTCATCATCAGAAAGAAGTCAGGTTGCTGGAAGTGGTTGAGCCATTCACTTGCGGAGGAAGTAGAGACTGAGTCTAAGTGACTAATTTAAGAAATATAGCTGAGAAAGACAATGTTGTCATTGTCAGACATCTAGAATGCCCTCTGGCAAACCTAGATGGTGTAGGCTGCTACACGTCTAGTGTACCTATACTTTTATAGGACTGGCTGTGCATTAGGTTTCCTTACACCAGCACCACCACAGACATTTGAGTAATGCATTGCTCTGTGATGTTACAGTCTATACAGTGTCACTGGGCAATAGGAATGTTTTCCGCTCCTTTGTAATCCTACAGACTGCCATCATATACACCATCAAAGTGCAATTATACAGTCACTGAGTCTGCTGGGAAAGTCAGTAATGGACAGCAGCAGGATTAAGTTAAGGGACCAGCGAGCCAGGAGTTGGTAGAAAGTCAGAATGAAGATGGGGAGGGTATGGAGTGGATAATGAGTGCTCAAAGGCATACATGTGAAATGGTACCTTTAGTACTAGAACTGTAGGCATCATCTTGTTTTGCATCTCATCTCAAAATTATACATCTCATTTTGCATGTTGACCTGTGTAAAATGACACTTACAGCAGCTGCCCAGAGTCAGCAGCCGTTTCAAATGTGGTTCAAAAGGATGGGATGGGATTTGTCTTGAATACTGTGGACTGTCCCTGATAAGGCCCTTGCCCCTCTTCCTCTGGAACTGTAAGTAGAAAGAAAGGCAGCTCTGTTAATATTGATAATTAGATGTTTCTTTTAAGGTAGAATATTATTTACCACTACCTAACCAAGATAGGCTAAAAACCACACTAGAATAAAATAATGTGCTTCAGTATCCAATCATCCTTAGCTAATTTGAGAATGAGAAAAATGGTAACTTAGGGTACTTTGGTTGAAGCATTTTAAAAGTGCCTCTTCAGAACTGGATGTAACTGTTATGTCAAAGCAAAACACCTGATTTTATGCATCAACTTGTTTTTTTCTTTTCTTTTCTTCTTTCTTTCTTTCTTTCTTTTTTTTTTTTTTTTTTTTTTTTTTTTTTTTTTTTTGAGATTTTACTTATTTAAAAGTCTGAGTTAGAGAGAGGGAGAGACAAAAAAACAAGATAGATCTTCCATCTGCTGATTCACTCCCTAGATGGCCACAACAACCAGTGCTGGGCCAGGCCAGAGCCAAGAGCCAAGAGCTCCGTCCCAGGTCTGCTACATGGGTGGCTGTTGCCAAACATTTGGGCCATCTTTCGCTGCTTCCCCAGGCCGTTCTCAGGGAGCTAGATCAGAAGTGGGGTAGCCAGGACACAAACCAGCACCCCTTTGGGATGTCAGCATCACAGGCAGTGGCTTTATCTGCTATGCCACCATCCCAGCCCCTGCAGCAACTATTTAACAGGCATCTCCACCTAGTCCACAAGGACTAGGCCAGCAAGCTGAGGCTTGTAGCATTGTCCCCTCCTGTTTTAGGCAATAATCCTGCTGTTTGATCGCTTCCATGCATACAAGCATCATCAGTACAAGTCCTATAAACATAGGTCCTCCATTCCCACAATGAATGAGAGTTTCTCTAAAGGTACCAGGTACAGCAGTGCATAGAGGTCTTTGTGCGAAGCTCACTTAAGGACTCCTTGCAAAGACATAGCAGTCGGCATCACCCAAGTCCCAGTAGTGGTCAGCAGTGGTCAGTGATGACTTCTCACACATCCCCTTTCATACACACAGTTTTTTAACCCTCCAGTGAATAGAATCCATTTCCTAGCATATCCCTTTTAGAAGCTTCCTCTTAAAGATGAAGTATCTTAGGTCTGGCACAGTGGCATAGCAGGTAAAGCTGCTGCCCGCGGTATCAGCGTCCCATATGAGTGCTGGATCAAGTCCTGGCTGCTTCACTTCCTATCCAGATCCCTACTAATGTGCCTAGGAGAGCAGCGGAAGATCGTCCAAATCCTTGGGCCCCTGCACCCACGTGAGAGACCCAGAAGAATCTCCTGGCTTCTGGCTTCAGATTGGCCAAGCTCCAGCTGTCACAGCCATTTGGGGAGTGAACCAGCGATGGGAACTCTCTCTCTCTCTCTCTCTGCCTCTGCCTCTCTGTAACTCTGCTTTTCAAATACATAAATCTTAAAAAAAAAAAAAAAAATGATGATGTATCTTGTTTGGGAATATTAGTATCTCTTCTGTGCTACTCCCTATTGAAAAAATAAACCAGAATGTGGCTTTGAAAGCTATCCCATTGTACATTTTAGAGAACCAGAGGATAAATTCAGCTATCTTAATTCTGCAGCATTCAGAAGCAAGTAGTTTATTTTGTATGTGGGTGTTGGATAACCTGTGAAGCAGAGAGACTAAAAATAGAAATAGATCCTGCTGTAGGTATGATAAGTCTGTAGACTGTGTATCAGTCCCCAGCGTTGCATAGATGAGGTAATATAAATGCATCAGTGTCCACAGCTACACTGGTTTTACTCCAGGGTCGTTGCTTCTCCATATGTATTCTTAGGTACCTAAGAATCTTCTGGACATTAGAATATGACTCTGCTTCCGAGGCTCAGGATGGGAGCAGGTGGGGTAGGGAGGCTGAGATTATGCATTTCTAACAAGCTTCCAATGATACTACTGGTCCCCAGGTTCCCCTTTGACTAAAAAGGTTCTGCATGGTAAACAGCAACTGATGTAACCTTGCTCTCAGACTTGGAAGTTGGCAGCAACAACAACAATGACCATTCAGAGCTGTCCCCATCAAATACTTTTCTGTAAAAGGCCAGCTTGTAAATAACCTGTGTGGTCACGAGGCTGTATTTTATATACTTGGTTTGTTTATTTGCATATTTTCACAACTTAAAAAAAATTTTTTTTAAATGATCTTAACTCTGAGGTATAACCCTGGCCTACAGCAACAAGCCCATCGCTTCTAGCCATGTCATTGGCATAAGTCCCTGTTTTGTCTTGGGATGACTGTAGGGGAACCATAAGGAGTCAGTTTCAAAGAACTTTGCAAGAAGGTCCATGTGTTTGTTATGGGGTGAGATAGGGAGATAAAATTATTTGGAAGAAAATACAAAGAAGCAATTTTTGATCAACCATCATACAAAATGAAAACCTCTAAACAGTGTTCACATTTAGGTCATAAATATGAACCTGGCAGAACTTCAAGATGGACCCAGGATGCATTTGCCTCCTTCAGAATATGCGACAGCCTGTCCTGTACCAGTGTAAGATCCAATCATAGTGACAGACTTGGCCAAACTTGTCTCTAAATCCCATTCTACTGCTTACTGCCTTGGCAGCTTTGGTCAAGTTCTTTAACTTTTCTGACATATTAAAATACCCCTGTCAGATGAGGCTGCTCATATTAACCAAGAACACATATTTAAAAGTGCTTAATGTAGTGCTTGGTATTTAGAAAACATTGAATAGCTGGTGTCCTTTGTGATCTTATATGTATGAGTATGGCTGAATCCTATAAAAACATCTTCATGCCTAATTGTCAGCTGTCCTTTAGGACTGTCCCAAGTTAGGCTGCCAAGGTTATGGTATTTATGTCCTCCCTAATGTGTCTGCAGACATTTGGAGAAACTAGAACTCACAGCCTTTAGTCACAGTGCCCTCAAACATCGTCAGGGCTCCCGAGACCTCAGCAGTGAACAAGCAAGTCGTTACTCCCCGTGTCTCCCCACCTGGTCTGGCAGCAGCGCTGCCCATCGCCGTTGAGGAATACTGAAAGCAGTTTTGTCTCAGTGACTTGCTTACTCTAGTAGTGTACCAGGGTTTCACTGAATAACGAATATGCAAGGGAAAACTCACGTCTGCCATACCCAGACATTCAAGTATTTGAGGTTAAAGTAGCAGTACTGGCAGTTTAAGAAAGATTGCTAGAAATTGTAAGATAATTTTAAATGTACAACATTAAATAATTATTCTTTTATCTTTAAGTGAAACTTTGTCTTGAGACTGGAAAAAAGAATGCCAAGAAATTTCTCTTTAAAGCTGAAGAAACTGGCCGGCTCCGCGGCTCACTAGGCTAATCCTCTGCCTTGCGGCGCCAGCACACTGGGTTCTAGTCCCGGTCGGGGCACCGGATTCTGTCCCGGTTGCCCCTCTTCCAGGCCAGCTCTCTGCTGTGGCCAGGGAGTGCAGTGCACCCCATGGGAGACCAGGAGAAACACCTGGCTCCTGCCATCGGATCAGCGCGGTGCGCTGGCCGCAGCGCGCCGGCCACAGCAGCCATTGGAGGGTGAACCAATGGCAAAGGAAGACCTTTCTCTCTGTCTCTCTCTCTCACTGTCCACTCTGCCTGTCAAAATAATAATAATAATAATAAAAAAGCTGAAGAAACTGGCTTTTGGGGTTGTTGCAGTTTTTATTGTTGTAACCAGAGGAACTTGTCTCATTACTGCAAAGCAAAAATTATTCATCTTTACATCGGAAGTCACTGGTATCCAAATACGGGTTCTATACATCCTGTTTGTTGTTGCCATGTTGTTAAATGTTTTTATAATATATAGCATAAAATGACTTGTTATTTAACCTGTGGTTGCAAGTTTTTGAAAGAGACTTTTTTAGCTTTTAGTAAAACATGGAGGAGACTTGTTTGCTGAGAATGAAAATAAAGATACTCCTTGTGATTGTGCTGAAAAGCAGCACCACAAAGATCTGGCCCTCAATCTGGAGTCTCAGATGGTGTTCTCACGGGACCCTGACGCTGAAGAAATCGAAGCGGAATACGCCGCGCTAGACAAACGAGAGGTAATTGTCTCAAATGAACCATTTGTAATAATTATGTCTTTAAATTGAATTTTAGTTTTATTTTTAAAAGTTCAGTCTATGTAATCCTCTTTGCAGTATGCTAATATCCTGACTTTCCAAAGTCAGAAGTGTAAAATTACATCTGGAAACCCTGGGTTGGGAAGTCTTTTCTCTCTCATAGGTGTGTTTACTTCTGTGTGGAGAGAGGTGCTGATGTGTGATATGAGACCTTTCTGCTCCTACTACTCCAAGGCTGTAATCCTCCTCTTCCTCATTCTCTGCTTTTCTGTATGCTCTTACCAACAAACATGCTTTGGTAACTACAATTTTAAAAAAATGATAAGATGGGCATGTAGCTTTTCTGCTAAAATGCTGTTTAAGATGCCCGTGTTCTCCATCAGAGTGCCTGGATTTGATGCCCAGCTGCAGCTCCTGACTCCAGCTTCCTGCTGCAGTAGACCCTGGGAGGCAGTAGCGATGGCTCAAGTAATTGGATCACCACCTTGGGAGACCTGGATTTAGTTCCTGGCCCCTGGCTTTGACCCCAGCCCAGCCCTAGGCATTTGGGAAGTGAATCAGTTGATGGGAAGAACATTTTCTCTATCACTGCCTCTAAAATCAAAAAATTTGAAAAGCAATAAAGTTAAGAACTACTGAGCATCCTTCTCTAGTCCGGTCCTTGTCTCCTTTATTCATAACCCCATCTGTGCTCTTCATGTGAAGGGTTGTCTATACATACCAGCTTCCTCACCTTGCAGTCAGCCCATTGCTGTATGACTTTCTGCCCTTTGACTGTGATGTCGTAGTCCCATAGTGCCAAATCCAGGAGGTACTTTTCCCTCCTCCTCTTTCTTGAAGTGCATGCTGCACTGGATACAATTGACCACTCCCTGTTTAATGAAACTTTCTTCCCTTGGCTTTAGGGAGGACATTCTCTTCTGACTTTCCTTTCTCTCTTCCCTGACTCAGTCAACATGACCTCCGTCTGCTGAGTTGCTTCAGACATAAACATGGCAAGCATTCTTGATTGCGCACGTCTCTTTAACCATCACATCCAGCCAATCAGGAATTCCTATCAGTTTTACCCTCATGCGTGTGTTTTTGATCCATTTGTTCTTCCCAGTCTCTGCTTCTGCTTCCCTAGGCCTTGTCACCTTCACTTCTGAACTATTGTCACAGCTTCCTAACTCATCTCCTTCCTTTTGGTCCCTTTGGAACCCATTTTGTACACAAGAACCAGAGTGACTTTTTTTTTTTTTTTTTTTTTTTTTTTTTTTTTTTGGCAGGCAGAGGAGACAGAGAGAGACAGAAAGAAAGGTCTTCCTTTTTCCATTCGTTCACCCCCCAATGGCCTCTGTGGCCGGCACACCTCACTGATCCGAAGCCAGGAGCCAGGTGCTTCTCCTGGTCTTCCGTGCAGGTGCAGGGCCCAAGGACTTGGGCCATCCTCCACTGCACTCCCGGGCCATAGCAGATAGCTAGACTGGAAGAGGAGCAACAGGGACAGAATCCGACGCCCCGACCGGGACTAGAACCTGGAGTGCCGGCGCCGCAGGCAGAAGATTAGCCTCTGGTTGCAGCAGAGATGTCGCTGCCTGGGCCTCCCACATCCCATCCCAGAGTGCCTGGCTTTGAGCACTGGCTCCATTTCTGTTTCAGCTTTCTACTAATGTACACCTTAGGAAGCAGCCAATGATGACTGCAGCATTTGGGTCCCTGCCACCACGTGGGAGACCTAGCTGGAGTTCCTGTCTCTTGGATTTGGCCTGGCCCAGCCCCAACTGTTGTGAGCATTTGGAGAAAGAGGCAGCTGATGGAAGCCAGGAACAGAGAGCAAGCTCCCCTCTGCTGTTTCACTCCTCAAAGGCCTTCAGCAGCCAGGGTTGGACCAGGGCAGAGCCAAAAGCCAAGAACAAAATCCGAGTTTCCCATGTTTGTGGCAGGAACCCAGTTACTTGATCATCACCTCTTCGAGTGGTCTGCGTTGGCTGGAAGCTGGAGGGATGCTGCACAGTGGGACATGGGTATCTTAACCAACAAGCGCATCCGTTCCTCCCGTGAGCTTTCTGCAGTGCCCTGGTATAATCATGTTTTCTATTTTCTTTTTTTTTTTCTTTTTTTTTTTTGACAGGCAGAATGGACAGTGAGAGAGAGAGACAGAGAGAAAGGTCTTCCTTTTGCCATTGGTTCACCCTCCAATGGCCACCACGGCCAGCACACTGCGGCCGGCGCACCGCGCTGATCCGATGGCAGGAGCCAGGTACTTATCCTGGTCTCCCATGGGGTGCAGGGCCCAAGCACTTGGGCCATCCTCCACTGCACTCCCGGGCCACAGCAGAGAGCTGGACTGGAAGAGGGGCAACCGGGACAGAATCCGGCGCCCCGACGGGGACTAGAACCCGGTGTGCCGGCACCACAAGGCGGAGGATTAGCCTATTGAGCCGCGGCACCGGCCTCATGTTTTCTATTTTCAACCATTTCCTGAAATTTATAATAAATATTTACAACTAAAATGAGAAAATTTCTCCTTTCTGACTTTACCCCTGAGAACTAATAGTTTATTGTGTTCTCCCAGACTTAAGCAACCACATAGGTATACTAGATTTTTAATGTAACGGTAAAATATTTTTGGTTCCTAAAATATTTTTTCAACTCAACAGTAAATCATTGAGCAGCTCTCCCAAGTTAGAACATATTATCTACATATTTTAACCACTTACCTATTGATAAACATTAAAGTAACTTAGAAATCCTTACCTTTGAAAGCAAAGTACAATGAATATTTGCTTACTTTTAAGTAACCTCCTGTAAGATCCTAAGTTTTTCACTTGAAGGGGTGCAATTTTTTATGACTTATGAATTTGTGACATGCTAATATTATAACCATATGCTTCTATTTATTTTCTAGTTTTGTAGTTTTGAATCCATATTGGATTTGTTTTTATCTACTGCCTTGATAATATAAAGGATAATACTTCTGTACTCAAGTAAATATTTGTACAGAAATTTTTACAGTAGTACTATTCACTATGGCCAAAAGGTAGAAACAATCCAAATGTCTGTCAACTAATGATTGGTATATACACACAATGGTGTATTACCTAACTATAGAAGGGAACAAAGTAATAATACAAGCTTTAATATGGATCAGCCTCAGAACCATTATGCTAGGTGGAAGAAACCAGACACAAAAGGTCACGTATTGGAATGATTCCACTTCAGTGAAATACCCAGAATAGATAAATCTGTAGAGGCAGAAAGTACATTGGTGGTTGGCAGGGGCTGCAAGGATAGGGGAATAACTAGTCACTGCTTCGTGGATCTGGGGCTTTAGGAGTGATGAAAATTTTTGGAATTATATAGAGATGGTGGTTGTACAACGTTGTGAATGTACAGGATGCCTCTCAATTGTACGCTTTAAAATGGTTAATTTTATGTTGTGTGAATTTTACTTCATTGAAAGGGTGATGCCCACACCCACAGCAAGGGAATGCTTTCTCTAAAATTCATCTGGGTGGGGAGCGAGCAGTCATTTAGCCTAACAGTTAAGGCCCCAATTAACATGCCTACATCCAACATTGTAGTACCTGTGTTCAATAGGCTGCACCAGCTCCTGACTCCAGCTGCCTGCTAATGCAGACCTTGGGAAGCAGGCCCTGAAAGTTCAAGTAGTTGGGTTCCTGCCACCCACATGGAACACCTGGACTGAGTTCCTGGCCATTGTGAGCATTTGGGGAGTGAACCAGCAGATGAGGACCTTGTTTCTCGCTGCCTCTGCCTCCCTCTCAACTAAATAAAGAAAAAAAAAGTTTAATTTTTTGTTCCTCTTTGTGATCAACTTTTGAGTATATTGCCCATGTTAGTAGTTTTATGTGACTTTCCTTGTAATGTAATTTGATATTTAAAATTTATGTTCTGGTAAAGTGTCTATTTTAACTAAATTTTTTCAAAAAACATTTATTTGTTTGTTTGTTTATTATTTGAAAGGTAGAACGACAGAGAGGGAAAGATAGGGCATGATCTTCCATCCACTGGTTCACTCCCCAAATGACAACAACAGCTAGGGCTGGGCCAGGAGCCAGGAGCTCCATCCAGGTTTCCCCTGTGGTTGTCATGGATTCAAGCACTTGGGCTATATTCATGCCTTCCAGACACAAGAGTAGGGAACTGGATTGGAAGCAAAGCAGCTGGACTTGGACTGGCACTCAGTAGCTTAACACGCTGCCTCACAATGCCAAGCTCTTTACTAAGTTTTGATTGTTAGTAGTCTGAATAGTAGATAATATTGCATCTCAGTAACTTCTCTTTGACACACATTAATTCAATCATCCCCTCTAAGTGATTAATTTAAGGTTCACCTCTTAACCCCATTAATCAGGAAAAATCCATGTAAGTATTTAGCTATTTTAGGTTCTTAGAAATAACAGTGAGAAGCAAAGATCAACATCTGCTCTCTATGTATTGATATCCTAGCAAGGAGAAACACACAAATAAGTTTATAATGTCAGAGAGTGATAACACTGTAGGGAAATAAAACTAAGAGTGATATCTTGGAAGACTGTGTTTGTTTTATTTAAATCCCAGAGGAAAGAACAGAAAACCCAGGGAATATTGGCATAGGGAGGGGGTCAGACTTTGTAGGAGACTGTGTGACAGAGTCCGAGCGATGAAGGAAAGGTAAGCAGTATGCCCATCTAAGATTCTCCTGCTCCTCCCCAGTCCCAGTCTGTAACTCAGGAAGGCTCGTGTTTCTTTTCTGAGCTGTATTGGAGGTTTCCTTAGCTGGCTTAGCTTAGCTCTGCTTAGCCTTAGCAGGTTTACCCTACTCTGCTCTGCAGGAGCAGCTGCCTTCCTGTTGGGTCAGAGCCAGGGATAGTGTTGATCTTGATGCCCAGGCAGGAACAGCTGGATGAGAAGAGAAGAAACTGAAGTGAAGGGAAGTGTCTAAGAATATAGACTTTTTCCTGGCTGTTTCTTCCCTCTCCATCCCTCTCTGGCAAAGCTCATGGATCAGCTAATGAGAGATTAGTATTAAAGGGAATTGGAGGGACCAGCACTGTGGTGCAGTAGGCTAAACCTCTGCCTGCAGTGGAGGCATCACATATGGGTGCCGGTTCAAGTCCTGACTGCTCCTCTTCCGGTCCAGCTCTCTGCTATGGCCTGGGAAAATAGTGGAAGATGGCTTAAGTGCTTATGCCCCTACACCCACCTGGGAAACCCGGAAGAAGCTCCCAGCTCTTGGCTTCGGATCAGCCCAGTTCCAGCCATTGTGGTCATTTGAGGAGTGAGCCAGCAGATGGAAGACCTTTCTCTTTCTCTCTCTCTCTCTGTCTCTCTCAAATAAAAAATAAGCTTTTAAAAAGAAAGAAAAGGAATCAGAAATACATAGCCTATCCTCCCACCCCCATATGTCTTATACATCTTTTAAAACTTAAGCAGTTACCAGCACATTTGGGTAAATAAATACCTATTCTTTTTCTCTCTGACAATGAACATGTTTCACCTTTACGGTTGTGGGCAGCAAGTGAAGCAACAGCCTGTTTTCATTTTGGGGAAAAAAATACTTCTTTCATGCCAGGCATTGTGGTGCAGCTGGTTAAGCCACTGCTTAGCATGCCCATATTCCCTATCAGAGTGCCTGGGTTAGAATCTTACCTGCACTTCCAATCTAGCTTCCTGCTACTGCGCTTCCTGGGCTCAAGTACTTGCATTTGTGTCACTCACAAGGGAGACCTGAATAGAGTTCCTAGCTTCTGCCTTTGGCCTGGCCCAGCCCTGACTCTTGTGGCCATTTGGAGAGTGAACCAGCATACAGAAAAATCAATCAGTCTCTCCCCCGCACCCTGGCTCCCTCTGTCTCTCTAGAGCCTCCCTCTTCCCTTGCCTGTCACTCTGCGTTTCAAATAAACAAATATTTTTAAAAATACTTTTCATAATTCCTTTATGTTACAGTCTTTCTGAAACAGTTTTTGAAAATAACTATCATTTTATCAAAGCAGTGCAGTTTGTATGCTAGACTGTGTCATATTTCTCCTGTGGTCTTCTGCTAACAGTAGTATGCACTGATGAAAAAGAGGTACCTTTATTTCACTGTTTCTTTTTAATTTGGTTTCCTTTTTCTTTCTCTGTATCAGTACTGACTGCCTTGAAGGTTATTGCTGGTTTGTGTTTAATCTGAAAATAGAAGCAGTTTATCTTTATAAGAGGAAAGGGAAAGGCACCTTCATTTTAATCCTTCCTGCAGAAGAGAGAGCTAGTACACACTTGGGACTGAGCAGTGTATTGAAATGCTTCACATGACCTGAATTACAGTTCTCTTGCCGAGGTTTGGAGTGAATATATAACGTGTTCATGAAGGCAGGATTTCTTTGTCCTTCAACAACTTTTTTTCTTCCGTTGTTTCCTATTTAAATTTAAAACTGCATGCATTTTAAAAAGCTTAATCTATACAGATTGCTTTATCTTCTCTCTTCTTTCTTAGTGTATCTAGAAGCAGATCTTTTACTATATCATATCAAAATTGCACGGCAAATCAATTTTTTCCCTATTAGTCACTCTCACTATCAGTTTCTGGATAACACTAATTTGTGAGTCATGATTAAATTCACCATTCACCTTCTACTTATTTGGCTCGGCATGAATGAAGTAGAAGTATGCCTAATTTGGAAAAGAACATTTAGGAAATAAGACCAGGAAAAAGGCAGATGCTGCAGGTGGGAATAAGGTGAAATACTGTCACTGCTGAGGCAAGGAGAGGTTTCTGGAATCCCGGACTGGACTTGGAGCACATTTTCTAGGAGCAGTGTTTACGTACAGTGTCTAACACACAATGGAGTGAACACTGCAGACCACGAAGGAGGATGAAAGTTTGTTTCATAAAAAAGGTTAAAAGCAGACTGTACACGATATAGTTGGGGACTTTTCTCTGAGGAGAATTTGTGTTAAATTGTGTTAGGTGAAGGATAGATTCCAACACTTAAATATGCGATCAAAAGATGATTATTTTAAAGGTTCATGATAAAAGATGCCCAGTTATTAAGTGATACACTGTTTTTTATTTTCACCCAAGTGTATCTGAGGACCAGCTCACTGAGTTTTACCAACATTAAGTATATTGTCTTTTTTTTTTTTTTTAAACTTTGGCCATTTTCCTAGATGAAGTTTGTATCTTGAGGATGTTTGTATTTTTATTACTGTTTAAATTATTTTTAACTCACTGCTTATCATGAATCTTACTGATTCCTTGTGCATTAAAGGGAAAATATGTTCCAGTCTCAGTAGATTTTCACGTGGTCAAAAGTGTTAGTCTTTTTTTTTTTTTTTAAGATTTATTTATTTATTTGAAAGGCAGAGTTACAAAGAGGGAGAGACAGAGAGAGAGATATCTAACATCCACTGTTTCACTCCCCAAAGGGCCACAAAGGCCAGAACTGGGCCAATCAGAAGGCAGGAGCCAAGAGCTTCTTCCAGGTCTCCCACTTGGGTACAGGATTCCAAGCACTTGGGCCATCTTATATGGCCTGCTTTTCCAGGCCATAGTTGAGAGTGGGATCAGAAGTGAAGCAGCAGGGTCTTGAACCGGCATTCAATTGGGATGCCAACCCTGCAGGCAGTGCTTTACCCACTATGCCATAGCGCCAGCCCCAAGAGTGTTAGTCTTTTAGGTTATTAACATACTCATTGTTTTCCTATGCATCCCTGGCAGAAAATGTCTAAGAATCAGGAAGTTAATCTGGTTAGAGCAGCTAGGAGAAGTGACCACTGGTAAATAGAACTAGCCATGGATTTAAGTGAAAACTGATGAAATTGTTACCATAATTCTAAAAAACAAAGCCAGGAATAAAAGTAATATCTAATTATAGAATATGTAAATCACCTACAATTGCTGAGGTGATTTGTTGACTCCCCCGAGCGCTCAGAAAGCTGTGATACAACAGTCAGGGCTGGACTAGGCTGAGGCCAGGAGCCCGGAGCCTCTTCTGGGTCTGTCACATGGGTGCTGGGGCCCAGGTACTTCAGCCATCTTCTGCTGCTTTTCCCAGGTGCATTAGCAGGCAGCTGGATCAGAAGCGGAGCAGCCAGGACTCAAACCGGTGCCCATGTGGGATGCTGGCGCTGCAGGCAACAGCTTTACCTGCTGCACTGCAGTCCCAGCCCCAACTTTGTGTTGTTAAACCAGAAGAGGGTTACAGAGGGGTGACTAGAATTCATAACTATGAATTAGATACTATACAAAGAATTGGAAGAGAGGAGCTGGTGTGTTGCAAACATAAAAGGTAAAGAAATGGAAATGCTGATTGCCCTATTGGAGCAGTTAATGCTCTTGTCTCATAAAAATGTATTATGTTAATCAGAAATTTTAAATAATCATAAACATTTGTAAAAAGATGGTTAAGAGAGAAGTTGAAGAGGAAGGTTGGTGTGCACAATGGTCCTGGATATACACTTCTGGAGACATGATTTTATCAGTGCACACAAAGAGAGTGAAGTTCTATCACACTAAATTAAATTCACAGTTAGTGTGGAAAGAAAGAAAGGGAGGGAGGGAGGAAGGAAGGGAGGGAGGGAGGAAGGAGGGAAGGAGGGAGGCAGGGAGGAAAACCGTGATAGATGCTGCCAAAGCACATCCCAGGGTTGTTTTTCTGAGCAGTAGTTGGGAACTTTTAAGCTAGGACCTTTGGTTCTATATTTACTGCAGTAAGCTGATTACTTCTGTTAAAAGGAATGAAAGGTATATGTGTATATGTATTCACACATATACCTTTGTATACACACACATACACATATATAATTAATGGTAAAATAATATTGAATAAAAATAGAAGAAAACACGTTGCCTGTGGTGTATATAATGCTTTGCCATAAAATTATGAGGCTATAAATCAAATTTATGATAGTGATTGCTGTGGGCACAGATGAGGAAAATTAGGGAAATAGAATGAAGAAACATGTCACAGGTTTTGTTTCAGAAAGGCCTTGAAACAGGTATGGCAAAAATGTTACCAGTAATTGATTCTGAATGGTAAGACCATTGTGACCTTTATTCTCTGTATTTTCTGTTAAATCAATGAAGGATAACAAAGGACTGAAAAACCTGAGAGGATCCAGTACCTTAGGAAGAAAACAGAGGGGCAGTAGAGAAGATGAGCTTGAGTAGGAAGTCTGAGCAGTACGGCATAGTCATTTCTCTCCAAGTTAATTAATAGGGCCCACATAACCGCAGCAGCAATCCAGGTAGAGTCTGGCTGGATTGCGTGTAAATGTTTTGATGGTTCAGTGACTCAAACTTTGCCTAACTACACACACACATTGAATTCACACGTGACTGAATTGCAGAAAGAACAGGCTGGATAGAAGTACATAAGAACTCTAATAATGATTATTGCATAGTAGTATCGTTATAGATTTTTGTTTCTAGTGCTTTTTTGTTAACCAAATTTTCAGATTGTAAGGTAAGACAGCCTTGCCGTGATAGGATGATACTTTGATTTTCAGAATGGTAAGAGGCAGGAGCCCAGCACCTGGTTCCCAGTTAAAAGAGGCTTTCTGGAAGGGGAGTGTGAAATCCACGACAGTGGACTTCTGAATTTCAGTAACCAAACTGAGACCGGAAGACTGAGTGAATGATCGCCGTATATATGTGTTTATGGATATCTTGAGTCTTGCTAAGAGCTTGCTAGCTAACCGACCTCTGTTTCTTCTCGTTGAAGCCGTACGAAGGATTGAGGCCGCAGGACCTGCGCAGGCTGAAAGACATGCTTATTGTGGAGACTGCGGACATGCTGCAGGCCCCCCTGTTCACTGCTGAAGCTTTGCTTCGCGCTCACGGTAAGATCAGAAATGCCGTACGCGTCAGATAACGTGAGTCTCGTTAAATTAGCCCAGGGTTTCTTAGTGCCTCATCCTCATAGTACCTTGTATTTGCACTATAAACTAGCTTCAAATCGCAGGGAGGAAACTGAGCAGTTGTTTTAAAACTTGAACTATTAAATGAACTTTGATTGTCGCCTTTTAGAAATACGTCTAATTTTACTTAGATTGGGCATTGGAATGCATAGTCCTAATCTTGCTTTTGACAGTAATTTTTGTTGAAGTCAGTCAAGTATACAGTTCAAGTAAATACCTAAGAATTTTGTTAACAGCATTTATTTTTTGTAAATGCAGTTCCTCTTACTATGAAATGCACAAAGTGAAGTTAAAGCATCAACATCAGAATATGCTTTTTTGTTTTTTCGGGTCTTTTTTTTTTAAGATTTATTTATTAATTTGAAAGGTAGATTTAAAGAGAGAAAAATTCTAAGCCTCCACTGGGACTTTTCCTATCTGTTACCTTATATCCCATCAACTATATATGTCATGCATTTAGAATACATCAAGAAATCATCAAGTCTCAGGTTGTGTTGTAAGTTCTCTGTGATTCTTTAAAAATAAAAAAAATAAAAAAAGTTATTTGTTTGAAAGTCAGAGTTACAGGGAGAGAGAGAGAGAGAGAGAGAGAGAGAGAGAACTTCATCTACTGGTTCACTCCCCAACTGGCCACAATAGCCAAGCCTAGGCCAGACTAAAGCCAGGAACCTGCAACTCCATCCAAGTCTCCCACATTAGTGGCACCACCCATGTATTGAGCCATCTTTTACTGCTTTCAGAGGTATATTCGCAGGGCACTGGATTGGAAATGGAGCAGCAGGGATCAAACCGGTACCCATATGGGATGTCACTGCGGCAGGTAGCAGCTTAACCCACTGTGCCACAACACTGGCTCCCAGTTCTTTGGGATTCTTTCTTTTTCTTTTTT
This sequence comes from Oryctolagus cuniculus, assembly GCF_964237555.1. NCBI lineage: Eukaryota > Metazoa > Chordata > Mammalia > Lagomorpha > Leporidae > Oryctolagus > Oryctolagus cuniculus. The sequence continues at coordinate 43,424,197 of NC_091447.1, read as the reverse complement.
TTTTTTTTTTTAAGATTTATTTATTTATTTAATGGCACAGATGCAAAGAGAGTGAGAGAGAGGTCTTCCATCCACTGGCTCACTCCCCAACAGCCGGAGCTGAGCCCATACAAAGCCAGGAGCCAGGAGTTTTTTCCAGGTCTCCCAACACAGGTGCGGGGGCCCAAGGGCTTGGGCCATCTTCTACTGCTTTCCCAGGCCACATCAGAGAGCTGGATCAGAAATGGAGCAGCCGGGTCTCGAACTGACACCCATGTGGGATGCCAGCACAGCACCGACCCTCTCTGTGATTCTTAAGATAGCCATTCTGAGAGTTGTCACATGGTGAATTGGACCCTCTGGTTTCATATTTGATATTTGACATTTAGGCAGGTTTCAAAGAACAGTATTCTGCAATAATAAATTTTTTAAAGAGAAAGAAAATGACAAGTAAACGGATATTCTTTTCCAGTCACTTCGAGGCTCTGCTTGTCTATTTTAACTGTAAGTCTGTCATCTAAATTAAAATACTACCTTCTAAAACTTTTGTGTAATCTTTTGATTAGAAGAAAATGTAGAACTCCATTTTCCATCATTCATGGATCACTGCTGTTCCTAATTTGGTAAATAGCCCTCTGAACTGATGTCCTGACTCGAATACATTCTTTCCCCTCTCCCACTTTGTATACCTGTGGCTCTTCAGTTTTGGTGGGAATCAAGAACAGCATAAAAGCTAAACCTAAACTCCTAGGATTAGCCCCAGAGAGTCTTAATTCCTCAGGTATGGAAATGGGGCATAAAACTGTGTTGTAAATAAAACTCACAAGTGGCTTACTCTCTGAGAATCGTTGTTCAGCACATTTATACGATACATGTAACCAACGGCTTTTAAAACCACCAAAACAGTAAAGCCTGTATCTTCCATTCGGCTTTAATCAAATGTTAGAGACTGTGTTTCTAGATGCCTGTTGATAATTTTCTGTTCATACCGTAAGGATGTCCACAGCTGAACTCAAAGATATATTTGTTTATTTATTTGAAAGGCAGAGATACAGAAAGAGACAAAGACAGACAGCCAGATCTTCCATCTGCTCGTTCACTCCCCCAAATGGCTGCAATGGCCAGAGCTGGGTAGATCCGAATCCGGGACCCAGGAGCTTCCTTGGGGACACCCATGTGGGTGCAGGGGCCCAAACACATGGGCCATCCTCCACTGCCTTCCCAGGCCATTAGCAGGGAGCTAGACCAGAAGCAGAGCAGCTGGGATGCCCATATGGGATGCAGGCTCTGCAGGCAGTGGCTCTATCCACTACCAGGACCCTATGGTTGTTCTTTTAAAATGCCCATCTGAGCTGTCACTCTGCTGAAAACTCTTCACTGTCATGGGCTTCTTCTTTTATTGTTGTTTTTAAGATTTGTTTATTTGATTGAAGATTGAGTGATAGAGAGAGGGAGAGAGAGGCATAGAGAGTGGTCTTCCATCTACTGATTCTAGGCGGGGGCTTAACCTGCTGTGCCACAACTCTGGTCCCTGGTGCAGCCTGTTTTTTTTTTTTTTTTTTTTTTAAAGATTTATTTATTTGAAAGTCAGAGTTAAACAGAGAGAGAAGGAGAGGCAGAGAGAGAGAAAGGTCTTCCATCCGCTGGTTCACTCCACAATTGGCCACAGTGGCCGGAGCTGCAAGCTCTTCTGGGTCTCCCATGCAGGTACAGGGGCCTAAGCATTGAGGCCATCTTGTACTGCTTTCCCAGGCTGTAGCAGAGAGCTGGATCAGAAGTGGAGCAGCCGGGTCTCCAACCGGCACTCATATGGGATGCCAGCACTGCAGCCAGCGGCTTTATCTGCTACACCACAGCACCAGCCCCAGGTGCAGGCTTCTTTACCTGGGCTGTCAGTCTCCCCATTTCTTTAACTTGCTCACTCCAGTTTGTCTTTAGAAATTATCTTTTCTGGGAAACTTCTGCTATGTCTTTCTAAGTCTCCACTGGGACTTTTCCTATCTGTTACCTTATATCCCATCAAATATACATGTCATATATTTAGAATACAGTATTATAATCTTAATTTCTTTTTATGAATTTGGGAGTTCTTGGAAAGCAGCTTTAAATATGTTTTTGTATGTTTGTTTCCACAATACCTAACATTAATCCTTCAGAAAATGATGGAATAAATAGGTAATGTTTTATATATACATATATGTAAAAATATTTTGTCTACATTTTTGTTTTAAAGACCAAATATTTCCTTTTTAGCCAGTGATAATGCTTAACCACAGTTTGAATATATATTAAATGGATAATTTCAGAAATAAACAATTTGTAAGTTTTGAGTTATACCCTATTCTGAGTGGTGTGAAGAAATCCCACACAGTCCCCCCAGGGGTATGAATCCTCCCTTTGTGCAGTGTATCCATGTTGTATACACCACCCACTTGCTAATATTAGTAGTCTTCTCAGTCTTGTTCAGATAACCATTATTTTACTTAGGAATGACCTCTAAATGCAAGAATGTCACGCTGCCAGCAACTTTGTTACAATATCCTATTACAGTTATTCTATTTCATTATTGGTTGTTAATCTTATACTATGCTTAATTTGCAAATTAACCAGTGGCATAGGTATGTATAGTAGTAGAAAACAGTATACTCATAGAAAGAGTTTGGTGCCATGCACACTTTCAGGCATCTACTGGGGTCTTAGAATACACCCTCAGCAGATAAGGGGACCTCCCTCCTCTGCTGGTTAGAGTAGGCTGGCTGCGAAGCAAAATCGGAGGCTCACACACTATGAATTTTTTTTTTCTTTTTTGACAGGCAGAGTGGACAGTGAGAGAGAGAGACAGAGAGAAAGGTCTTCCTTTTGCCGTTGGTTCACCTTCCAATGGCCGCCGTGGCCAGCGCGCTGCGGCCTGCGCACCGCGCTGATCCGATGGCAGGAGCCAGGTACTTATCTTGGTCTCCCATGGGGTGCAGGGCACAAGCACTTGGGCCATCCTCCACTGCACTCCTTGGCCACAGCAGAGAGCTGGCCTGGAAGAGGGGCAACCGGGACAGAATCCGGCACCCCGACCGGGACTAGAACCCGGTGTGCCGGCGCCACAAGGTGGAGGATTAGCCTAGTGAGCCACGGCGCCAGCATGTGAATGTTTCTTAATCACATAGTAGGTCAAAAGCATCTTGGTTTTGATCAGGTGGGATGGGGCCTCTGCTCCACATTGTCTCAGAGGCCCTCATCTGACTGTGACTGCCATGCTGAACAAGTGTCTTCTGGGGTGGCCTTTGGGACCATCTTCATTCCAGCCAACAAGCCAGGAAGGAAAAGACAGGAGGAGTAAGTGTGAGCAGCTTTTCGAGCCAGGCCCAGAGGTGGCTGACATCACTTCTGCACATACTCCATTAGCTGTAATTCAGATGTGTGACCACAGTAACTGCGAGCAACCGTTCCACACTCACCATTGTCCTGTACAGACAGCCATCTCTGCCACAGGCATCTGCATTTAGCAGGTGATATATTGTATCACACTTACTATATTAAAAGTAGCATATAGAATCCAAGACTGACTTTATGGTTAAATTCATTGTAATTAAAAGGAACAACCCTTTATATGTGTGTGTATATATGTGTGTGTATATATATATGTTTATGTATAAAACCATCAAGTATTATAAGGTGGTCAGCTCCACTGATAGTTCTCCAAATTATTTTCACATAACAGAAACAAATTTAATACGGTGAAATCTAACTGAGTTTTCCTACTTGACATGTGTATATCCTGCAATAACTTTTTTGATAATTTACTATTCTTTTTTTTTTTTTTTTTTTGGACAGGCAGAGTTAGACAGTGAGAGAGACAGAGAGAAAGGTCTTCCTTCCATTGGTTCACTCCCCAAATGGCCACTGTGGCCGGTGCTGCGCCGATCCGAAGCCAGGAGCCAGGTGCTTCCTCCTGGTCTCCCATGGGGTGCAGGGCCCAAGCACTTGGGCCATCCTCCACTGCCCTCCCAGGCTGCAGCAGAGAGCTGGACTGGAAGAGGAGCAACCGGGACAGAATCCGGCACCCTGACCAGGCCTAGAACCCAGGTACCGGCACCACAGGCTGAGGATTAGCCTAGTGAGCCGCGGCACTGGCCAGATAATTTACTCTTCTATATTTCATTCCCCAGTTAGACATAAAGTGGAGGTAATGCAGGCCTTCAGTTGAGCATCTCTTCTGTACTTTCTAGATAGTATCACTGACATTTGATAATCAAATAAGATTTACAGAGAGAGATAAATGACATTATTGAATAAAATAGACAAGCACAGAACCACAGTTTACTGTAATTGCTCTTTAAAGCCAGGACAGACTCTGTTTCAGAGCTATTAAACTGAACTGTTCGGGAGGTTTGTAGCTTATTTCCTTATTAGCGTTCGCTCAGCTGTATACGGGAAGCATTCAGCTTTATACAGGAAAATAGAGTTTTATACTGTCTGTTGTCACATTGAGTCCCAGAGTAACAAAGGTGTTCTAGAATCAACAGAAGGCATAAATGCTGGACAGTACTTACTTACTAAGTAGTAATTGAGGTGTTTTTTTTTTTTTAAGATTTTATTTATTTATTTATTTGAGAGGCAGAGTTAAAGACAATGAGAGGGAGAGACAGAGAGAAAGGTCTTCCTTCCGTTGGTTCACTCCCCAAATAGCCACAAAGACTGGAGCTGCGCCAATCCAAAGCCAGGAGCCAGGAGCTTCTTCTGGGTCTCCCATGTGGACGCAGGGGCCCAAGCACTTAGGCCATCTCCTACTGCTTTCCCAGGCCATAGCAGAGAGCTGAATTGGAAGTGGAGCAGCCAGGACTAGAACCGGTGCCCATGTGGGGTGGGTGCCAGCACCTCAGGCAGAGGATTAACCTACTGTGCCACAGCCTCAGCCCCAGTAATTGAGTTTTAAGAAGGCCTGTGTTGGGAATATAAAGGGAGATCTGTGAGTTTTCCCCAGTAATAAATGTAAGTTAAAAATGCTACCTAATGATAAATGCTACTTAATGATTATTTTAATAATAAAGTGGCATATAATAAAATGCTACCTAATGAGAAAATAAGGAAAATTCACTACATATGAGACCAAAGATAATTTGTTTGTGCATAGAATAAATTTATATTGAAACATTATTTTTAACTTCTTTAGAGGTCCATCATCTTCAAGGAGCAATAAACCTCGGTGGATACATCTTCTCTTCTCATTTTCCTCTCTTCCTAGGAAATGATATCATCTCCCAAGGCTTTTATAAATACTGTTTTCTCCCTCTGGACTGGACCTCTTTTCTGAACTCCTTGTCTTATAACTGCCTATTTGAAAGCCACTCCAAGATATCTTGGAAGTACCTTAACCTCGACATGTCTGAAACTGTGGGCAGGCTCTCCCAGCCGTCTCTGGTTCCCTATATCTCAGTGTTGGTGCCGGCCAAGCAGCCAGCCAGCCACAGGAGAAACATGGGTATCAGCTTTGACAGTCCCTCTGCCTCACCCCCATGTGTTCTATCATCACCGAATTCTCAGTCAGCTCCCAAATCCTGAACTTGTTTTCTCCTCATATCCACTGCCATCACCCAGCTGTAGCTGCCATTATTTCCCAATTACTCATGTCTGGTCTGCCTTCCTTCTTCCCATAGGCAGTTTGTTTTGCTTGTTTCTATGGTAGTCAGAAGAAATCTTCTCAAATCTAATTGTGACCGCTTGTCCTTCCTATCCCCAATTCTGATTTTTCATTGATTTCCTATCACTTCTAAGCTAAATTTGGAATTATTTACTTCCCTCCTAGTCTCCATGTTCCAGCTACACTGAATTTTCTAATTTCCTAAGGACCTTGAACGTGCTGTGTCCTGTATGTCTGGCAAGTTTTTTTTTTTTTTCCCCATTTTGCTTATGAAATTTGATTGATTTGAAAGGTAGAATTAGAGAAAGAGAGATCTTCCATCTGCTGGTTCAGTTTTCAAATGGCTGCAATAGTCAGGACTGGGCCAGGCTGAAGCCAGGAGCCAGGTGTTTCCTCTGGGTCTCCCACGCGGGTGCAGGGGCCCAAGGACTTGAGCCATCTTCTGCTGCTTTCCCAGGTGCATTAGCAGGGCGCTGGATCCGAAAGAGAGCAGCCGGGACTTAAACCGGTGCCCATGTGGGATGTAGGCATTGCAGGCCGTGGCTTAACCTGCTACACCACAACGCCGGCCCCCTGGAAAGTCTTCACCGCCTTCTTTCACCCCGTTAACTCCCATTCATCCTTTACATGCCCGCTCCAGGCCATGTTCCAGCGTCACCGTCTCTAGCATCCCTCACTCTAATTCTCCATCTCTTCATGGCGTTTGACAGAGATGATTGTTTTGTTTATGCTTTTATTTTACCAATATCTTTTTTCTTCCTAGACTATAAATTCATGAAGACAGGAATTGCATCTGGTTTTCCCAGACATTTGTATCTCCCACTGCCTGATATAGTTCATGGCATATAAGCATTCAATAAATACTTACTGAATAACTGATACGATAGAATCAAAACCGAAATTGTCACCAAAAAAATTATTGGTAGATAGGAGTAAACGTTAGCATATTTAATCTGTGTATAGTAGCTGTTGCTTTTCCTTTGTTATAACACAAAAAAATAGTTTTACCTTTTTAAAAAATTTATTTTCGGGGGTCGGCATTGTGGCATAGTGGGTAAAGCCTCTGCCTATAATTCCAACATATGTGAACACATATGAGTGCAGTTTTGAGACTCAGCTGCTCCACTTCCAATCCAGCTCCCTGCTAATGTGCCTGGGAAAGCAGCAGAAGACAGCTCAAATGTTTGGGCACCCTCACCCATGTGGGAGAACTGGAAGAAGCTTCAGCTCCTGGCTTTTACCTGGCCCAACCCTGGACACTGTGGCCATTTGGAGAATGAATCAGCAGATGGAAGATTCTCTCTCTCTCTTTATCACTCTGCCTTTCAAATAAATAAAATAAGTAAATCTTTTTTTAAAAAAAATCTTTGCTTTGTGTATCTCAAGCTTTTATAATACATGGTGTATTTTTACATAATGTCAATTTGTTTTTAGTACAATTTCTTTATGATACACCTAAACTTTTCCAACAGGTCTAATTGGCTCTATATAAGAATATTCTTTAATTTGCTGAACTAAAGTAAATTTGGCAGTTGGTGCTTACTCATGAATTACTTTATTACAAAGATATATTTTTAACACATTATACCACTTAATGCTACCATTAGCATTTCTGTGTTGCAGACCCAATACCAAATGTTTTCCAGACACTGGAAGTTGAAAGAATTAGAATCAAATTGGGTAAAACCGAACTCAAGACTGCTGGATTCCAAAGGATGATCTTTATATGACAGCTAATTACCAGCATTTCAAATGGCAAAAGTGAGAAGCTTTAAGGAACTACGTAGGGAATGCATTTCTGATGTGCTTATACTGTCAGGCTGTAGAAAGTGATCTAACAAAAACAGCTATTTACTGATTTAGGCATGAAGAAACATTTGCTGAGAATAAAATTTTAAAACATAAAATAATAATAGTAATTATACCAGGAAGAAAGATAAAAGAAACAAAAATGAATTTTCTGTAGTTATTTTCAAATTGAAAACAGCTCTGATGATTTTTATGTGATTCTAAAAATAATATATCATCTATATTAAATCAAATAGGACACAGAAAACAACATTTTTTAACAATAATATTATGTTATAATGTGCTTTTTAAAATTAATATGTGATGTAAAGGTTTTTAAGGACCAGTGCTGTGGTGTAGCAGGTAAAGCTGCCGCCTGCAGTGCAGGCATCCCATATGGGTGCCGGTTCAAGACCCACCTGCTCCACTTCTGATCCAGCTCTCTGCTATGGCCTGGGAAAGCAGTAGAAGATGGCCCAAGTCTTTGGGCCCCTTCACTCGCGTGGGAGACCTGGAAGAAGCTCCTGGCTCCTGGCTTCAGATTGGCGCGGCTCTGGCCATTGCGGCCAATTGGGGAGTGAACCATCAGACGGAAGACCCCTCTCTCTCTCTCTCTGCCTCTCCTCTCTGTGTAACTCTGACTTTCAAATAAATAAATAAAAATCTTAAAAAAAATAAGCTTTCTATATAAGTGAATATATGGCTACGTAATCATCAGGTTACATAAACATACTATCCTCTATTGAATATTTGTGCAATTTTTTGCTATTATAAATATAACTGTAATTAACATCCTTAAAGCATATCTTTATTTATTTGCTTACAAAAATTCCTTACGATGAAATTAAAAATTCCATGAATATGTTTTAACCAAAACTCTGAACTTCTTAACTACAAGTGAGATCTAATATATCTTCATGTTTATTGGAAATTTGTATTTCTACTTGTGGTTTGTTGTTCACATATTTTGTTTTGTTTCCTCCAAGGCCAAAGATTTGCATGTTATATTTTCATCATTCATTTAAAATTCCCCTTTCTTCTCTGACAACATCTGCTATTTAGGATATAGTTTATTCTTCTGGGTAATTTACTGTTAAATATTTACACAGGCAATAAAATTTCAGTTCCTTGAAATTTGTTGAGACTTGTTTAATGACCTAATCTGAGTAGGTATGGTCTGTCTTTGTGAGTGTACCATTTACATTTGAAAAGACTGCATTGTGCAGGGCCAATGCTGTGGCTCTCTTGGTTAATCCTCTGCCTGTGGCCTCCCATATGGTCGCCAGGTTCTAGTCCTGGTTGCTCCTCTTCCAGTCCAGCTCTCTGCTGTGGCCCAGGAAGGCAGTGGAGGATGGCCCAAGTGCTTGGGCCCCTGCACCCACTTGGGAGACCAGGAAGAACCACCTGGCTCCTGGCTTTGGATCGGCGAAGTGCTGGCCATAGCGACCATTTGGGGAGTGAACCAACGGAAGGAAGACCTGTCTCTCTGTCTATCTCTCTCTCTGTCTATAACTCTACCTGTCAAAAAAAAAAAAAAAAAAAAAAGACTGCATTTGTGTATTCTATAAATGTTAATGTTGATGATGTAGTTCAAGATGTCATTGTCAATTTTTATTGCCTGGTTCTGTGAGTTGATGAGAGAAGAATGTTAAAATTTCTATTCACATGTGTGGATTTGTGTATGTATCCTCCTTAGGACTGTCAGTTTGCTTACTATACTTTGAGCCTCTAATGTTAGGTTTATGCACGTTTAATGTCTTTGTGACACTTCTCATCATGAAGTATCCTTCATATACTTTTTTTTTAAATATTATTTTATTTGAAAGTCAGATTTACGCAGAGAGAGGAGAGGCAGAGAGAGAGAGAACTCTTCCACTTGTTCACTCTCCAGATGGCCGCAATAGCCGGAGCTGAGCCGATCCGAAGCCAGGAGCCAGGAGCTCTTCCGGGTCTCCCACATGGGCGCAGGGGCCCAAGGACTTGGGCCAGCTTATACTTCTTTCCCAGGCCACATCAGAGAGCTGGATCGGAAGTGGAGCAACTGGGGTGTCAAACCGGCACCTGTATGGGATGCCAGTACTGCATGCGGCAGCTTTACCTGCTACACCACAGTGCCGGCCCCTGTACTTGTTTTTTAGTGTGATTTTAACATAGCACTTCAGGTTTCTTATGCCATTTACATGTCTGAGATAGCATATAGTTAAATCTTGCTTTTTTGATCCACTCTAACACCCTGTAAGTTTTCATTGACCTGTTTTTTGTTCATTCATATTTATTATTATTGTCATTGAATTTGTCTTATATTTCAATGGGTTTTTTTTTTTGTCATCGCATGCTTCTTGTTCCTCTGTTTCTCCTTTATTGCTGTCTTTTGAATTAATTGAATAGTTTTAGAAATTAATCTTAATTATCTGTTGGGATTTTAACTATCATTCTTCGCATTCTTCTAAGAAATACTCTCTTGACTACCATATACATTCATATCTTTTTACAAACTACTTAGAATTAATATTGACCACTTCACAGTGTTAGAATCTTATAGCTATTTGAGTCCATTGCTACATCCTTTGTAATTATCATATTATGTACATCATAAGCTTTTGATTGTTGTCTGTCGTTCCCTGTCTTCGTGGAGGAACGACACAGGACCCTGCGCTGTTCTTTTGTCTGCTCAGCCCTCCCGGGTTTGCTGCTGGTTCTTCCCGGGTTGGCTGCTGTCCCTTCCACCTCCGTGGAAGGGCGGTTCCGCCTGCCACTTTCCCCACTTCCGCGGGGGAGCGGCACACCGCCGGCCGGCTCTCTCGGGGGCTGCACAGGTGTTCCTTCAGATAGATGTTCCTGGTGCATGTTGTCTCTCTCCTCCTTTATAGTCCTCTTCCACCAATCCCAACTCTGCTACCCACACGCCGAGTACGCTGCTCTCCTCCAATCAGGAGCAGGTCCTGCTATTTATTGGTTGAACTGGAGGCAGCTGTGTAGAAGCTGTTTCCTCCTCTCCCAGCGCCATATTGTGGGAGAGCAGATGCATAGAATAAGTCTTAATTCCAGTAACTTAGTCTAGTCCGAGTTGCTCCCAGTTGCTCCCCATAGTTGTCTAATGGCTTCAGATAGTTGTGATTTGTGTTTTGTTCAACATTTATATTTGTTAAGTGTAACAGGGTCGGTCTGATAGGAGCTACGTCACCATTACCAGAAGTGAAAATCTGTTATGTTCAAAGTATCTCTTGAGGTTTCTCAGGATTACAAGGAGGGGACCATATCATTTGTAAATAATGGGAATTCTGTCCCCATGTTTTTCTTACCTTTTATGTTTATTTTTTTAAAAAAGATTTATTTATTTGAAAGGCAGAGTTACAGAGAGGCAGAAGCAGAGAGATCTGAGAGAGGTCTTCCATCTGTTGGTTCACTTGCCAAATGGCTGCAATAGCTGGAGCTGCACCGATCCAAAGCCAGGAGCCAGGAGCTTCCTCCAGGTCTCCCTCGAGGGTGCAGGTGCCCAAACACTTGGACCATCTTGTACTGCTTTCCCAGGACATAGCAGAGAGCGGGATTGGAAGAGGAGCAGCCGGGGCTAGAACCAGCACCCATATGGGATTCCAGCTGGCAAGTGGAGGCTTAGCCTTCTGCTCCACAGCACTGGCCCCTATCTGTTTTAATTACATTGGCCAATACTCCTGAGTAACATTCAGTATTGTTGACGCTTATCATTTTCTTGGCCTAAGTTGAAGTTCAGTCACCAATTTCTGTGTCACCTTACTGTGTACTAAGCAGTAGTAGACTTTGAGAAATCCAAATGGAGAAACTATCCAGAGCTCAGAATCAGTTGGGCAGGAAATAGATTTTGGTAATGCATCAGTGAATAGATAATAATTGAAACTCTGAAAATCCCTGTAGTTTTTTTTTTTTTAAGCTTTATTTTATTTATTTGAAACAGTTACAAAGAGAGGTAGAGACGGAGAGAGATCTTCCATCTGCTGGTTCACTCCCCAGATGGCCACAACGGCCAGAGCTGCTCCGATCCGAAGCCAGGAGCCAGGAGTGTCTTCCAAGTCTCCCACGTGGGTACAGGGCCCCAAGGACTTAGGCCATCTTCTGCTTTCCCAGGCCATGGCAGAGAGCTGGATCGGAAGAGGAGCAGCCAAGGTTAAAACTGGCACCCATATGGGATGCTGGTGCTTCAGGCCAGGGCTTCAACTCACTGCGCCACAGCACCGGCTCTCCCTGCAGCGTTTTAAATTAAGAAATAAGCTATTGGGGTCGGCACTGTGGTGTAGCGGGTAAAGCTGCCACCTGCAGTGCCGGCATCCCTTATGGGCACTGGTTCAAGACCCAGCTGCTACAGTTCTAATCCATCTCTCTGCTATGGCCTGGGAAAGCAGTAGAAGAAGGCACAAACCAAGCTGTTGGGCCCTTGCACCCACGTGGGAGACCCAGAAGAAGCTCCTGGCTTCGGATCGGTGCAGCCCCAGCCATTGTGACCATCTGGGGGGTGAACCAGCAGATGCAAGACCTCTCTCTGCCTCTGCCTTTCAAATAAATAAATAAATCTTTTTTTTTTTTAAAGAAGCTATTGCTTTGAATCAGATTCTCTTTATCGTGTTAGAAACTATCTTGCTTTTTAAGAGCACTCAATTTGACTCACTTATTTCAAATATTAAAAAGTGATAATACTATTTTTCTTCTTTGCTATGTTACTATTATAAATGATCTTTCTTAATGCATAGCTGTTCTCTTACTCCAAGAAGAAGACATACTTGGTCTTTGAGTATATGTCATACTGTGTTTGATTTCTTATATTTTACTTAGATTGAAGTGTCATCATATAGTAAATGATCTTTTTTAAAAGATTACTTATTCATGTATTTGAGAGGCAGAGTGGGGCCTGGTGATGTGGCCTAATGGGTAAAGCCCTTCCTAATGGGTAAAACATCCCATATGGGTGCCCACTCCACTTCTGATCCAGCTCCCTGCTGATGTGCCTGGGAAAGCAGCAGAAGATGCCCAAGTAGAGACTCGGAAGAAGCTCTTGGCTTCAGATGTGCCCAATTGCAGCTATTGCAGCCATTTGAGGAGTGGACCAGTGGATGAAAGATTCTCTCTCTCTCCCACTCTCTCTGTCTTCCCCCCGCCCCGTCACTCTGCCTTTCAAGTAAATAAATAAATGTGGTTTGTTTTTTTATTTAAAAAAAAAAAAGGCAGTGTGACAGAGAGAGAGATCTTCGACCCACTAGTATGCCTACATCAGTGGGAGCTGGGCCAGGCCCAAGCTAGGAGCCAAGAACTCCAAGCAGGTCTCCCATGTGGGTGGCAGAAACCCAAGTATCTGGGCCTTCATTCACTGCCTTCCCAGCTGCAGTAGCAGGAAGCTGGATTGAGAGTATTGTAGCCTGGACTCAAACTGACACTCCAATATAGGATACAGGTGTCACAAGCAGTGGCTTAACCTACTGTGCCACCACGCCTGCCCCTAGGTGCTCTTCTTAACCAAATTTCAGGATTCTATTTGTCAAACAGACAGGATGCCCCTGGCTGGGAGGCTCCTTCTCAGAATTCCCAGTTTCCTTCCATTGCATGCTTGTCAGGCATCAGTTACCAAACTGGTCATCTCAGTTACAACACTTATTGTGATTATATAACATAATGACCCATTACTGATAAAGCATGTGTTAAAAAACAAAGGTTAGATGCTTTGGACATCCTTGATAAAGACAAGTTACTTTGAAAATTTCTATTATGTGTGAATAAAACAACTGACTTTGCATTCAGATACCTTAAGCAATTGTCTTTTTTTTTTTTTTTTTTTTTTTAAATTTTTTGACAGGCAGAGTGGACAGTGAGAGAGAGAGACAGAGAGAAAGGTCTTCCTTTTGCCGTTGGTTCACCCTCCAATGGCCGCCGCGGCCGGCGCGCTGTGGCCGGCGCACCGCGCTGATCCGATGGCAGGAGCCAGGAGCCAGGTGCTTTTCCTGGTGTCCCATGGGGTACAGGGCCCAAGCACTTGGGCCATCCTCCACTGCACTCCCGGGCCACAGCAGAGAGCTGGCCTGGAAGAGGGGCAACCGGGACAGAATCCGGCGCCCAAGCAATTGTCTTTTTAAATCTTACTCTAGGCCAGCACGGCGGCTCACTTGGCTAATCCTCCACCTTCGGCACCGGCACCCCGGGTTCTAGTCCCGGTTGGGGCGCCGGATTCTGTCCCAGTTGCTCCTCTTCCAGTCCAGCTCTCTGCTGTGGCCCGGGAAGGCAGTGGAGGATGGCCCAGGAAGGCAGTGGAGGATGGCCCAAGTGCTTGGGCCCTGCACCCGCATGGGAGACCAGGAGGAAGCACCTGGCTCCTGGCTTTGGATCAGCACAGCACACTGGCCGTAGCGGCTATCTGGAGGGTGAACCAACGGAAAAAGGAAGACCTTTCTCTCTGTCTCTCTCTCTCACTGTCTAACTCTGCCTGTCAAAAAAAAAAAAAAAAAAAAAAAATCTTACTCTAAGGGGCCGGCACTGTAACATAGAAGCTTAAGAAGTGTCAGCATTCCATATGGGTGCCGGTTTGAGTCCCGGCTGCTCTACTTCAGATCCAGCTCCCTGCTAATGCAAAGCAGTGAAAGGTGGCCCATGTTTTGGGTCCCTGCACCCATGTGTGAGGCCCAGACGAAGCTCCTGGATCCTGGCCTTGGATTAGCCCAGCTCCAGCCATTGTGGCCATTTGGAGAGTAAATCAATGGATAGAAGATCGATTTTGTCTATCTGTCTTCCTCTACCCTCCACTGCATATCTCTGCCTTTTCAAATAAACAAATTAATCTTTTTTAAAAAACTTAGTTTGAGGAAATAACAATGAGAAATTGCAGACAGCATTTTTTTGTTTGTAGTTTAGACAAGAAATAGGAAATAGAAGCAGAACAACATCCAAAGAAAAGGACTTGGCTCTACATAAACAGGATTGGTAAATTAATGCATATGTTTTGTTAAATGTTTGGCATATATGTATATAATTGTTCTTTTAATTTGACATTTTAACTGACCAACTCTGTATAATGGTAATGTCAAATAACAAGATTTATTTGGGGCCGGCGCCGCAGCTCACTAGGCTAATCCTCCGCCTAGCGGCGCCGGCACACCGAGTTCTAGTCCCGGTCGGGGCGCCGGATTCTGTCCCGGTTGACCCTCTTCCAGGCCAGTTCTCTGCTGTGGCCCGGGAGTGCAGTGAAGGATGGCCCAAGTACTTGGGCCCTGCACCCCATGGGAGACCAGGAAAAGCACCTGGCTCCTGGCTCCTGCCATTGGATCAGCACGGTGCGCCGGCCGCGGCGGCCATTGGAAGGTGAACCAACGGCAAAGGAAGACCTTTCTCTCTGTCTCTCTCTCTCACTGTCCACTCTGCCTGTCAAAAAATAAAAAATAAAAAAAAAATTAAAAAAAAGATTTATTTGTAAGTGAAGTTGGGTTTTGGTATTTCATATTTTCCCAATAGCTCTTTTTATTTTTTAAAGATTTATTTGAAAGTCAGAGTTACAGGGAGAGGCGGGGGGAGGGGGTTCTCCATCCGCTGGTTCGCTCCCCAGATGGCCTTAATGGCCGGAGCTGCGTTGATCCAAAGCCAGGAGCCAGGAGCTTCCTCTGGGTCTCCCACCTGGGTCAAGGGCCCAAGGACTTAAGCCATCTTCTACTTCTTTCCCAGGCCTTAGCAGAGAGCTGGGTCAGAAGTGGAGCAGCCCAGACTCAAACCAGTGCCCATATGAGATGCTAGCACTGCAGCCAGCAACTTCACCCGCTATGCCACATCGCTGGCCCCCCCAATAGCTTTTTAAAAATATCTTGGAATCTATTTTTCATTCATTATACTCATGAAATAACCCAAAAATTAATTGCTGCTTGAATATTTGGAAAAACTGCTTATGAAGCCAGATGAGCCCTGAACTTATTTAAAGAAATGATTACTGGGTTTATGGCCCTGTACAAAGTGCCTGGGTTCAAATCCAGCCCCAGCTCTGACTGCAGCTGCTTGCTAATGCAAACTTGGGAGGCAGCAGTATAGGCTCAAGTAATTGGGAAGCTGCAACCCATGTGGGAAACTTGGATAGTGTTCCCCCAGCTCCCAGCTTCAGCCCTGGCCTGACCCTGGCTGTTACAGGCCTTTGGAGAATGAACCAGGAAATGGTAACTCTCTTCCTCTCTTTCTGCCCATGAGTTTAAAAAATGTGAAGTGTTCACAATAGGGAGATAATTTTTTTAGTTAAGTCAAGTTTGAACTCAGTTAAACGGAATTTATTCCCAGTTTACTAGAGCTTTATTAGAGCCCTGATCCCTTCAGAAGTCCCTTCTGCCTCCAAGCTGTCAAGTGATTTTTAGAACCCGACGGTTGCGTTTTGACATGCTGAAAGTGAGCTACACGTAATCACATCACAATTTGACATTAGTGAGGACAATTTCAAAATTATATATTTTTCTTGAAAGAATGGAGAAGCTAAATTAAGCCTATGTTAACAAGAATTTGGTTTGAGCCAGCTGTGCTGAATATCAGTAAAAGTTACTGGGAATTTGGAGCATGTTGTTAGATGCTGACGTGGCTGTAAGCCACAGTAGGTTATAAAAGAGTTTAATTTCCTTAAGAAGCATTAATGAATATAACATACCTAGATACTCATTTGCAGTGACTGCTTATGCAGAAATACTTGTTTCCCTTGAATGACCTGTATCTTTTTCATTTATCCTCACTTTTTCTTTCATTAATGTAGTATTTAAATAAACATTACAGTGTTCCATGTATTTTGAGAGATCTCTATTCCATTTGTCCTAAAGACTGGGACAGGGAGAAGTTACTTGAAGCGTGGATGTCCAACCCAGAGAATTGCTGCCAGCGATCAGGTGTACAGATGCCAACTCCACCACCAAGCGGGTACAACGCCTGGGACACACTGCCTTCTCCAAGAACTCCAAGGACCACACGCTCTTCTGTCACCTCTCCCGATGAAATCAGCTTATCTCCTGGGGATTTGGACACCAGTTTGGTATGGTTGGGCTTTCAGTGTCCTTTCCATGACTTTGTTGTTAGTCTTGCCAGTTTAATATTGCTCCGTGGAGTATCCTTAAGTTTGTAACTGATTCTTTGAGTGCTCAGTTACTTCCATGCTTTATTGTTTACTATCACAGAATGCTTTTGTGGCTTCTCCAGTATAGATTGAAAAACAAAAGATTTTCTTTGCTCATTTCAAGATAGAGTTTGGGGAAGTCATCTGCTATATTTTTACTTAAAACCTCCAGGTGCTTAAAGCTTTGAACACAGCTACTGAAATATTAGAAGTTGAGTTTATAGGCAAGTTAAACCAAAAATATAAAAACATTCTTATAGTTTCTTAAAAGCTGTTCACTTTAAAGCACTTTCAGTAAAGCCTCTGGCGTCTGTCCTGCAGATGCATCTCCACAGTGATATTTCTTTCCTGTGAAGAAGTAGTACTGCCGCTGTCTGGGTTTTTAAATCATCATACCGCTGGTGTGCTGTGTTAGGAAACGTTGATACTTGTTGAATGATTTAGCCACTACATATTTTATTTTATCTAGATCATTTTGGAAAACAGAATCCTAGCTGTGTAATTTGCATTTGTAACATAGAGACTGCTTCCAGGAAGTCTGTTAGAAGATGCGTGGTTTTCTAGCAGGATTCCCTGGATAGAAAGCCTCAAGTTGCTACTCAGAATATCCTGAGTTGCTGTGTTAAATACAAAGTTACTCTGTTTTTGCAGATTCCCCAGGGTAAGTATAGGGAAAAGGATGTGATATGGAAGTGATTATTTTGCATGCAGTTTGCTCTTGACCTGAATAAATCTGAGTAATACATAAATTTAGAACTGAAGGGTTTGACTTTTATAATGCAACATTTAAATTCCACAGTAGTTGATAATGAGTTAGTCATGATGTTTGTTATTTAAAGGTATGTACACTAATTTTAACTGCCCTTATAACTTTGAGCTGCTTAACTATTAAAATTCATACGTACTGTACTCATATTTTTGCCTTCAAGCTAATGAACAAAATGAATGCGTTGTTCTTTGCCCCACAGCGTGAGACTGTTTCAATCACTGTTCTTCTTCCTCTCCAGTGTGACATTTGCATGTGCAGTATCTCTGTATTTGAAGACCCAGTGGATATGCCCTGTGGACATGACTTTTGTAGAGGATGTTGGGAGTCGTGAGTATATGAACAACTTAGCGTTTCTTACTGCATGATAGCATTTTGATTTGGTAATGAAAAATGTTTGCTTGCAATGTAACAATATGGCTTCTTTATGTTAGTCTCAGAGTTAAAGTGAAATGTGTTTTACTACTAGGGAGGAATATGTTTATTTTTCTGATTTTTCACATCTTCCCTGTTATATTATTTAATGCTATTTAGTTCAATGTCAGGTACTTTTGGGAACAAATTTTCTTGGTGGTTTAATTTATGTTGCATCAAATGTAAATTTCACACCTATCCCTAAATAGTAAGAATTAATTTCTGTATTACTCCCAAAGTTTGTGTTTGATCTTGTGCTTTCTTTTAATATTTTGTGACAAGTAGTTAGCCTTGAAAATCTATAAGAATGTGCATATTTAAAATTCCTTTTTAGTCAATGTATAGTTATATGTCTCTGCTAGACGTGGTTAGGTATATCTTACAAATGTTTGTCTCTAATCTGTTTCCCATTATCTTATCAGAATGTATTCTCATTATCCATTGACTTTGGTCTCAGATTACACTTTTTGGAAGAGATTTGTAAACACGAAGATCAGTATAACGAGAGTAGGAGGTCACCTTATCTCTGGCAACACAGAGCTACAGTTTGGAGACTTACATGAAACATGTTAGTTAGTATGTAAGGAAGTCTTAAAAATCAGAAGTTTTCAAACTTTTTTCATGTGTACCAAGTGCAGGGAGGTGGGGAACGTCATATGGGTGAAAGAGCAAGAACCCAAGCAAATTTTCTGTTTTTGTTTTGTTTGTTTAACAGCTTTATTGGGGTATTATTGACGTACGTCAAACCACATGTATAAAAATAAATAATTTTGTAACTTTTCACATCTATGGGATTGTGTGTGTACACAATCATGACATCATCACCACAGTCAGGATGATTATATCCATACTCTGAAAATGTCCTCATTTCCCCTTCAATGCCTCCTGCCCTCCTCCTTCTGCCTCCCGCTCACCCTCCTATACCCACTGTACCCCCTGATGTTAAGGCAGCCTACCGATCTGTCATTCTGGTTTCATTTTTAGTACATTTTCTTTATTTTTGTTTATCAAATTGGAGTATGAGGCAAAATTTCACTTGAAGAGGAAAAAAGCTTGCTTTTTAAAAAGAATGAATAAGAATATCAAGTCATTCCTTTTAAAACAGGCTAGACTGTACTCTGAGTCTAGTTAGGTAGGCTGCCGTCAGTGGGGCTGACACAGTAAACTGATTGGCAAGGTTCAGCACTCCCCGTCCAAAGCCATCCTGGACTCTAAATTTTGCCCAGGTACAGAGCTTTATTTAGCTTAAAGTAGTTAGCTCTGCTGTGTCAGCAGGTGTTGCCTGGTTCTGCTGGGTTTGCAGCTGTTGACCTTAGTGTCTGTGAAAGCTGAGCTCTCAGTTTTCGATTTACTCGAAATTTTTTGAACTTTTCTTGACCTTCCTCACCTTCCTCACATCACAGGAACCACTACTATTTTCCTGGCACCTAACCGGCCTACCTGGAATTCTACTGCCCATCTCTGCCTTTTCCTTTCAAGTCAAGCACCAGTAAAACAACTTACATGGTGGACGATTCATATGTTGATAAAAATCATTTTTTAACTTTTATTTAATAAATATAAATTTCCAAAGTACAGCTTTTGGATTTCTTCCCACCCACACCCCTCCCATCTCCCACTGCTTCTCCCATTCCATTGACATCAAGATTCATTTTCAATTCTCTTTATATACAGAAGGTCAATTTAGTGTATATTAAGTAAAGATTTCATCAGTTTGCACCCACACAGAAACACAGTATAAAGTACTGTTTGAGTACTAGTTATAGCATTAATTCACATTGTACAACACATTAAGGACAGAGATCCTACATGGGGAGTAAGTGCACAGTGACTCCTGTTGTTGACTTAACAAATTGACACTCTTGTTTATGGCATCAGTAATCACCCGAGGCTCTTGTCTTGAGTCGCCAAGGCTATGGAAGCCTTTTGAGTTTGCCGACTCCGATCTTATTTAGACAAGGTCATAGTCAAAGTGGAAGTTCTCTCCTCCTTTCAGAAAAAGGTACCTCCTTCTTTGAAGACCTGTTCTTTCCACTGGGATCTCACTCACAGAGATCTTTCATTTAGGTCTTCTCTTTTTTTAATCACTTTTTAACTCATGCAGTCTTTTTGTAGAAAAGAAGCTCCTGTCTCAAAACCAGGAAGTGCTTCTAACATCCTCACGTCACTTGAAAGCTCCTCAGTCTATGTTGCTCTTCCCAACCCCTCTTACAGGTGCACCAGATGCTATGAAGCACCTGTACCAAGGGCTTAAATGAACTGTCATGATTGTCTCCCATCCAGACCATAATAGCCTTCTCAGTACTGAGGATGAGAGTTCAGGTTCTAGACATACTAGGCTACTGGGCTGTGAATTCCATCTCTGCTGTGTATTAGTTACTGACTTAAGTAAATGGTAAATTACCTATGCTTCAGTTTCCTAATCTATGAAATTATGATAGTAGTTAAGTACTCCATAGGACCATTGTCAGTTTATTAAGTGACTTAATACAGGCAAAGTGCTTAGAACAGGGCCT
The DNA here is from genome assembly GCF_964237555.1 of Oryctolagus cuniculus. Classification (NCBI taxonomy): domain Eukaryota; kingdom Metazoa; phylum Chordata; class Mammalia; order Lagomorpha; family Leporidae; genus Oryctolagus; species Oryctolagus cuniculus. Next base: position 43,404,014 of record NC_091447.1, on the reverse strand, counting down.
GGCACATAATAAAATTATCCAATAAATATCTTTTGGCATTGTAATAAGCAAAGCAAGCATGTGACTAACTGTGAAGCTGACCTACAGGATAAAAATACAGGGGAAGTCTGCCCCAGATTTGTTCCTTTTACTGACTCATCAACTCTTGGTTCTGCTCTTAAGACTTAGTGGAAAAGTGGACGTTGATGGCTAGCAGAGAACTGATCCTGTCTTCTGTGAGGTCTTCTCAATTCTGTCATACACCCCTAGAAACATTTAAATCTGCTCTGATGTATTTAGAATACATACAATTCAAAACATCGTCTAAGAAAACTGTGTACATTGACAGGGGACTTTTTTAAGTATTAAAATAAACTATACCCAAATTTCCAGGGAACCTATTCATAGTTAAAAGGAAGAGATTCCTGTTACATGCAAAAAGAACATCTACATATAGCAATTCTCCTTTTTTTTTTTTTTTTTTTTTTTAATAAAGATTTATTTACTTGAAAGACAGAGTTACGATGGGGAGGGGGAGGATGGAGAGGCAGAGGGAAGCATCCACTGATTCACTTCGCAAATGACTACAATAGCCAGAGCTGAGCCCATCCGAAGTCAGGAATCAGGAGCTTCTTCCGGGTCTCTGAAGTGGGTGTCAGGGCCCATGCACTTGGGCCATCCTCCATTGCTTTCCCAGGTACATTTATAGGGAGCTGGATTGGAAGTGGAGCAGCTGGGACTCAAACTGGCCACTGGCCCCATAGCAATTCTCTTTAACTTTTAGTCTTGAGCCTCCTTTACACTCTTAAAAATTGTTAAGAACTCCAAAAAGCTTTTGCGTTTACAGGTTATGTATTGCCATATGTAATATATTAGGAATTAACAATGGAAAAGTTTATCAATACGTTTTAAAAATAACAATTATAAACTCCAAAATATATTAAGTAATATTTACTGTGAACAGTAGCTATAATTTCCAAAAATTGAATTAGAAAGATGATATTGTTTTACCTTTCTGCAAATCTTCTTAATGTCTAGTTTAATGAAAGATTGCTGTATTCTCAAATCTGCTTCTGCACTGATCTGCTGCACTATATTCTTTTGACTAACAAATATAAGGAAAACCAGGCCACACAAATGTGACAGTGAAAAAAAGAGAAGTATATTAGTAGTCCATTCAGATAATTGTGGACACTATTTGATACACATCAGAACTTAGCAAGTGATAACTTTTTGTTGTTTAGTTGAAGTGCAAACTCTGAAACCTTATCAATAGACTCTTTGTACTCTATTGCATTAAAATCCATCTGTCTTATGATTTGAGTAAATCATGAATAAATGCATGATTTTTAGCATCATTCATTTATCATTTGGAAAATTCTGGTCCCCTAACTTTTGTAAATCTTCTAAGTTGACATGTCTCTTGAATAAAAAAAAAAGTCTCTTAAGTATTAAGAAGCTTGTCAAGTTCACAATAACAGATAAAAGTTTTTCAAAATTCTAATTTTTACTTGACACCTTGAGTTTATCATGGGCAAAAAATGCTATTAGTTTTATACTTGAAGTGACAGACTCAATTCATTTTTTTAAAAAAGTCATTTTCAGAACTCTGAATAATTATTTTTGTAGTCACTTTTTCAGATAACATAGTGTTTAATGAAAATAGCAGTTGTGTCTGCTTGCAAATGAACCATCTCAGAGAGTTGTTCCCTAAGACAACCATCTTGTCTTAGTGTATGGAAGTTTATTCTGCTTACTTCCTTGTTTTTATGATTTATTTGAGAGGGAGAGAGAGGGAGGGAGAGACAGAGAGAGATCTTCCATCTGCTGGTTCACTCCCCAGAGGGCTACAATGGCCAGGGCTAGGGGAAGCCAAAACCAGAAGCCAGGAGCTTCATCCAGGTCTCCACACGGGTTCAGGGGCCCAAACACTTGGTCCATCTTCTGCTACTTTCCCAGGCGCATTAGCAGGAAGCTGGACTGGAAGAGGAACAGTCTTTCATCAGTGACATTCTTGAATTAAACTTTTTTAAACTATAAATGTGGGATGCTAAGTGTTAAGATAGAGACAACAGCTGGTGTAGTTTCAGTGTCGCTGCGGGGATTCGTGCCGAAACACCAGCAGTTCAAAACAAAACACAGTCTTAGTACCACTGTGAGGCTCGTGCTGACCTCATGAACCCTGAAAGCCACCAGAAAGCCCCGCAGCCCGGAAGAGCATGTTTTGAGAACGGATTCCCTGTGGCATTTCCTTTCAGTGCTTCATTCATCCTTCCACCGAAATGTTTTCCCTGACATCCAGAGGAATACATACAACTTTTGATTGGGGGCTAGTTAGTTACTAAATGCCCTTCTGTTGGGATATATCAGAGTTTTATGTGAAAACAGTGTGGCTTTCAAATTATACTAAATTTAGAGGGGGAAGTTTTTTTTTTTTTTTTTTTTTTTTTTAAGATTTTTTGAAAGAGTTACAGAGAGAGATCCTCCATTCCCTGGTTACTCCTCAGATGGCCACAGCTGCTGGGGCTGGGCCAGGCCAAAGCCAGGAGCCAGGAGCTTCATCCAGGTCTCCCATATGGGTGGCAGGGGCCCAAGCACTTGGACCATCTTCCACTGCTTTTCCCAGGGCGCTGAATCGGAAGTGGAACAGCTGGGACGTAAACCAGCTCCCACCTGGGATGCTGGCATTGCAGGTTGGCAGCTTTATCTGCTGTGCCACAACCCCGGCCCTTAGAGGGGAAGATTTTAAACAAGTTGAAATTAAAATGCCTGTGGGACATTTAAATGAAAACATCCCATGTATAATTAAGATATCTAGCTAGGCAAGGCAGTCTGGGCTTCAAATTTCAGTCATTAGCATACAGGTTGTTAGGGGTGTTTGGATGGAACTGGAAGGGAAGAATTTTGAGGTGGAAACCCAGTAAACAGTAAAATATAAGGGGTCAGGAGTAACAAGGGCACTAGTAGAATAAATGGACAAGGAAATACAGTTAAAAAGCATGAGAAGTCTCAGCCGGCGCCACGGCTCACTAGGCTAATCCTCCACCTCCGGCGCTGGCACCCCGGGTTCTAGTCCTGGTTGGTACACCGGATTCTGTCCCGGTTGCTCCTCTTCCAGTCCAGCTCTCTGCTGTGGCCCGGGAAGGCAGTGGAGGATGGCCCAAGTCCCTGCACCCGCATGGGAGACCAGGAGAAGCACCTGGCTCCTGGCTTCAAATCAGCGCGGTGCTGGCCACAACGGCCATTGGGGTGTGAACCAACGGAAAAGGAAGACCTTTCTCTCTGTCTCTCTCTCACTGTCCACTCTGCCTGTCAAAAAATAAATAAATAAATAAGAAGCATGTGAAGAAAAAAATTAAATTCAGGAACCTGGAGGGAAAGAAAGAATTTGAGAGGAGAAACTGTTGAGCTATGAAAAAGGAAACCATTCAGCCGTGTCTGATGCTCCAGAGATGCCAGGGACGTTAAAAAGGAGAAGTCTTGCATAAACTGGGCTAATTTCTTTGCCGTGGCCCTGTTGTGAGCCAGCCAATTGAAGCCAGAGTGCTGTAGGTGGAAAAGTCAATGAGAGAGACCCGAAAAAGGAATGACAAATCACCATAAGCCGTTTTGTCAAGACACGTTGACGTGAAGGACAAGTGGAACTACAGAGAGTCGTGGGTTAGAAGGGGTTTTCAAGAAAGGAGAAACTTGAATATGTGTATTGTGACCAGGGTAAGAGCCGTTAAAGTAACAATGACGAGGGCAGGTTAGTGGGGCAGTGCAGGTCCTAGAGCTGGCCAGACTGTGTGAGGAACAGCCTGAGCAAGAGAGGAAGAAGCCCGGTGTCAGCGAACTGACGGGGAGAAAGCAAAGACAGCAAAAGGCGGGTTTGGGGTGCGCTGACGAGGACTCCGAGAGCGCTGCCGGGGGACTCCGTTTTCTGTGAGGTGCTGAGATTGAGGGTGTGGAGGGAGATGATGTGTGGAGCCAAGGGAGCAGATCTGATGAGGTCTCATTAAGGTTTGTTTGGTCGTAAGCACAATAGAATTAAGACTGAGAGAACTAAAAGAAAAAGGTATCATCAGTAGAATAAACTGTTAATGGTGTGACTCAAGAGTGGTGATTTAAATGTCCAGTTTTCCATTTATTTTCTCTAGGATTAAGTGTTAAATCCAATGTAATCTTGCTTTTCCACAAGCAGTATTAAATAACATTAATAATGATAATCCTTACTCCAATTTGTGAGTTTTTCCTCTGTGCCAGACACCATGCAGATATTTCATATATATTGTATAGATCTGTAAAACAACTCTGGGAAGTACAGACTGTTACCTCGTTTCACATGTGGTGAAACAGGCTAAGAATAAATAAGTTCCTTAAGATCCTACAGTTTGTGGCAGATCGAGAATTTTCCAACTCAAAATCCTGCTCTTAACCATTTAATTGATCTTGAGCTCTATTCCTGCTGCTTTACAGAGTGATTTTTTTCTTATTGTCTTGACAAGTGTATCTAGAGTAGGTCTTTTTTTTTTTTAAAGATTTTGTTTATTTTATTTGAGAGATAGAGTTAGAGACAGTGAGAGGTAGAGACAGAGAGAGGTCTTCCTTCCATTGGTTCACTCTCCAAATGGCCGCAATGGCCAGAGATGTGCCGATCCGGAGCCAGGAGCTTCTTCCTGGTCTCCCACATGGGTGCAGGGGCCCAAGGACTTGGGCCATCTTCTACTGCTTTCCCAGGCCATAGCAGAGAGCTGGACTGGAAGTGGAGCAGCCAGGACTAGAAACAGTGCCCATATGGGATGCCAAGGGGCGCTGGTGCCGCAGGCGGAGGATTAACCTGCACCTTGGTGCCGGCCCCCTTAGAGTAGGTCTTAACACTGATTTTGATATTTATCTAAATGAAATATAAAAAAAAAAACTTTTCTTCAAATATTTGTGCTATATCCCATGCCACTCCAAAATATCTTGAATTATTTATGGTTAATTTCTGTACCATTGCCCCCTTTCATTTAAAGATATAGTGTAGGATATTGAGAATTGAATATGACCTTTTTACTCCACTCATTTCTAAATGTTTAATGTTAAGTAAAAATATTGTTTCAGACTTTAAAATAGAATAAAGCAAGACATAGACATGTAAGAATATATAAAACACAAGTATGTATATACATATATTCATCTATATATGAAAAATGAGTACCTGGGTAAGTAATTAGGATCACTTGATTTTTTACACTTTATTGGTACTTTTTAAATTACACACATAACAGAAAATTCAGCATAAAGAAAAAGTCCTTAGAATGTGCAGATAACTTGTGTTTGCTCTTCTCTTGTCAACTGATGATGCGAATAGGTTTTTGAATCTAAAAATTCAAGAAGGTGAAGCTCACAACATTTTCTGCCCTGCGTACGATTGCTTCCAGCTGGTGCCTGTGGACATCATAGAGAGTGTGGTTTCTAAGGAGATGGATAAACGGTACCTACAGTTTGATATTAAGGTGTGCTGCCAATCATCTGTCTGGTTTCCATAATTTCAAATGTACAATATTTAGTTATTTTTATTTATTTTTGAAAACAAAATCATGGACTCCAGCTTTCATTTCTCAGAAAAACTACCAAAAAGAATGCTGGCATTAAAGTTCTCAGCTGAAGTATTATTTTAAAAGAAAATGAAAAATGAAAGGATAAAATAGTTAAGAATTAAATTTTTGCTCAGAACTATGTACTGCTTGGCCTACTACACTTTTATAACTGACTGACTGAGGTAATATTAAAAGTAGTACCTGCTTTAAGTTTTCCAAAGACATTAAATGTTTAGAAAAAAAGATTCTGAACTTAGAAATTTATGATTTTTGCATTCTAATAGTTTCGTATAATGAATCAGAATGTTTTATTTAATCTTTTCTATATATTCATTCAGAAGTTACTCAAAAATATATGGAAGTCATTATCTCTTTTGTGTGATTTAAAAGTTACATTTTAGCTACCTTGAGCAGATTTTTCCTAGTATATACCCTAATCTAAGGACTTTTTTAAAAATGCCCTGCTTCTTTTTCGTAGAAAGCATCATAATAGAAGTGGGTGTTATAGCGTAAGGGGTTGAGCAACTGCTTGCAATACCTACACCCCATGGCTGAATGCCTAGCATTGAGTCCTGTCTCTACTTTGCCGTCCAGCTTCCTGCCAATGCACCTGGGAGGCTGCAGATAGTGGCCCAAGTACATGGGGTCGCTGCCCCACACATGGGATCCCAGATGGAGATCCCGGCTACTGGTTTCAGCAAAGCCCAGGGTGTTGCAGGCATTTGGGGAATAAACCAGCAGATAAGAGATCTTTGTCTCTCCCTCTGTCTGTCACTTTGCCTTTCAAATAAAATACTTTTTAAAATCTTAAACCAAAAAAAAAAAGAGAAAAATTTGTAATATTAATTTTTATGGATTATTAAAGTTCCCTTTGGAAGCTTAATGTTATAATACAGCTGCTAATTACATTACATATATGATCTACTTGTATTTCAACACAAAAGTGGCATATTAGAAAATATTTTTAAATTAGGTGTTTTTAGGTAATTGCATTTTTACTTTATCATCATTTACCTCTTTTAGATTAAAGAAAATTCTGTCAGGGCAAGAGTTTGACCTAGTGGTTAAGATGTCTGTGTCCCACATCCAAGTGCTTGTGTTTAATGCTCGCCTCTGGTTCCTGGCTCCAGCTTCTTGCTAATGCAGACCCCAAGAGGCAATGGTGATGGCTCAAGTACTTGGGTTCTGGCCACCCATGTGGAAGACCTGAGTTGAGTTCCTAGCTTCAGCCTCAGTTTAGACATTTGGGGAGTAAATGGGAATAGATGGGAGAGTACTTGCTCACCGCCCCAACCCGCTCCCCTCTCTCTCTCTTTCTGCCTCTCAGATAATTCATTAAATACTAAAATAAATAGAAAACATATTGTTACTACTTAAGTGTTTTCTATACTCTGCATTACTCTTACAAATATTTCTTGAAACTGACAACTCCTTATATTTTATTTCACTTTTTTTTTTTGCTTTGAAGTAACAGTCTACTCTATTTAGAATTTAAATTTTTTATGTGTTTTGTTATTGCTGTTTAAACAGGCCTTTGTTGAAAATAATCCTGCCATTAAATGGTGTCCTACCCCAGGCTGTGAAAGAGCAGTCAGACTCACGAAGCAGGGGTCAAGTACATCGGGATCTGATACACTGAGCTTTCCACTGCTGAGAGCTCCTGCTGTGGACTGTGGAAAAGGACACCTCTTCTGCTGGTTGGTATAAGACAAGTTGGAATCAGTCTCATTGCCTTTCTTACAGTTTTCAAAGAGAACTTATACCTTAATTCAAGCTTTTAAATTGTAGTATACTTGCTATAATTCCTGTTCATCTTAAAAATGTGTAATAAGTAGTAATAGTTGATATTTTTATGGTGTGCTTGATAAGTGCCAAGTACCTTGTCAGGCATTAAATACTGAATTCTGTCAACAGTGCTGTCTATGAGCTGAGTGCTGTTAGTTTGCCTAATGTACAGATAAGGAGATTCAGGCACAGAGAAGTTCTCCAGGGTTATGCAGCTGGGCAACGGTGGAAATGGGGTTGGAGTCTAGACCTATTTGATTCCAGAGCCCATGTGCTTGAACTGTAATACCAACTGCTGATCAGAGATCCGAAAATATTTAACTTCTCTTGGTAAAATAGAAGCCTCTAGCAGTGTTTTTTGTTTTTTTTTTTTTTTTTTTTTTGACAGGCAGAGTGGACAGTGAGAGAGAGACAGAGAGATAAAGGTCTTCCTTTGCCGTTGGTTCACCCTCCAATGGCCGCCGCTGCAGCCGGCGCACCACGCTGATCCGATGGCAGGAGCCAGGAGCCAGGTGCTTTTCCTGGTCTCCCATGGGGTGCAGGGCCCAAGCACCTGGGCCATCCTCCACTGCACTCCCTGGCCATAGCAGAGAGCTGGCCTGGAAGAGGGGCAACTGGGACAGAATCCGGCGCCCCGACCGGGACTAGAACCCGGTGTGCCGGCGCCGCAAGGTGGAGGATTAGCCTATTGAGCCACGGCGCCGGCCTCTAGCAGTGATTTTTAAACAGGGATTCCAGAATTGCATGGAGACTTTCTCTGAGTTTTTATCCTGAGCCCCCGCAGGTAAGATTTTGATTTAGAAGGTTTTTGAGGAGGGCATGGAAGTGCTCCCAAGTGATTCTAATGCACAGTCCTACTAAGGAACCAGTGCCTGCAGGCTTTTTGTGCCTTGTGTTTTATAAATACTTAGTATTTGTAAAACGATAGTGGAGAAAATATTATTACCTCGGTCCTTTGTCTCACATGGAAGAATTTCCAAGCGGACAAGGCAAAGAGGAAAGTGAGATTTAAAGACTTAAAAGCAAGATTTATTAGCGCCAGAGACCTCCAGCCAGAGTGGCATGGAGGGGGACTGCAAGAGAAGCAAAACCCGAAGGACCCCAGGGCACTGGGGTTTTCAAGTGCAATTTTGGGGATGAATCTGTCAATCAATAAGGTGGGGGCAACTCCAACAAAAGACCTGATTTACAATTCTTTATCCTGTCTGTCTTGCTCACCATAAAACAGAAACCCATCACAAGAGTGGGATACCTAATTTGTTTTCACAATAAACTGTCATCACCACTCCTTTGCTATTCTTAGGGTAAATTGAGGGTGGACATTTTGTTCTTACTAAAGATAACTTTTGGGGGGAAAGCAAGCATTCTACACCCCTGATTCCACTGGGACCACCCTGACTGCCTATTAACCCATCTGACTCCTCACTTTATGAACTGATGATAGGCAAATCAGTAACGGAAAAGGTATGTAACTGTATACTGGTTAGACAGTTAGGTGCTCAGCCATTGGCATTCTACTTGATTCAGAGTAATTTAGTGTTTTGTTGTTGTTCATTAAATACTCAGAAAAAAAGAAGTCATATTTATTCTGCTTTTTTGTTCATTTCCAGAATTACCGCATATGTCTAGATATACTTTGGCTGGGGATAAAACTCTAGTTTTTACTTTTATACTTTCTGAAACCAAAATCTGATCTTAGTATTGCTAGGTAGTCAGTCTGTTCCTTACTCTTATCATTATTAACTAAAAATGTTTATTGATCTGTCAACTTATGTATAGGACCAAATTCTAGGTCACAGATTAGCAAGCTACAATCTGTACATATTTCTGGAAATAGTTTTATCAAAACGCAGTCACAACCTTTCATGCTGATTGAATTATATATTGTTTGTGTCTGCTTGGGGATGTGACGGCATAATGGAGTAGTTCCAACAGAGGTCTTGTGACCCACAAAACTCAAAATATTTAGTGTTCTGACGCTCTACAGAAAATTTTTTGCTGACCCCTGGTACTTGGATTTACTAATTAATGAAAGCGAAGCTATGCTTACTGCTTTTGTGGCTAAATCAGACTGAGCAAATAAAAACGCAACAGAATGCTCAACAATAGGTTATATCCACCTGAAACCATTTTGCTTATCAATATTCTCAAAATTAATAAGCTGTGTGACTTCTTGCCATGTATTCAGAGAATTCTGAATACTGGCTCAAATAGACGAGGCGGCTTTGTATTTAGTGAGAAAAATGCATAAATGAGTGAGGGCTTTAAGGGAGAAAAAAGTCCAGAAATTAAGTTGGGGTCCATACCAAGCAGAGAGCAGGCCAGGAGCCACATGCAGCGAGCGTTTGGTTATAGCAGTCACAAGCAAATTAGCACGAGCAGTGAAGCAAAGGCGGAGAGAAAAGTGGGCTCCAGCCGGCCATGCACCCCAAAGGTGTGAGGCAGCAAGGGCAACAGAGGTCAATAATGGTGAAAGAAGGGCTGGGCCCACTGCAGTCCAGGCCTTTTATTCACTTCCAAAGGGGCGTGGTCACATAGCCTGATTGGTAAGTGGGCATACAGGTGGAGTCAGGTAGGGGCATGAGATCACAAAAGGGCATGGTGAAGGCGCCGTCTTCCAGCCCACAAACCTAATCAATTTATCCTGTCTGCCTGCCTGTTTCACACCTACTTTAAAGTGATTTTTCAAAACATGAAAAAGATATACTCCTCATTTTTAAAGTTTTAGGTTCTTAGTCAGCGGGTGGTTCCTGACTCCACTACCCAACATGCGAGAGGTAAGGCTTAAGCTACAGAAATAAAAAGAGAGTTAATGAATGCAGTTGAACTTAGCAAAAGAGGGGAATTTAGATGCGAAAACCTACTTTACAGTAGAGTAAGAACATTTCTGAGTCAGTGTGATGTTTCTTCAGAAAATTAAACTCTAGTGCCTGACCGCATGGCACCCACCCACTGTATGCAATCCGTGCATCTAGAATGGTAGTCCTTGGGTAAATGGAGAAAAAAGATTGCTCAAATCATATCACTTTCCGAGTTCTCTGGTTGGAATGAGGATCCTGATTGAGAGAGTCAGTTTAAAAAATAGAAGAGGTTCCAAAGAAGGAAACTATAAATGAGCAAAATGAAAGTTAAAAGGAAGAGAGAACATTTGCTGAGATCAGAGAAAATAAAGTTCAGACACAAGAAGAAACACCTGTGATTTCTTATGCTCTGTGGATTCTGTAATCTAGCTTGTATTAGTTTTCACTGTAGTTTAGCTTTTACTTTCTTTTATTTTCCCCATTGTTGTAAATGCTGTGCGTAGTAAGTTTGCCTAGACTGAAGATACAGAAACTAATGGAAAAACCTAGCAGTAGAGATCATATTCTAAAAATATACAAGTATAAAGACTATGCAGCCGGTGCCACAGCTCACTAGGCTAATCCTCCATCTTGCGGTGCCAGCACACCGAGTTCTAGTCCCGGTCGGGGCGCCGGATTCTGTCCCGGTTGCCCCTCTTCCAGGCCAGCTCTGTGCTGTGGCCCGGGAGTGCAGTGGGCCCTTGGGCCCTGCACCCCATGGGAGACCAGGATAAGTACCTGGCTCCTGCCATCGGATCAGCGCGGTGCGCCGGCTGCAGCGCACCAGCCGTGGCAGCCATTGGAGGGTGAACCAACGGCAAAAGGAAGACCTTTCTCTCTGTCTCTCTCTCTCACTGTCCACTCTGCCTGTCAAAAAAAAAAAAAATGCTTTAAACTCTAAAATTCTAGATCAATATTTGAAGAAAGGCATCAGCTGGCTCTTTTCCGACACCCTAAAATATTAAGCTGGTTATACTCAACATCCATTGGAGAGCATAAGCCAAGATCACAGACCCTAGTTGGAATTTTACCCTAGTTCAAGGGATCTGTGTGTGGCTACTTGAGCTAAGATCAATTTTGGTAATGATTTACTTTCTCCTTTTTCTAAGGTAGTAGAGAACTTAGTAAGTAGAGTCATCATTTGCTGAACGTAGCACCCCAGGGGGGAGAGAAGAAGGTGACCTAAGTGTTAGTAAAATGGCGCAGTCTTCCCTGTGGTGCGATCTACACCCTGGACACCATCCTAGGTTCTAGCCCCCGCCTCCATGGCTAGAAGCCAGGTGACCCCATGGCACAACCCACCGGTGTCAGCTCCACCCCCATCCTAATGGGATTCACTGCTCCTGTTTACCTGCCTGTCCCCCGGAAAAGTTTTGAAAGGACCTGTTCCTGAACACGTGGCTCTCTTTCTCCCCATCCCCTGATCTCTCTTTCTCTCTCTCTCTCTCTCACTCCCTCTCAATCTCTCTCTTACGCTCTCCTTCTCTCTTTTTCCTTCTTCACCGCTTTCCTCTGGTCTGTTGGGTTTCCCCAGTAAACCCTTCCCCTTGCTCTGGTGTTTGGTGTGTTTCACGGCAGCCTTACATTAAGTAAGTTTTAATAAAGAGCAACTTCAGATTTAAGTTCATCAACTTAATCTTGTTGCCCTGTAGTTGGTATTTCTCAGGCTTTATGATTATGATAATCTTATATGCTTGGCTTCTCTTATACAGTATGAGAGCTTTGACTGTAATGAGAAATTCCAAGTAGAAGTGGTCACGTGTTTTCTGCTGCTCTTATCTTTTATTTCAGCGAGGCTCATGAAAAGGAAGCTTTGGAAGAGAGATCTTCACAAAATAAAAGCATGTGGTTCTGATTTTGTTTCTCCTTCCCCCAAAAAGCTCAGAAATAATTATCTGAAGGTGATTACAAAAACCACCATAAATGGCACTAGCAGTTTCTTTGTTTTATGAACCACACGTGACAGAGTCAGTGAGCATCCCTAAGAGATGTCTGCTGAGATATAATTGAATGTAGTTCTTGTTGGCAGCGGGAACTTGTAGTTATCTCCCTTTCCACCACAGGACAGCTCTTGCTGTTGTGTTTGTTCACCAATAAATTCTTTGCCCTTTGTAACTGAACCTGGGGTGCTTCCGCCACCTAGCCTCGATAGTTGGATTTGTCTATCTGGGCAGAATTCTCTCTAGATGATACTAAAAACCTGGATGGACTCTGCCTTGAGCCAGTCACCTTTCCCCTGTTTTTCTTTGTGCTACTTGATAACTTCTCTGCCCTCTGAACTCTTCTCTTTGACAACACTGTAGAGATTTACTCTCATAACACTTCTAGTTACCAAAATCCTGATCTGTGAAGAGAAGAGCTCAAATGTAACCTCGGGCTTGGTCATTTCCCTACTTTATTCACAGTGCCCCTGTTTTTTGTTTTTTTGTTTTGTTTTGTTTTTTGACATGCAGAGTTAGACAGTGTGAGAGAGAGAGAGACAGAGAGAAAGGTCTTCCTTTGCTGTTGGTTCACCCCCGAAGTGGTTGCTACGGCTGGCGTTTTGCGGCCGGCGCACTGCGCCGATCCAAAGCCAGGAGCCAGGTGCTTCTCCTGGCTTTGGTTAATGATAAGTACCCTGGTTAATGATAAGTACCCTGTCTCACGGCAACAAAACAGAAGGCTTTTTATCTGATGCAGTCAACATAAAATACGCTACTTCCAGAGCCAAACCATTGAGCTTCAAATTTTAGCTCATCCACTCGATACCTTATGACCCTCAGCAGACTACTGAACCTCTCTGTACATTAAAAGGAGAAAGTACAGAACAAATTTCAGAGTTGTAGGAGGATTAATGAGTCAGTGCATGTATGGTGTTTAGAACATTGCCTGTGGTGTCAAAAATGTTAGCTAAAGGGGAGAATCATAAAAATGAGGATTTCTATTTAATTAGCTAGGTATTGTTAATAAAGTTCCCAAATGGCATTGAACTAAAATTGCTAACTTCTTGACAGCAGTTTCTTCCATCAAGTAATGAAACCTTTCTCTCATCAAGTAACGAAGCCTGAAACTGTAGTTGATTTTTCCTTTTCCAGAACTGCCTGGAGCCTACTGTGTATTTTCCTGCTGACAGCTGTGCATACTGACACATTGTCAAGGAAGGAGCTGTTCCCGGTTCTGTTGATGTTAGGCTCACCATCCAGTCATCTTTGGACAGGGTTGAGGGTTTGAGATTAGATAACTATTTATTTTTTCTTTGTCATCTTTTACAAAGGTAGTTTTTTTGTCTCTTGTCTTCTGTTAACTCACTTTAACGTTTAGCTGTCTGTGTGCCAAGATTCCCCTCCCAGTATACTTTACTACCATTTTGAAATAAAATTTTGGAGTCAGTGCTGTGGTGCAGCGGGTTAAAGCCGGGGCCTGCAGCACTGGCATCCCATATGGGCACTGGTTCGAGTCCAGGCTGTTCCATTTCTAATCCAGCTCTCTGCTGTGGCCTGGGAAAGTAGTAGAAGATGGCCCAAGTCCTTGGGCCCCTGCACCCGCATGAGAGACCCGGAAGAAGCTCCTGGCTCCTGGCTTCGATCAGCTCAGCTCTGGCTGTTGCAGTCATTTGGGGAGTGAACCGGCAGATGGAAGACCTCTCTCTGGCTGTACCTCTCTCTGTAACTCTGTCTTTCAAATAAATAAAATAAAATCTTTAAAAAAAAAAAAAAAAAAAAAGGAAAGTTTCAACAAAAGGTACCAGATCCTTTAAATACTTGTCATCATTCAGTGATTAGAGCTTCTTTAGGAATTTAGTTTTCCAGTGCCCACAGAACATTCCAATTTGTCCATTACTTTTCTCAGAATAACTCTTCCCTCCATTGATAATCCAGCTCATCAGTCACCTATTAATGTCTGGTAGAATTGATCATTACCAAGAATATTTTTCCAGATGCCTTAGTTTTCAAGGTTGTTAAATAGTATTAAATGGCAACCTCTAGCTGTCTAATTCACAGCCCTTCGTGTAGCTTCTTTATTTATAACCTTCTCTTTTTATGCCCACTCTTAATATTGCATGGAAACAGAAACTGGGCCATATAGCACCTCGTCGTGATCCTGCTGATTGGGCTGGCCCCTGCAGAAGCAGTGAGTCTCTGTCTTCCTGTGAGGCTTTGGAAAAGAAAACCTGTGGTATCTACTGCAAGCCAGCCCCACAGAATCAAGCCCCCTCATAAGCAACTGTGGCCTTTTAAACAGTGATCTTTTTTTCAATCTGTATTTGAAAATATTAGGCTTTTCACCTCCATGATTAATTTTAGTTCTTTTTTTCAGTGACAGCAGAACCTGTATGCTGGTATTGAGTCAGCAAGGAAAAGATTTCTGAATGTGCTGTTTGATGTCCAGGGGGACATTTCACCTTATAGAAATAATTTATTTCATCAACTTCATTTTTTAGATACTGCAGATGTACAAAGGCATTGTGCCCCTCAAGACCCCCCCACACACTTGATTGACCTGGAATTAAGAGAGTTCTCTTTTGAGTCCTGAGAAGTGTAGACTCTGCGTTCCATGTGTATTCTCAAGCACGGTGTGGAAACACTGTTCCTAGACCTGCAGCATGGTTCCTGCTGTAGTGTGTACTAAATTAAAATTAGCACTGATTAGTTTCTGGAAAGCAGTGTGGATTTTAGTATGCACTGAAATGTATATAATATGCCCTCTTCCATTTTTAATCAACTCAGTGTTTTCTGGATGCCTAAGTTACCCCTGTGTCGTTAGGAGCTATGTAAAACCACAGATGGGGGAAGAGTTCTCAAATATCAGGTTAGGTGATAAGTCAGGAATGTTAGGAAACTACATGATGCTTTCAGACAAGATCGGGCGTGTTCACGATGCTGTTTGTTGTGGCTCTTCCCAGCTAGCATATCTAAGCCTACAGTGGTATGGAACATTACTTGCATTTATAGTGCAACTGTCACCCCTCTCTGTGTTCACGAGTTCTCCCCGAGACTGTATAACCATTGCGGGATAATTCCCAACTCTCCCTCCCCCAGCTGCTAATAACCACCATTCTGTTTTCTGTCCCTATGAATTAGCCTCTTGTAGATATTTAACATAAGACAATACTTGCCTTTTTGCTTCTGACTTACTTCATGTAACAAAACCAAGTTTCATCCATGTCATAGCAGGCATCAAAATATTCTTTTTTATGGCTAAATAATACTCCATTGTATGTATATACCACAGTCGATTTATGGATTTATCTATTGGCAGACAGACACTTAAGTTGTTTCTACTTTTTGACTTTTGTGAATAATACTGCTATCAATATTGCTGAACAAGTCTAAACCCTTGCTCTCAGTTCCTTAAAGTATATACTTAAATGTAGAATTATAATGTATAATTTTATTTTTAACTTTATAAGGAACCACCAGACTGTTTTCGGTAACAACTACATCAGCAGTTACTTTTGTATGCTTTTATTTTGCATCAATATACAAAGGTTCCAGTTTTAGCAAATAACAACTTAATTGTTTCCCAGCTTTTTTGGTAATAGCCATCTTAATGAGGGGTGAAGTAGAATTGGTACATTGTTAATAGAGTAAAATGGTACCTCTTAGTTTATGACTACTTAAGTCTGTTGATGTATATTTTTAACAAATTTAACCTTTTTCAATCGATCTTCATTTAAAATGATGATGATGATGGTGGTGGTGGTGGTAGTGATAGTGATACCACTTCCAGATTGTGTTTTTTCTCTCCTCAAAATAATATTTTGTAATAAACTAACTATAATAATTCTATTTGTACTAACCAGTAGGAACAGAGCATCATATCTAATTAAAGTGAGCAATCCTGAAGGATTTTATTTTCTTTTTAGTGTTTAACTTCCTGTATGCCTATAGAAAGAAAATAAAATTGAGTTATAAATGATAATCTGGTATTTCTAATTATTTAAGTCAAAATTCACTAAATTTTAATGAAAGTACATTGGCTTGCCCTCGCTGTTACCTGGGGATTGTAGTAAAACCTAACTACAAGAATGTGACTTAACACAGTGTTTCTCAAACTTTTCAATGAAGATGGGTTATGTGTTAATGTTGATAGAATGGAGAGTCTAAAGCAGAGGTCTCATGTGGCCTGTTTTTCTGCATGTCTGACAAACTCCCAGGAATGGCAATGGTGCTAGCCAGGGGAGCACACATTGAGTAACAAGAATTTAAAATAACAGAATAAAACTTAATTGATAAAAATATTTTATCAGGTCCTAGTCCCGGTTAGGGTGCCAGTTCTGTCCCGGTTGCTCCTCTTCCAGTCCAGCTCTCTGCTGTGGCCCAGGAAGACAGTGGAGGATGGCCCAAGTGCTTGGGCCCTGTACCTGCATGGGAGACCAGGAGGAAGCACCTGGCTCCTTGCTTCGGATCAGCACAGCGGTGGCCGTTGCAGCCATTTGGGGGGTGAACCAACGAAAGGAAGGGCTTTCTGTCTCTCTCTCTCTCTCACTGTCTAACTCTGCCTGTCAAAAAAAAATTTTTTTACAGCTCTTAATGCACACAAAACTAAGATACAAATATCAGGTGATCTCTTTGGAAATTTTGAAAACATAAATGAATGCATTGATTGCAGACAACCTGGTATGATGGTGTCAAGATTTGGAATCGTATTTTCAATTCCTCTATTGAAATGCTTCATTTCTCATTAGTCATTGTGCCTTAGTTTTTTCAATTTTAAAGTTGGAAGTTACTTCCCACCTATTTTTTTTTTCACTGTGGTGTGAACGAAGAATATCTTTAAATTGCCTTTTTTATGTTTTCTTCTTTAGGGAGTGCCTTGGTGAAGCACATGAGCCTTGTGACTGCCAGACATGGAAAAATTGGCTACAAAAAATCACTGAAATGAAACCAGAAGAACGTAAGAGGAATTTTAGGAAGCTCTGTTTCATGTTTCCTAATAGCATTCGAAAGACGGTGTCATATTTCTTATTCTCTTCATCTGAGTGGCCACGTTTATTAACACTGGTGCACCTAAGTCTAATACCCTGCTGGAGTTCACGGGGATCATGGCGGTTTTGCAAGGAGGAGTCCTAGACTCTGTGTTTCTGCAGACTTACTTTCCAGCCTAGGAGAAAAGGGCCAGTGGGGGTCATGTTTAACTGTCCCCCCAAGCCTTCCTCTTTCACCCCAGGGTGAGCTGAACAGCCCCTTGGTACTTCATGGGGAGCAGTAGATGATGTGTAGTGGGAGGATGCTTCTCATGTGCCTGAGCACGGCCCGTGAAGGCTAAGACAAGTGAACTTCTTGCCGTTCTGTAGACTTAAAGATCATATCTATACGTCACTAAGAATTCTGTACATTTATTACCTCTGTTCATCCTCACAGAAATGTTGAAGTTGTTGTTAGTAATCTTATTTTATAGAGGAAGCTAATGCTTAGGTTAGGTTGAGTGACAGAGAGCATGTGCCTGTGAACGGAATGGGTTTCAATTTCTGAGAGGATTCCTTCTGATCATTCCCGATAGCAGTTCCCATATTTAACAAATAAATATATCTGCCATAATTTCCCATTTCCTAAAATGTACTATGACAACTATTTTCTTACAAATTAATATAATTGAAAATTAAGTTAGTTCAGGTCTTTTTGATTTTCCTTGTAAACTTCTCTTTTCTTTTTTTAGATAATGGAGTTAGTTTGAGGATTGCAAATCAGGATCAAGAATTCACTCGGTGGGGCCAGTTGTGATGGTGCAGTGGGTTAATCCACCGGTATCGGAGCACTGGTTCAGGTGTCGGCTACTCCGCTTCTGATCCAGCTTCCTGCTAATGTGCCTGGGAAGGCAGCAGAAGATGGCCCATGTACTTGGGCCCCTGCCACCCATGTGGCAGACCAGGATCGTGTTCCTGATCCAGACCTGGCTATTGTGCAATTCAGAGAGTGAACCAGCAGTTGGAGGATATCTCTTTCTCTGTCTCTCCCTGTCTCTCACTCTGCCTTTCAAATAAATAAATCTTACCCCAAAAAAAGTTCACTCAGCGAGTCTACACTTAGCAACAAAGCATATGAAAAAGAAGATGCCAACCTTGAGGGAATGCAGAGGCTAATGGAAAGCAGTGAGATGATTACAGTATCATCTGACAACTGAGGTAGCTGATAGTGCAGAAACAAAAACAACTGACCCAGGTTCTGGGGAAAACAGATGCCACAGAATCTTCCAGAAGGCAGGGGGCCGTGTGTTGAGTGTTAGTATATCTGTGAAGGCAGACATGTGGTCGGTATTCCTGTTAGCGACGGAGAGGCATGGGGAGAGACTGGCTGGCAGCTGTGAGACCCTACAGACGTGTGGTATAAAGGGATTTGCCATTGCCGGAGGGTTCGCCCTCTGCGTTTTAGATTCATGAGGTTCATTTTGTCCTCTGAGACTCTTGTGTCAACTAGAATGGCAGATTATTAAATGATAATGAGAGAAGAGAAAGCTCCTATACCTTACCAGGAGAAGAGAGAGGTGGGTGTTCTCAGTATGTCCTATCATGAGGCCTGACTAAACATTTATGGCACGTTCGTGCATCCACCAGCAGCAAGTGTTCCATGAGTACTTGCTGTGTGCCAGGGCACCTTTCCGAGTCCCAAGTGCCTGTGTAGATTGTGCTGGCGCCCTGATTCATTGTGTCTTTCCGCTGAATGCCAGGTGGTGTTTCCCAGTGCTCCTGGTACCCACCCATGTTCCCTGCTCTCGTGTGTGTGTGCGTGTGTGTGTGTTCCAGATACATGAACACAATTACTCACTAGTACCTTTAGCTATTGCACGTGCACGTGTGTTGTGTGTTCCAAATACGTGAACACACAAAACTATTGGGTTGTTGCTCTCTTTTCCTACTTATAGCAGCTAAAAAAAATCTGTATTTCTATTAGGAGTGACTTACACTGCCCTTCCACGTATGTTTCTGTGTATATTTCTTCAGAACTTAAGGTGAAGATCCAGGGGAGAAGTTAGCTAAAGATGAAACCACAATATGTGTGTTGCCACATTGGGGTGTTCCTGCCAAATTGTTTGACTTTATTATTTTAGCAGAATAAGCCATGGATTACATTATTTAAATGGCGAAGTGGCAGAATCAGATTGTTATCAAGATAACTGATGAAAGGCACACTGAAGGAGAGAGAAAACGGAGGCACAGGGGCTAGCGCCATGGCACGGCGGGTTAACGCCCTGGCCTGAAATGCCAGCATCCCATATGGGCACTGGTTCAAGACCTGGCTGTTCTACTTCCGATCCAGCTCTCTGCTATGGCCTGGGAAAGCAGTAGAAGATGGCCCAAGTCCTTGGGCCCCTGCACCCACGAGGGAGACCTGGAAGAAGCTCCTGGCTCCTGGCTTTGGATCAGTGCACCTCCGGCCATTGCGGCCAATTAGGGAGTGAACCAGTGGATGGAAGACCTCTCTGTGTCTCTACCTCTCTCTGTAACTCTGTCTTTCAAATAAATAAAATAAAGCTTAAAAAAGAATATTGAGACCCTAGGTAAGGACTGTTTTCCGAGGCAGTGTCAGAACTTCCAGTTGGGAGGATAGGAGGCTTTCAACAGTACAGGGACAATGCAGATAGAGAGCAGATGGGGTGTGTACAAGAGAGTTGGGAGGATGATATTATTAAGTAGTGAATCTTGTATACTTCCTAGTTGCCTAAAAGATTTAATGCGCCACAAGAAGTAATTAGTTCAGCACGTTAGGTAATTCTTGAGTAGAGGATGCCCAAAAGGGTTTTATTTGAGAACAAAGCAAATATTTTGAAATTGGTGGGCTGGTGCTGTGGCACAGTGGGTTAATACCCAGGCCTAAAGTGCCGGCTTCCCATTTGGGCGCCGGTTCTAGTCCCGGCTGCTCCTCTTCCAATCCAGTTCTCTGCTATGGCCTGGGAAAGCAGTAGAAGATGGCCCAAGTCCTTGGGCTCCTGCCGTGTGGGAGACCTGGAAGAAGCTCCTGGCTCCTGGCTTCAGATCGGCGCAGCTCCATCCACTGTGGCCATCTGGGGAGTGAACCAGCGGATAGAAGACCTCTCTCTCTCTCTCTCTCTGCCTCTCCTCTCTCTGTGTAACTCTGACTTTCAAATAAATAAAAAAAGATTTAGGAAAAAAAAAAGAAATTGGTACTAACTTACAATTATCATTTACCATCTTAAACTTGGACCCACCATTCCATAACCACAGACAAGCTTCCCCTAGGGAAGGAAGGGAGGAATGACCTCACTGGTGAGAACGCGTCACTGGTGGGACTATGAAAGAATGTCCACGCACGTGACAGTGATCCTGATGATAAGAAGAAAGAAATAGAAGTGTTGGGGGGAATGGTGTACATGGAGAGTACACGGTTTCCTCTGTTGGCCAGAGATGAGGGAGACTTAAAAAAAAACCTGAAGATCACCCTTGAAGAGCACGATGGGATTTCTGAGTTAGAACAATGGAGGGTTGTTAGGATAGGCAAGAGACTGAGGGTGCCTAAGTGTTCTGCCAGATGAAGAGCGAAAGCCACGAATGCAAAGAGAGGCCCAGCTGTGAAGAGTTTTCTCAGTGTGCTGATGGCGTTGTCCAAGCTACAGGACGGTGACCAGTGGAGTGCCGTTCATGACCACTAAGTTGATGACATATGATGAAATGCTGTTTATAGTTTACATTTCACTTTGGAGCATAGGCATTTTTCCTTATATTTCATTCAGGAAATCACAGAAGCATTTTTAACCTAACTATAGATTTATGAGTTTCCTCCCCCTCGTAGTGTTCCAAAGTCTTTGAATCTTGAGACTCAAAAAAAAAAAAAAAAAAAAAAAAAAAAAGTTATGAAGTGTAGTTCATGAGAAAAAGTATTGGGGCCAGCACTGTGGCATAGCGCGCAAAGCTGCCACCTGCAGTGCTGGCGTCCTATGTGGGTGCTGGTTTGGGTCCCGGCTGCTCCACTTCTGATCCGGCTCTCTGCTATGACCTTGGAAAGCAGTAGAGGACGGCCCAAGTCCTTGGGTTCCTGCACCTACATGGGAGTCCTGGGGGAGGCTCCTGGCTTCAGATCTGCCCAGCTGCGGCCATCGCAGCCATTTGCGGAGGTATTTGCAGGTATTTGGGGAGTGCCTCTGTCTCTCTGTGGCCCTGCCTTTCAAATAAATAAATAAAATCTTTAAAAAAAAGTATTAAGAAAGCATGCTGAAATCAATTCAAAGAATCAATTACATATAAAGATTCAATGTTTTCTAAGCACTGAAATTGCCTCTGTTGTGTGTCTAATCAGTGCAAGAAGCAGGAATGATTTTATTTTCTGGGAAGTGGTTATTTTATAAAATATTCAAACTAGTTTTTCCATACTATATACTCAATAAATGTTTTTTTCAATGGAATTCAGATTCTCTGTTTCAAAATTTAATCTTTAAAAAGCAGCTGTTTTCACGTGCATCAATGTTGATTTAACTAATAGATCTTAGATTGTTATACTCTGGTAATTTATTAAATGAGGCTAATATTTCTTTCAAGGAGACCTATTTTTTAATACATTTTATTTATTTATTTATTTGTTTGAGAAGTAGAATTATAGACAGTGAGTGGGAGAGACAGAGAGAGAGGTCTTCCATCCACTGGTTCACTCCCCAAATGGCCACAACGGCCAGAACTGAGCCAATCTGAAGCCAGGAACCAGGAGCTTCTCCCAGGTCTCCCTCGTGGGTGCAGGGGCCCAAGGGCTTGGGCCATCTTCTACTGCTTTCCCAGGCCATAGCAGAGAACTGGATTGGAAGAAGAGCAGCCAGTACTAGAACTGACGCCCACGTGGGATGCCAGTGCCACAGGCAGAGGATTAACCTGTGCCACAGCGCCAGCGCCAACACAATAGATTCTTAAGAAGACCAAGATAAAATAGATATGTGACTGAGTGGACAGTTTGAAAGTCAGTAGGGATAAAGAAAGCCCACCAGGTAGGTTGAAGGGAGATAGTAAGGTACTGAAAGTGTTGTAAACAGTGTGTTTAGGTATGTGGGAAAGGCATGTGCAGAGAAGTGGAAATGGAGGCATTTTTTCCAGCACAAGTTTTTAGCATAGTCCTAGTTGGTTATTTCCTGAACATGACATTCCATGCAGTTAGCAGCTAGCATTCTCTCCTAGGGCGGGAGAAAAACACTGTTATGTTGTAGGTCACACAGCTGCTTTGTTTTTTGGCTCTGTGCTTTATTTATTATGACAATGAACAATAAGAGCCGTAAGAATATGTTAGGGCCTCTGAGCTAAAAATAATGTTGGTGCTGCAGAAAGGAGAGTAACTATTGCTCCCTTTGGTTTGTGCTTCTCCCGTTTACTTGGACACAAGGTCATGGAGGAATCTCCTTCATACCAGATTTCATGAACAGGGCTTTGGAGTAGGGCTCCTTATCTTGTAGTTATGCTATTAATAATGAAGCTGTTTAATGACTTTGCCACAGATCCCAGTTGGAAAATAAATATTGATTAAAATGGAGAGATGCCCTACAAAGAAAAGGCGGGGTTGTTTTTCCCACTGAAGTTGTACTCTAAGTCGTTTGTGTTTGTCTTTGTGCTTCATACCCAAAGTGGTTGGAGTTAGTGAAGCTTATGAGGATGCTGCCAATTGTCTCTGGCTGTTAACCAACTCCAAGCCCTGTGCTAACTGTAAGTCTCCAATACAGAAGAACGAAGGCTGCAATCACATGCAGTGTGCCAAGGTAAGAGGTTAAAGAGGGTTTTTTGCAGGCTTTGTAGTCGGAATCTCAGTTTAGTTGGATAGTCAGTCCAAAGCAGAAATAGTAAAAGCATAAACATCTTGTCGGGTTTCAGATAGTGTTTAGGAGATTGCATTCTACATTTCTTGCTGAATAACGTAACGATTGGTGTATATTACTAAATTGTACACTCACAGTGAATGTTAAAAGTCAAGGTAAGGATTCTGTTTGGGGCCAGAGATCTGAAATGCCTGAATCCTTCCCTGCTGGTTGTTCCCTCCTGTGAGAGTCCTGAGAGTTGTAGGGGTACTCCCAAGAATTCATGGAAAGTGGAATTAAAAGATGTTTATTTTGGTGCAAAACATTTTTGGAAATCTATGCAAATCATAAAGTGCTGCCGTATATAGATCTCTTGTAAAAAGAGTTGTAATCACACAGCTTAGACTCAAGGAAGACCCAAACCAGGCCCCAGGCAATCTCTTTAAGTCCAAGTTGATGTAGTATATATATATATATGGGTGTCTATATAAGTATGTACAACAGTGGCCTGACTTTAAGCCTGCTAATAAAACCATCAATTAAATAAATAACCATTATATTGAAAATGAAAGTGCCAGAAAAGATCCGTTTAGCTGAAAATAATTAATATAAATAATATATAATATAACATAACCAAAGTATACCCTCTTGACTTAGAAATTATCATATGTTTAAAACAAATATTTTGGATAAGGTTTTATCATAGATGCCAACATTTATGAACATTCTTGTTTTGAAACTATGACATTCTAATTTTTCCTTTCATTAAAAGTATCATCTGTGTTTTAAAAAGGCAACTTAAAATTATGCCAAAGATAGTGTTATATTTTCTATTTAGGAAATCAAAGAAAGGCAGATAGTTATGAAGATTCCCATAAAATGGATCAGTACCCTTTAAATGTTTCTCACTTTTGAACCCTGAAGTTTAATGAACATTATTATTATGACTTGGAAAAGAACACCAGTTACCAGATGGCTTTCACAAGTCTGTATTACTATAAAGATAACAAAAGCCAATTAGTGAAACAGTGGCAGTCTCTTAGAGGCAGAAGGGAAGACCTCTAGTGCAGTGTTTCTGAACAGAACACTCCAAAGTGTCATCACTTCAGTGTAGGACTGGTCCTAAAGTGTTTCATCTGTGTGTTCTTTCCAACATCACTATTTTTTTTTTTTTTTTTTTGAATCTGGTGTAGACTACCTAGGTGTTTAGAAAACTGTAGCTAAACCTTAAGTCAGCAGTTATAGACTGAGGCAGAATTCTACACTACCCTTCCTTTGTAGCCCCTAACAGTAGTACTTGATACATATATCTGTACTATATGGATGAATGTTTTCATGAATTAATCAGACTAATGATATAAAATAATATAGTTTAAATACATTCTGCTTAATCTTCTGTTACACTTACTCACACCAGGATAGTGTTTCTAGCTCCTGGCTTCAGGTTGACCCAGCTCTAGCTGTTGCTGCCAGTTGGGGAGTGAACCAGCAGATGGAAGATTGATGTATCTGTCTGTCTCTCTCTCTCTCTCTCTACCTTCCAAACAAATAAATAAGTCATTTCCCTATAAAAAGGGAAATTAGGGGAAGCAAAGCAAAGTAAAATAATGAGGAATAATTTTGTCGAACTCTTGCAGATAAATTTGAACTTGGGTTTGAAATGGATTGATTTTCTTAAGAAAATGTAAATTCATTAAAGCTGACTGTGGAAGAGATGTAATATCCAGATAAACTCATTTCATAGATAAAAGAAAAATAGTTCTTGAAAGCTGTCCCCAGCTGCACCCTCTTTACAGTGATGGGCCTTGACAGTTTCACAATAGAATTTGTTCAACCTTTAATGAATAGATAATCCCAATGCTATGTAAATGATTCCTGGGAGATTTTTTTTTTTATTTTAAACATTTAAATCATTTTTATAAAGTGCTCAGAATCCTTCTTTCTTTTTTTTCAAGATTTATCATTCATCTGTTTGAAAGGCAGTTACAGAGAAAAGGAGAGAGAGAGAGAGAGAGAGATATCTTCCATCTGCTGGTTCACTCCCCAAAAGGCTGAAACTGTCCGGGCTGGGGCCAGGTGGAAGCTAGGAGCCAAGAGCTTCACCTGGGTTTCCCACGGGGGTGGCAGCAGCCCAAGCAGTTGGGCCATCATCTGCTGCTTTGCCAAGCTCATTAGCAGTGAGCTGGATTGGAAGCAGAGCAGCCAGGACTTGAACCAGCGCCCATACAGGATGCTGGTATCAGAGGTGCTGTGCCATGCCAGGCCCATTGATCCTTCTTGACAAAATTATAAAAATAAAACAGTAAACTAATCTTACTTATAAATAACAATGCAGAAGTCCTAAATAAGGTATTAGAAAGAAAAAAATCGTACAGATATTAGCAGTCCTACTCCACCAGAACATATGAAAAGGGCAGTTGACCAAGGGGGATGTCCTCCAGGAGTACAGAATGATTCAGTATTGGGAAAGCTGTTGCAGCATCTCATCTTATTGGTACATCCAAGGAGAAAACCCCATGTATTTTCTGCAGATGCTGAAAAGGCGTTTGACAAAAAATTCACAGCCAATTTTTAGAAAACTTTCAAAGAAAAAGGTATAGGTTGGAGGGTTGGTGTTTTGGTGCAGTGGGTTAAGCTGCCATTTGGGACTCCCACATCCCATATTCTAGTGCCTGGGATTGAGTCCCTCCTCTACTTCTGATCCAGTTTCCTGCTCATAGGCCCTATGGGAGGCAGCAGATGACGGCTCAAGTGTTTGGGTTCCTGCCACCCATGTGGGAAACCCACATGGAGTTCCTGGCCCACCCCTGAATGTTGTGGGATTTTGGGTGTATACCAGTGGATGAGAGCTCTTTCTGTCTCTTAAATAAATTTTAAAAGTAAAAAATGTAAACTTTAAACAACTCATAGATTTTTCATAATAGCATTCTGCATGTACTTTTTAAAGTTCCTTCAGATAAATACATTTAAAAATTTTGTATCTTAATTTTGTATCAAAATAAGCTGCTTTTACTTAATCCTTATAAAGCAATAATTTTAAACTACCCCCCACACCTTTCCAAAATGCAAGAAACATGAGAAGATTCGTTCCTGGTCACACAGGCAGTATTGCTGAATCTTTACAAACTGAGGGGGAAGCAGGAAATAATTTTTATACTAACATAGGGAGATGTTTGTGTACATGTTTTCTCTTGAAGTGCAAGTATGACTTTTGCTGGATTTGCCTAGAAGAATGGAAAAAGCATAGTTCTTCCACTGGAGGGTATTACAGATGTACTCGCTACGAAGTCATTCAGCACGTGGAAGAGCAGTCCAAGGAAATGACTGTGGAGGTAAAGAGACCTGATGGAGCCAGGACCCCTGTGTGAGCCCCTCAGAGCCAGCGGAAGTACTTGTATTCCTTCTTCTCCTGTCTTCGGCTTAATGAGGCATTAAATTGGATACTTGTACAGTAGCATTTAATTTAAACAAAAGAACTCTATAAGCTTTTTTCTTTTTTTGTTTTGGTAAAGATATGAAAAGTCTTAGAGTATCTCAACCTGCCTCTGTAAAGACTCAGAAGCAATTTTAACACAATATCAACAATATTCTATTACATTATGACATGCTCTAGGTATCTTAGTCTTCTCAGCTGCCCTAACAAAATACCATAGACCGGCTGGCTTACACAACAAACATTTATTTCTCAGAGCTTTTTTTTTTTTTTTTTTTTTTTTTTTTTTTTTTTTTTTTTTGACAGGCAGAGTGGACAGTGAGAGAGAGAGAGAGACAGAGAGAAAGGTCTTCCTTTTTGCCGTTGGTTCACCCTCCAATGGCCGCCGCGGCCGGCGCGCTGCGGCCGGCGCACCACGCTGATCCGATGGCAGGAGCCAGGAGCCAGGTGCTTCTCCTGGTCTCCCATGGGGTGCAGGGCCCAAGCACCTGGGCCATCCTCCACTGCACTCCCTGGCCACAGCAGAGGGCTGGCCTGGAAGAGGGGCAACCGGGACAGAATCCGGAGCCCCGACCGGGACTAGAACCCGGTGTGCCGGCGCCGCTAGGCGGAGGATTAGCCTAGTGAGCCGCGGCACCGGCTATTTCTCAGAGCTTTGAAGGCTGGGAAGTTCAGTATCAAGGTTGTAACCGACTGGGTTCTTGGTGAGGATGCTCCTTGCCTGCAGATGGCTGTCTCCTCACTGTGTCCTCACGTGGGCTGGGAAGGGAGGGAGCTCTCCTGTCCCTTCCTCTCCTTAGGAGGGTGCTGGCTGTGTTAGAACAGGACCCCACCCTAACAACCATATTTAACCTTTATCACCTCTTCACTGTCCCTGTGGGGGTGGGGCTTCAACATATTAATTTTCAGGGGACACAAATCAACCCATAGCCATGAGCCAATATGATAAAACACTGACAATCTCATAAACATTGAGAGACCTTTTGCCTTTTGGGCCTTGGGATTGTGGATCCAGTGGTTTGTCACAGAGAATACAAATGTGAGACTTTGTTCAGGGCACCCTTAAGATCCACTGGTTATTCCTTCTTGTCAATGAAATAATCAACAAATCTGTATGCATTCCTAACTATTGTTAATGCCCCTAATACAATTGTAGGAGCTGCTGGTTCTTATAAAAAGTCATTTGTGGACTTTTGTTTCCTAGGCTGAGAAAAAACACAAACGGTTTCAGGAGCTTGACAGATTTATGCACTATTACACGAGATTTAAAAACCATGAGCATAGTTATCAGGTATGTCCCAAATCATTTCTGATGAGCTACACTGCACTGTTGTATATAGAGCTAATGGTTTAAATCATTTATTTCTGTTTCTTTAGTTAGAACAACGCCTTCTTAAAACAGCCAAAGAAAAGATGGAGCAGTTGAGTAGAGCTCTCAAAGAAAGTAAGTTGTAAGTGGTGTGTGTGATCATTAATATAAAGTATCTTTCCATGCCAAGTCATCCAAGGGTAGGAGGTTAGGCCATTAAAGGGATACATCGGCCGTATCCATTAGCGCCTCTGGTACTGTTCTCTGGAGCCCTGAGCGCAGCTTAGCAGATGAGGCCTATGTGACTGGATTCCCACTCAGCAGCTAACCTGCTGCTCTTAATGCAGCCTAGATAAAAGCACATCACGATTTTGCTTCCTCTGTGCCACTGCCAGTTGGGTGGGGAACGTCCTGCCCACAGAAATTATTTGATCTGAGCCTGCCAAGGCAGCCACAGACAGGACTTGAAATTCAGTAAATCTATAACAGGATGATTTTTTTTTTTAAGATTTTATTTATGTATTTAGAGGTAGAGTTACAGACAAGGAGAGGGACAGACAGAGAGAAAGGTCTTCCTTCCGTTGGTTCACTCCCCAAACAGCCACAATGGCCGGAGCCACACTGATCCGAAGCCAGGAGCCAGGAGCTTCTTCCTCTCTGCGCACTGGGTGCAGGGCCCAAGCACTCGGGCCATCCTCCACTGCTTTCCCAGGCCACAGCAGAGAGCTGGACTGGAAGAGGAGCAGCCGGGACTAGAACCTGGTGCCCATATGAGATGCCAGCACTGCAGGTGGAGGATTAACCTACTGCACCACGGTGCCGGCCCCAAGAATGATTTTTGAGTTGATAATTTTATATGGCCCACAGGTGATGTTACAAATGTTTAAATGGCCCTTAGCAGAAAATAGGTTCCCTACTCCTGCGAGTTTACAATGTTGGAAAAAGTGGTGCCCTAGGGGGATGCATGACCTCGTGAAAGAAGCAGGATACACGTTGTCACAGAACTGAACACCCAGAGATCCTGTGAACACTTAGCGAAGTGCCTGATGGAGTAGAAGCCAAGTGCAGATGGGAAAGAATCATTTCACTGGTGAATAATGAACACTGAGGTCAAAGAGCAGATCCCTGAGAAGAGGCCGGCTTGTGGATCCTAACTGGAAGCTACTAGAACATCTCCCAAGTACGGAGTCAGTATGGGCCACGTCACTAGAACAGTTTCTCACATGGAGTGCAGGTTCTGGTATGTTTGTAGAAGGTCACATTTCTAAAATGCACGTAGCTTACATATGAGATATATTGTAAGCCTAAAAATGTGATCAGATACACTTGTGTTTGCTCTATTTTATAAAAATGAGTATTAACACCCTCTTCATGAGGACAACTCCATCATTAAGACATAACCGTAAGTTAGCGTGAAGAGAGGAATGTCAATACAGGCTTAGTTTCCTTGTTAGTTATTAGTTCTTAGACTTTATTAATGATTAAAGTATATCCCACCAGTAATGAACTCTTGAAGCATTTTCCACAGTGAAAAGCCCTCAAGGTTCCCTAGTTCTTCAGCTGGGATCTTTGTCTCATCACTGAAGTGGCCCTGATGGAGAGAACATTCCTGATGTGTAGTTAGTGTTTGTAGATGGAAAGTACTGCTCCTGCTCAGTATTCGGGAGTTTCCAGACAGGATGGGAAACTATGGGAGGAACTAAAAGATGTAACAGTTGGGGGACCAGCGTCATGGCATAACAGGTTAATCTGCCACCTGCAACACCAACATCCCATATGGGTGCCGGTTCAAGTCATGGCTGCCCCACTTCTGATCCAGCTCTCTGCTGATGCGCCTGGGAAATCAGTGGAAGATGGCCCAAGTGCTTGGGCCCCTGCACTCACATGGGAGACCCAGATGAAACTCTTGGCTCCTGGCTTTGGCTTTGCCCAGCCCAGGCCATTGTGGCCATTTGGGGAGTGAACCAGCAGATGGAAGATTCTCTCTCTGTCTTCCCCTCACTCTGTGTAACTCTGCCTAATAAATAAAATAAGTATTTTTTTAAACACCACAACAGTTGGAAAGCAAGTGTGGACTTCTCACACATATCTCAGTGAGGCATAGGGGAGGAGTGCGTGTTTGGTTTGGACTTGATCTTTCAGATGCCTTGCTAGGGACTCTGTGTACTCAGAAGTGGTCAGTGTTAGGGTGGTCCCTGTTTATGTATATACATATATAATTTCTCTCTACTTGCATGCAGAATTTTTCTGATTTTTTTTCAGTTTAGAGTTTCCTACTTAATTTCCATTTACTCAAAGTGGAAGAAAAAGGAGGAATGTTAGAATATTTTCGGAGAGAAGCATTCAGATGCTTCTGTCCTTCTTCCTCACTCTTCCCTTCTTTCTCCCCCTGAAGTTTACCTTCCAGCATTATTTACCCAGTTGTGACCTGAAGGTTGTGTCTTTTTCTGTATGATGTTGTGGTTTTTTTAGCAGAGGCGTATTATAACTAGGCCTCTTTTAACGTGTAACAAGGAATTTAACAGAGTATTTGTTGTTTCTTAAGCACTAAATTTCCCTGAGGATAATCTAAAAAAATTTAGTGAAGCATGGAAACTGTGGAATGACCAGAAGCTCTGTTTGTTTGCCGGTAGGGCGGGAGCAGAATCCTGAATGATGGTGTGCGTCCCTTCCCGGCTGCCTCCCGGGCCCCTGCACTGCCGGGCACGTGTCTCGTTTAGAAACACTCACGTGACACACGGGAGCGCTTCATGGTGCTTTTCAGCCCAGTTCAGAGAAGTGTTATCATACAGCTACTTCAGACAGTTTGCTAAGGGTCCTTTTTTTCTTTCTTCAAAGAAAACATATAGTAGTTTATTTAATTTTATAATAGCACATTAGCAGAAAGACTTTTCACTGTGTACCCTAATTTCTTTATAGCTGAAGGAGGCTGTCCAGATACCACTTTCATTGAAGATGCAGTTCATGTGCTCTTAAAAACTCGACGCATTCTCAAGTGTTCTTATCCATATGGATTCTTCTTAGAACCTAAAAGCACAAAGAAAGAAATTTTTGAACTAATGCAAGTAAGATGTCTTTTTAAGATTATACTTAAATAGTAACAGTTACTATGAAAAGCAGATTTTTTTCTTTTTAAGTCATTTAAGTTTCATCTAATTTTATTTTGATTAATATAATAATTTTGTCTTCCTATTTAAAACTATCTAAATAAAGGAAAAGTTACCAGTAATAAACTGAAATCTGAAACCTTGAGTATTGCTGATTATATAATTAGAAATTTTCTCTTTGAAGATGAAACCACATTATAGCAGATGAAAAAGTTGCTGATGGCCAGTTTATTGTAAAAGTACAACACAAAAAAAATCACAGTGTTGAAAATACAAACACCTAAGCCAGCTGACATCACTGTCATTAATTAACTTCATTGTACCGTCAACTTTTTTTGAAGCCACGAAACTTCTTTATTACAGCTCTCATGTCATCCCTTTGAACTGCCTTCTAATTTATATCCAGTATTTCTTTCGAAGTTAACATCCATTTCCTGCAAAGTGCCCTGCAGACCTTACCACGAGTCTCAGTAGTCTTGCCTCAGATTCTGTAAGCCTGTGTGGATAATCTGCACTATGGCACGATGCACTTGCTCATACGTATGGTACCTTTAAACGTATTCTTCACCCAAATTATAAATTCTTTGTAGGCAGCCAATGCACTCACTACTTCTGTAGCAACCTGTCATCAAATGAGTGCTGTTTTCCTGAATTTAAGAGGACTTCCCAGGGCTGGCACTGTGTGGCATAGCAGGTAAAGCTGCTGCCTGCAGTGCTGCCATCCCAGTGGGCGCTGGTTTGAGTCCCAGCTGCTCCACTTCTGATCCAGCTCTCTGCTGTGGCCTGGGAAAGCAGTAGAAGATGGCTCAAATGCTTTGGCCCCTGCACCTGCATGGGAGACCCTGATTGAAGCTCCTGGCTGCTGATTGTGGCCTGGCTCAGCCATGGCTGTTCAGGCCATTTGCGAAGTGAACCAGTAGATGGAAGATCTCTCTCTCTCTCTCTCTCTCTCTCTCTTTTTTTTTTTTTTTTTTTTTTTTTTTGACAGGCAGAGTGGACAGTGAGAGAGAGAGACAGAGAGAAAGGTCTTCCTTTTGCCGTTGGTTCACCCTCCAATGGCCGCTGCGGCCAGCGCACCGCGCTGATCCGATGGCAGGAGCCAGGTACTTCTCCTGGTCTCCCATGGGGTGCAGGGCCCAAGCACCTGGGCCATCCTCCACTGCACTCCCTGGCCACAGCAGAGAGCTGGCCTGGAAGAGGGGCAACCAGGACAGAATCCCGTGCCCCGACTGGGACTAGAACCCAGTGTGCCGGCACCACAAGGCGGAGCATTAGCCTAGTGAGCCACAGCACCGGCCGGAAGATCTCTCTCTCATAGCCTCTGCCTCTCCATCTCTGTAACTCTGGCTTTCAAATAAATAAATAAATAAATATTTTTTTAAAAATGACTTCCTGTATATGATCCTTCTGTCTCTTTCATAACCTGGAAAACATGTACGAAATTGAAAGCATGTTAAAAAGTAAGTTATTTAAAAATTTAGAGTAATTTCTGACTTCAGAAGAGTTAAATTTAACTGAGTAACCAGAGAGACTCTGGATGTGCTACTGACTAGCCTGCTCAGCCTGTAATCCTTTTTTTTTTTTTTTTTCCTGTCTTGACACAGACAGACCTAGAAATGGTCACTGAAGACCTTGCCCAGAAAGTCAATAGGCCTTACCTTCGCACACCCCGCCACAAGATCATCAAGGCGGCATGCCTTGTCCAGCAGAAGAGACAAGAATTCCTGGCCTCCGTGGCCCGGGGCGTGGCTCCTGCAGATTCTCCAGAGGCTCCGAGGCGCAGGTAAGGATTCACCCCGTGACCATCATCCCAGCTCCAACCATAAATGCCGGCCGGTTTTGGTTTTCATCCGCGTGAGGTTCATGTTCCTATATTTACACCCAAAATGTGGGTAGCTGAAAAAAGGATACTAACCTATTTTAATTATTTTTCCCAAGTACTATTTTTATTTTTCTTACTTATTTTTTGTTTGTCATCATGCAATTCCTCAGACTAAATTAGAGTAGGTTAATTTTACATTTCACATGAATTCATAACTCAAAGAGCATTCGAATGTGTCATTTCAAACATGTAAAGTATGTAAGTGATAGAACAGCCACACTTACACTGTGTAAGTGTAGAACTTAGCAACTTCACCAGTGAGTTATGGTCATATTTGTATTTTCATGTTAAAAGGTTGTGAAGAAATGAGAAACTGATTGTAGTAAAATTATTTAAATGATCTAGATTCATCCATTAAAGACCAATTGAGTTTATTCAGATACTTGTACTTCATCTGCCATTAAAAATTGAAGTATAATTTCTTATTTGTAATAATTATCAGCATTAGAAATTCCTTTGGCCCTATTTTTACATAAATATTAATAAATATATATACTTATAAAAATAGAAGCAATCATGAAATACTTTGTTAGAACATGCTGATTTTTATTTATCCATCATTTTACACAAATATAAAGTAACTTAAAATTTTAAAGACAGAATATAATTTTAATTATATTTTCATGGTTGATTTATTTAGTTAAGTAAGTTCAAAGTAGAATTAAAATTAATATTCAAAGGGTAAGGGTCTAACTGTGGGTACTTTGTAGTACTGATAATAAATCAAATGGTGTGTCTAATTCCTTTGTAGCTTTGCTGGTGGAACCTGGGATTGGGAATATTTAGGATTTGCATCACCTGAGGTAATTGTTTTCTGGAGCTTTGTCTTTTGTATTATTCCTTAGTACAGTCCTGCTTGCATTTGCATCCTCATCTATTCTAAATCCTTCTGAGATTTATCAACAGTGCTTGACATGGCCTGCATTCAGCTATTTATGGTTTTGGAATATCATCACATTGTTAACTAAACCCCCTATTATTGTTTTTTTAAGATTTATTTATTTATTTGAAAGTCAGAGTTACACAGAAAGAGAAGGAGAGGTGGAGAGAGAGAGGAAGAGAGAGAGGTCTTCCATCCGCTGGTTCACTCCCCGGATGGCCGCAACGGCCGGAGCTGTGCCGATTCGAAGCAAGATCTAGGAGCTTCCTTTGGGTCTCCCACGTGGGTGCAGGGGCCCAAGGACTTGGGCCGTCTTCTACTGCTTTCCCAGGCCATAGCAGATTGCTGGATCGGAAGTGGAACAGCCAGGACTCGAACTGGTGCTCATATGGGATGCTGGCACTGCATGCGGCAACCTTACCTGCTACACCATAGCGCCGGCTCCCCATTATTATTTTTAATTATTGAACAATCAGAGAATTAAGACAAATTTACAGTACAGATTTTCTGAAAGAAAACTTATATGTTAATAGGGATATGAACTTTATTAGAAATATTTTTCTAGTTGAAATTATGTTTCAGTCTGAACCTGTTAAAAACCTGAATGAACAATCTGTGATTTGAACTTCATGCAACAACCTGAGGGAGTTGCTTTATAACCACTTAGTGCTAAGGTGGAAAACTTGACAATAACGTTTATGCAGAAAGAAATGCTTTGCTTAGCTTCTTGCCACTTCCCCTTCCACACTCTTCTTTTTATTGTTGTCATTATTGGTATTTTAAAATGCAGAAGGTCTAAAATACTAATACTGCAAATAGCAGTTGTGACAAATAAAAATAGACGAGGTGGAAATGTTAACCCTGAAGTTCTCTGAGATTTAAATTGCCACTGTCACTGCTGAGTCTGTAAAATGATTTCAGCAGTCCTCTGTGTTCTGTCTCCTCCCTTGCTGTGTAGAGTATAATGTACCATGATTTTATGAAAACCCCTCAAGGTAATTCTTGGAAGGAACCAGGACAAATATGATGAAAGCTTTATCATTTTTAGCCCATTGGTTACTGCAGCTGGGAGCCAGCTACATTATGTCCAGAAAGGACTGTGGTGTGTTTAAATCAGTGCTGAGGATGCTTACAGACCTTGTGACCAGGAAAATAAAGACTTGGGAAAATTTGTGTTTTTCCATTCTGATTTGAGAATTTTAAGCCCACATGGATTACACAAAGTATTTAATATATGAGTGAAATTTTTATTATAAGATAAACTACCAGCCTTTTTCTTTGCTCAGATCCTGCACTTATTATTTCTGTGTTGTGATATGATTATGGCTTTAGGAGTACTGTGGGAAATTTCTGCCCAAAAGGAGGAATAAACAGGTTTGAATTATCAAAAAACGAAGTACTAAAGATGTCAGAATCTCAAGATAGAAACACAGCTCGGGCCTGGCGCCGTGGCTCACTTGGCTAATCCTCTGCCTGCGGCGCTGGCATCTCATATGGACGCCGGGTTCTGGTCCCGGCTGCTCCTCTTCCAGTCCAGCTCTTTGCCGTGGCCCGGGAGTGCAGTGGAGGATGGCCCAAGTGCTTGGGCCCTGCACCTGCATGGGAGACCAGGAGGAAGCACCTGGCTCCTGGCTTTGGATCAGTGCAGCGCTGGGCGTAGTGGCCATTGAGGGGTGAACCAACGGAAAAGGAACACCTTGCTCTCTCTCTTTCTCTCTCACTGTCTGTAACTCTACCTGTCAAATAAACAAATAAAAAAAACACAACAAAATGGAACCCATGTCAGAGCATTCACAGTCACCTGTGATTCTGTCACCTTGCAGCTTCAGGCTCTGACATCAGCCTTAGGAATCCTGAAATACTTTTTTTTTTTTTTTTTTAATTTATTATTTTGACAGGCAGAGTGGACAGTGAGAGAGAGAGACAGAGAGAAAGGTCTTCCTTTTTTTTTTTTCCGTTGGTTCACCCTCCAATGGCTGCCGCGGCTGGCGCACCGCGCTGATCTGATGGCAGGAGCCAGGTGCTTCTCCTAGTCTCCCATGGGGTGCAGGGCCCAAGCACCTGGGCCATCCTCCACTGCACTCCCTGGCCACAGCAGAGAGCTGGCCTGGAAGAGGGGCAACCAGGACAGAATCCGGCGCCCCGACCGGGACTAGAACCCGGTGTGCCGGCGCTGCAAGGCGGAGGATTAGCCTAGTGAGCCACAGCGCCGGCCTGGAATCCTGAAATACTTGTCCTTGAATGCCGCGGGCCTGCCCAGTGAATGTCAAGTCTTTCAAACACTGAGCTTTATGAACACGTTACTGCAGACTTACAGAATTACCACACATTGTGAGACTTTTAAAATCCTCTGTGTGACTATCAAGTAACTGTCAAAATTATGCTTTAAACAAATTAGCTCTCTGCCTTATTATAGGCTGTGCAGAAAAATAATTTTAACAAATCCCACCACCAGACTTCCAGGTTGAATTTATATATTTTTTTCAGGGACGTTCATTCCCATCTTACTCTCTTTAAATTTAACTGAGTAAGTCAGGGGCAGGCAGAAGCACTTGTTTCGTGTGACTTTAAAGGCAGTGCAGCCCACTGGGGAGGGCAGAATTTTGAAGTCAGAGGGGAGCTGAACTGAAGTGCTAGTCTGCAACTTAAACAGATTTCAGCTGTGTTCTTCCTCAGATTTAAAAGGTGGTAGGAAACTCGCCCCATGAAAGTTCTGGAAGCATTAAAATAGTTCATCAGGTCACTGGCAATATTGGTGCTCAATAAATGGTGGCTATTATTCTTTTAAACCAAACCAAACAAAACAAAACAAAAAAACTCTGGGTAACTTTTTTCCCTATAAATCCTTGAGCTTTTCAATCTTCTTTGTAGCCTTAACACTTTTTTTTTTTTTTTTTGACAGGCAGAGTGGTCAGTGAGAGAGAGAGACAGAGAGAAAGGTCTTCCTTTGCCATTGGTTCACCCTCCAATGGCCGCCGCGGCCAGCGCGCTGCGGCCAGCGCACCGTACTGATCCGATGGCAGGAGCCAGGTACTTATCCTGGTCTCCCATGGGGTGCAGGGCCCAAGCACTTGAGCCATCCTCCACTGTACTCCCTGGCCACAGCAGAGAGCTGCCTGGAAGAGGGGCAACCGGGACAGAATCCGGCACCCCGACCAGGACTAGAACCCGGTGTGCCAGCACCGCAAGGCGGAGGATTAGCCTAGTGAGCCACGGCGCCGGCTAGCCTTAACACTCTTAAGCCATTTGGACCCTCATGATTAAAGCCTTTTTCTTTTCCTTTTTTTAGATTTATTTATTTATTTTCAAACTCAGAGTTATATAGAGAGAGGGAGGATGGGAGAAAGAGAGGTCTTTATCTACTAGTTCACTCCCCAGATGGCCACAATGGCCAAGACTGGGTCAGGCCAAAGCCAGGAGCCAGAGTCTTCTGGGTCTCCCATGTGGGTGGCAGGAGCCCAGACACTTGGGCCATCTTGCACTGCTTTTCCCAGGCCGTTAGCAGGGAGCTGCGTCAGAAGTGAAGTTGCCGAGATTCAAACGGGCGCCCGTATGGGATGCTGGCGCTGCGGGCAGCGACTTTACCTGCTATACCACAGCACCTGCCACCTAAAGACTTTTCTTCTGCTGATTTTCAGATCTCAGGAATTCTTAATTTTTCAGATAAATTTAACTGTATGAGAACAGTTTTTTAGGCCTATTGCATTATTAGAAAATGGCATTTGAGAGTTTCCTATCAAGATAGTTAAAAATTTAAAAAGTTTCTTTTGCAGTTGTTTTTAAGCTGTTTTTCTTAAATCGGAAATTGGGAAGAAATGTGGTCCTCAGCAGTGGTGGGCCAGTGAGCCCTGGGAAATCTTCCACTTCGAGGGCGTGGGCCTCCGGGAACAGAGGAAATGATGCAGCAGCTCAGCCAGGAATCGCCAAGAGCCTAAACAATCCCTTGGGACGCCTACAGTGTCTCTCATTGGTTGATTTCGAAGCTGGGAGGATGCCTCCTGCCTCTTATTGAACATCCAGCTACTTAACCAGATGAAGGAGTTTAAATAAATTTCACTAGAGTGGTTTGATGCGGAACTTTTATTTAGGATATAAAACTTGAGGCTGGCACTGTGGCATAGCGGGTAAAGCCACCGCCTGCAGTGCTGGCATCCCATATGGGTGCTGGTTCAAGTCCCGGCTGCTCCACTTCTGATCCAGCTCTGCTATGGTCTAGGAAAGCAGTAGGATATGGCCCAACTCCTTGGGCCCCTGCACCTGTGTGGGAGACCCAATAGAAGCTCCTGGCTCCTGGCTTTGGATTGGTGCAGCTTTGACCATTGTAGCCATTTGGGGAGTGAACTAGTGAATGGAAGACCTCTCTCTCTGTCTCTCCTCTCTGTGTAACTCTTTCAAATAAAATAAATCTTTTAAACAATAAAATAAAATAAAACTTGAATTCATATTGCTAGTACTTTCACCATATAAGTATATTGAATATTCTAGGACAACTGGGATCATCTTAAAGTTTAGACACTGAACGATCCTGTGGTGATCCTTAGCCTTTTTCTGCTGGTGTCTTGTCCCCTGCTCTCTCCTCTGCTCTCTTTTCTTCTGTCACTCAATTCTGTAGCAGTATGTTTATACCCAGGGAATAGCAGGTGCTCTCAGGGTGTAGCCTCTTGTAGTAACAAACCCACTGTAAGTGGTTGTCAGAAATGTGAAGTAGACTCATGGACATCTCCCTAAATCTGATCTTCCTGTATGCTACACAGAAACACTTCCCCTTCCTGAGTTGTGGGCAACACTACATACTGGCCAATGTAGGAAAGGAGCCAAGTCACATCTTCTTTAAAGCTAACTTAATATTTTTATCATCATCCGATTATTTGACTTGTGAATATGGTTTGTAGTAGTCCCAAAGAATAGCAGATCCAGTCGTCTGACAAGTACTGAGCAGTGTGTGTGTGCGTGTGTGCTCTTTCTTCCCCCCTCTGCTGCATCTCTCATAGTCATTTTTAAAAGCCTGACCTCAAGGAAGCAACTGACTTATATCAGTGAAAGGAATGCGGAATTAGTAATAATATTAGAGAAGACCTTGATGTCATGAGATATGAAATACGACTCAGTTATAACTTAGCCTTGGGGCTTGCAATATTCCCAGTTTATCTAAGCAATTGTAATGACTACTTGAAAATTTTCTTTTTCCACTGTGCCTTTTAATGTTCTAAGGCCAAGTGACTTTATGCTGTGCCTATAAATCACACAGTTTTCCTCCCTGGGGGAAAGGTGTAGTTTTATTTGCAGTTAAAATCCCGTGTGCCGCCGCGTATTTCATAACCCTGCTTTGTGCAGGAATATGCCGAGTTCCAGTATCGGAGGCGGCACAGGCAGCGCCGCCGCGGGGACGTGCACAGTCTGCTCAGGAGCGCTCCCGACCCCGACGAGCCAAGCGAAAGCACTTTAGGTAAGCCCGGGGCCTGAGCACGCCTCGGCCTCTGCATTCTCCTGAGCTTGTTTTTAACACTGGCTGCTGTCGATGACGTTGCTGTTGTAATGGAGATGTTTGGTGAATACATAAATGCTTCTAAAGTTGTCACAGGATACAGAAAACCAGGTGGGGGGCGGTCACAGCGTGGGTGTGGAGTCAGGCAGCCCCGCACTCACGACCCGGAGCGTGGCTGTGTAACTGTAGTTGGTCACTCAACCCTTCCGCTTCCTTGGTGTGACGGGGCCACCTTCCAGGCTCGTGGTGAGCACGGAATTGGTGGCCGCGGGTCAGACGCTAGCACTTACTGAACGCCCGGTCACTATTGTAGCGTTGATACCTGAGTACTCCTCTAGACTCTAAAACAAAGAGAACTCGAATTAGGGAGAAACTGATTATTCAGTGGGGCTAGAGAGAAGCTGTGGGGGTCACTGAATTCCCAAACTGTTGAAATGTGGAACTTCCAGAAGTCTGGAGGTAAAAATACCTTGATGTGTTATAGCTTGAGGGAAAAGAGGAAGAGATGTGCTTTGCACGTAGGAAGGGAGCCCTGGAGAGCGTACGCCGAGGATTTGAAGCCATAGCATTAGATGCACATCAGGGAGTGCGATGAGGCAGAAGGAGGTGAGAAATCCCAGGAAGACTGTGTCGAGCTGTGGACAGCAGCTCTGAAAGAGAAATTGTCAACATAAACAACAAGATGCAAGGGAGCAAGAACAGGCCTTCCTGTCTGTAACTGTGATGTCCATTGCTTTGGAACAGATGTTTCGGAAGGCGGCAGCGGCCGCAGGCCTGGCACGTCCGTGGTAAGTTCTGCCTCCATGAGTGTTCTGCACAGCTCCTCCTTGCAAGACTACACCCCTGCCAGTCGCTCGGAAAACCAGGACTCTCTTCAGGTAGCCTTTCTGGGCCCCTGCTTCTCTGCTCTTTCTGTTCAGCATGGTTTCCTGTTTTCACTTTTATTGCTTTCCTTTCTCTTACTTCCCTCCTAAAATCCTGGTTTCAAAGATGCCTACGGGAAGATTGCGGTATTTCAGATTTATCGTAAGGTGTTTTGTTCTCCTTTAGCACGAGCAAGGAGAAGGTTCGAGGAAGATTTGAGTAGGTGAAATAACCTGTAGAATTAGAAGTAATTCTGCCTGGAAAGCAGGAGTGATGGCCTGATTGAGTTCAGCGTTCCCTTTAGTCCCAGTTTAAAGTGGCTTTGCATTTTCTTGCTTCAGGCCCTGAGTTCCTTGGATGAAGATGACCCCAACATACTTCTCGCAATACAGTTGTCGCTGCAGGAGTCTGGGCTGGCCATGGACGAGGAGACGAGAGAGCCCCTCCGCAGCGAAGCGTCCCTGGGAGCGATAGGCACTTCTCTGCCTTCCAGGCTGCACTCGCTCCCCCGGAGCTCAGAGAGCCCTCGGGCCGCACTGAGCAGCTCCGAGCTCTTGGAACTCGGTGACAGCCTCCTGAGGCTAGGAGCAGAGCGCGACCTGTTTTCGGCTGACACGGGGAGTTCACACCCTCCCCACGAGGCGGGCAGTGGTCTCTGCCCCTCTTCCAGTGACCCTGACTCAGCCGGCCAGGACCCCAGCATCAACGACAATCTGCTCGGCAATATCATGGCTTGGTTTCACGACATGAATCCGCAGAGCATCGCCCTGATTCCCCCCGCGGAGAGCAGTGCAGAACCGCAGCTCCCGTGTGCCAAAGCCGGGTCAGAGGACGCGGGGCACGTGGAGCCAGCGCCGCTGCAGGAAGACTCCGTGTGCCAGGATACTGGGGTCCCTGAGGGGAGAGGCAGCCAGGCAGAAGACGCGCCCTCGGGAGGAAGCCTTCCGGCTGAGGAAGCGGCGCCTCCAGCCGGTGACAGTGGCCGTGAAGCAGCTAGCAGAGGGGCTGGCTCAGGGGGTTCCAGTCAGACGCCTCAAGCCTCCAGTGACTGGCTGGAGCAGGTGCACCTGGTGTGAGCGCACACGCGGGCTCTAGGAGTCACTGCAGGGACAGGGGTGCCAGGCCGAGCGTGCGTCACAGAGACTTTGATTCGCTCAACCCCCAACTCAGTGACAAGCCACCGACCCTGGGGTTCCCTACAAAGCAGTTCCCTGAAGTGGTAGCTTCGTTCTCGATTGTAACCATCCAGGGAATGCGTTCCGTGTTTAAGTGGATAGCTTTGCCCCCATTTTGCTGACAGAAGAGCGGGAGAGAAAGAAACACAGAGTAAACGGGCCGTGTTCCACGTTCTAAGAAAAAGCAGCCCTCTGTTTCGCCCGGGCTGCAGTGCTCACATGGACCATTCCAGTGCGAGGCTGCCCTCCTGGTTTGGGGGTGGCTTTCCTTTAAAACCACCCTCCCGCCCATCTGCTTCATCCGAGCGGTTCCTTCGGACAGACCCGGTGAGCCGTGCGTCCGCAGGCACCTCCTGCCCCGCCTGCCCCGCCGTCACTGCCCCCTTCCCCTTGTTGTCTGAGCGGCGTGAACTGCGCTAACCACGGCTTCTCTGTAGTGCCGCATCTGCCACAGCGTAGTGAGTTCTCATTTTCACCTGAATCAGAGATTTCTTTTCACGACCCTTTCCAGCCCCATTGTGCCAAACTCTGACTTGTGCACTGACTGACAAGGCGTGTAGGTGTGCAGTGTCCTAGCGCGCTCAGGGCAGCGCCAGCGGTCCCGGGAGTAAAAGGTGCCACTTGGTAGCAAAGAGATTCCGGAACTTAATGGGCTTTTGTTGCCATGGAGACTGCATTTAAATAAATGTAGCCTGTAGCTTAAGTTAACTAAACCTAATGCTGCTGTTAAAAACAGTTTATTTTAATACGAAAATACAGTTGATTAGCAACAGCGGTGCTGTATTTTAAGAGACACTTTATTGGAAGTGCAATCATAGTTCTTTGTTTTCACAATTTTACAGTGCATTCTAATTACTAATGGGTGCAATTACTTTTAATGGTAAGTGTTTTATAAAATAGAAAAAAAAGTGGAGTTTTCATGAGTTATAGTAAATCCCACAATT
This sequence comes from Oryctolagus cuniculus, assembly GCF_964237555.1. NCBI lineage: Eukaryota > Metazoa > Chordata > Mammalia > Lagomorpha > Leporidae > Oryctolagus > Oryctolagus cuniculus. Next base: position 43,362,065 of record NC_091447.1, on the reverse strand, counting down.
ATTTAAAAATTCAATAAAACATCCTGCGCAACATGTTTTACCGTGCCTTTGCCTAACCTGAATGGATAGTTGCCAGTTAAATAAGTGAGTAATTCAAATTTCAGTGTCTCTTCTGAAATAACTATGCTATGAATTGCAGAGACCTCCATAAAACCACCCATGGCCTTGCCTTTACAGTAAATAAAACAACTAAATGTTCAGTTTGTTTGCCTAAATTGCCAATGCTGATGTGTGTGTGTTCTATTGCACAATACTCATTTGCTGTGTGATTACTGTTCAGTGTTGAAAAAAAAATCAACTTCCTAGTTATCAGTGTCTTACTGTGAAGCAAATACTGATCTTAGTTGTAATTAAGATACAGTGGTACAGTGTGTAATTAAAACTAGAGAAAACTGTTGGAATGGCTGTTTTACTTACATATTCTCAGCGCTAGCATTACATAAGCAAAGTAGATCTGCGCAACACCCTGTTTCTGTTTGGCCAGATGGTTAGCAGGAATCTGCAGATACCAGGATGTCGGCACTGACTTGTACGGGCAAGCCCTGGGTCCGGGGAAAGGTTCTGTTAGTAGCGATAGCCTCATGAGTTGTGATGATGATTTTTGATTACTTTTTACTTTTTTTTGCCCCCAAACCCTGCTTTTAAAATATTTTTGTATTGTGACTTCACATGGCAAGAACATTTTAATGAAAATATTTGATATTCCCAGGTTCTGCTAGGATAAAGTGTGTGAGGATTGTTCCTATGCCATGGATAGCAAAAGGTCCACATTCGGTTTTGTTTCTCCAGTTACCAGACTCTTGATGCCAATCCCTACGGAGTTAGCGGGGGACTTTATCTACAGTGTATTACTGTATGTTAAACTGAACTAGTCCATTCAAGGATTTTTTTTACAAATTTATTTTGGAGTAAAAAATCTCAACACCAGTAATTTGTAGACCATGCTGTGAGTTTCCAGTCGAGAGAGTCTGCATCACGCGGAGGCGTCTCGCGCAGCTGCGGGCAGGGGAGAACGCCTGTCCTGTGTGGAGGCAGCGCCTGCAGCGGCGCCTAGGGCCTTGCACCCTGTGCAGTTTCTGTGCCGTTCTCTCCTGAGCATGAAAAATGATCATCATCCAATTTGTATTTCCTTGGGACATACTTTAAAAACAACACAGTCATTGACTTTACAATTCAGTAATAAAGTTTGGCAAAGCCTATTTTGTAAACAGTTAATTTTATAATGTTAAAAAAAAAAGTTAATCTAACCTTGACTTGTTATTTGCACTTTCATAGTCTATACTTGATACATTCCCACTTTATATACGGTAGGACTCTACAAACGTGTAGATGTTGGCCAAATGAATGCTGTTAATAATATGTAAAATTCTTTGATTAAACATTTATTACTTAAACTACTTCCATTTGTCTCGTTACATTATAGACTGTTAGCCAAGTCAGGAAGCTGAGTTTCTTCAAACTAAATCCCCTCCAGTATCATGGGATTAAGATGTGGGTTTTTTGCATGTAACTGATGAGTATCTAAAGTCTTCACACTAGGCAACTTACAGAGCATCTTACACTGCAGTGAGAAACCGCAAAACATTGTATGACAATGTGTTGAAACATTATAATTTCCGTGCTCTTTTTCATCTCCATGGCTTTAAGGAGAAAAAAGTTAGATTTTTGTATTTGGAATCTCTGGCAGAAACACATCAAAAAAGGATATAACTGTACGATGTATTTTGTGAAATTGCTTAGGACAGGAAAAAACTTTATGCCAATTGGAACACCAATGATTGCTTCTCTATCACTTTATTATTGTATTCTTTCTGAATTACAAACCAAGCCTTGGCATCAGACCTTAGTACACATCACAGATTCCAGGCCGCTGGCTGGTGCTTCATGGTGTCTGCCAGTGAAAATGATTTCAAGTCATGGCATATATTTTTGCCTTTAATTGTGTGAATCTGAAACTGAACTACTGCCGGTATCCATGGGCTGAATCATTCCTTCAATGGTGTTGGTTGTTACAGCACTCATCTCATTTTTGTTCCTTTTTATCCTCAGGTATTTGTCACATACCTGTTATGAATTCAAGTAGGAGATTTAGTGAAGTTTGTTTATAATTTCAAAACAGTTCTAGTTCAGCTCTAAAAAATATAACCTTAGACTCTAGATAATAAGTGGTAAATTAGGGGATTTTTTTAAGGCTGGCATAAAAACTCGATAGCAAAAGATGCGTGTGGTCAGCTGTTGGCTGAGTGGTAGTTTCAGCTCAGCGTTGTGCTGCGGACGTATTCCTGGGTCCTCTTAACATCGCCTTACTGCCTTGCCAGCTGTCCGAACCTCCTCCTCAGACGGACAGATCTCTTTCTAGAGAGGTGGAAGTGACTTTCTAGACTTCATTACATGACGGTCCTTATTTTAGGAACTGACAGGGGTCATAGCTCTTTATTCATTTATTTGAGAGGCAGAGTCACAGAGGGGCAGAGAGAGAGAGAGGTCTTCCATCTGCTGGTTCACTCCCCAGATGGCCACAATGGCTGGAGCTGTGCCGAACTGAAGCCAGGAGCCAGGAGTTTCTTCCAGGTCTCCCATATGGATGCAGGGGCCCAAGGACTTGGGCCATCTTTTGCTGCTTTCCCAGGCCACATCAGAGAGCTGGATTGGAAGTGGAGCAGCCGGGTCTCGAACCAACACCCATATGGGATGCTGGCACTGCAGGTGGTGGCTTTACCTGCTTGCTATACCATAGCACTGGCCCCTGTCACAGCTCCTAAAGAAAGATGGACCCAAAGTTTCCTTTAATTCTCAGTTCCACTTAGGTCTGATAGGTAGCTGAAAAAGTGGTGGCCACTTTTGAAGTGATTATTATTCTTGAAGTCTTTAAAAATGTAATTTGACAGTGTTCCCTTTAAAAAAAAAGATTTATTTATTCTCAAAACACAGAGTTACAGAGAAAGAGGGAGAAATGGAGAAATTGATCTTCTATCTGCTGGTTCACTCCCCAAATGACTGCAACAGCTAGGGCTGAGCTATGCCAAAACCAGGAGCCAGGAGCTTCATCCTGATCTCCCACATGGGTGCAAGGGACCCAAGCACCTGGGCCAATTTCTGTAGCTTTCCCAGGCTCATTAGCAAGGAGCTGGGTCAGAATTGGGACAGCCAGAACTTGAACTTCATGATGACCGCCTCTTAACAGTATTCTTCACCAGACTATTTATCATCCTTTAGCCATTAAGTCTTATGCAAGTAAGTCTTACTAAGTATTACACACGCACCTAGCCTGATGAGGTGTAAGTTTACAGACTGAGAGGTAAATACATGAAAGAGTGAACAAAGCACAATATAGAACATGATAGTTGTTGGGAGAGACAACTCCCACTTTTCCTAGGCCATCTCTTCGGATACAGGCAATTCGTGACCTTGAAGACAGGGAGCAGGACTAAGTCCTGCTATAAAAGCAGTGAATTCCATACACTCTGTTTCTGGGCTTCAGCATAAACCCACTGTGTGCTTGGTGTCCACCCAGGCCCATTGCGTAGCCCCTGTGGAACTGGAAATGGGGAATTGGCACAAAGATGCTGATGTTCTGTCTGCTTACTGTGCTGTGATAAAGTCCTTTGTCTCTGACCCAGGAGTCTCTTGTCTTCTGTTAGCATGCCTGAGACTGCGGCTGGATGACTGACTTGTTTGTAAGTAGCACAAAATGAAAGCTTAAGATCGGGAAGCTTTGGCGCCCAGGAGGGGTTGTTGACCCGGAAAAGGAGCCCGGAGCCAGGCTCAGGAAAGCAAGACGCCCTGGGGTCTGGTGGCAGGTGTTCTCACCCAGGTGATGGGCAGCGGGGTGCAGGCTGGGGGAGACTGAGCGTGCCTCCCGTGCTAGTGTCCTGCCTATCAGCCAGCAGGGGTGGGGAACGTCCAGTCCGTGGAATGCGAAATCATTTGGTCTGGCCCTGCCAGGGCAACCACAGGCGGGGCTTGGAATTCAGTAAATCTGCAGCAAGGTTCATTTTAAAGTTAACTTTGGATGGCCTGCGAGTGGTGCTACAAATATCCAAATGGCCCTTGGCGGAAAAAGGTTCCCACCCCTGCTTTAGAGGTTTAGTGAGGAGAGGGACTGAAAGCCACGTCCTGAGCATGCCGGTGGGCACCCTGCGGGCGGGCAGAGGGGCCGGGTGCTTTCCTGGGGACGGGCCTGCGACGAGTCTTTCTGATTGGGAGCCTCGGGGAGATTGCAAAGGTTAGAAGGTCTGAGCCACAAACTGGCAGCGCAGTTCCAGTGTGGAAGTGAATGCGAAGCCTTGCCTGAGAGTGCAGAGCCTGACCCCTGCCACGGCTGACTTGACCACCCCTGAGGGCAAGGTGCTGGGTGCAGAGTGACAGAAGGTGCCCCAGATGGCTAGGTCAGACGTGGCTGTATGCCCGGGGCGGGAAGGGGTTGGCAGAGGGGAGCCCCCTGGGCCCTGGTTCTGACCTGCAAGACATCACCACCGTGCTGGGAGAGGGTGCTGTCCAGGCAAGCAGCCTGGAGCAGGGGCAGAAGGAGAAGAACAACGCATAAGTTTCTTTCCCATAGGCAGCCGCTTCAACCACGCTGCCTGCCCCTCTCCCCCCGGAGTTGAGGGCTGTGTGAGCTGGAACCACTTTGCCATCTTTTGTGTCCTTCTCCTGACTGCCACACATCCTCAACTCCATCCGCCTTCCTGGAGTGGAAAAGGCCTTCGGACCCGCTCCGTGGTGGGGAACGGAAGATAGAGGGGGCTTGCCTGCAGGGGATTCCATGCAATGTGGCTTCCAAATCTGGAATGCAACTGATGGGTTAGACGCCCGTGCGTACCGCCTCATGGTTTTCTGTGGGATTCTCCTCCCAAGGGCTGCCACCTGTAGAGAGGGGTACTGGGGCATGTAAGTCCCTCCCCAGCCTGTGTCCCTGCCCCTCTCAGGTCACCAGCAGAACCCAGAAGGAGAAAGGGAAACCAGTGCTTTACTAGACTTACTGGGAGACCGCACCCTTTGAGCCTTCGCGCCACCTGCTGGATATAACCGGCAATACACCCGATTTGAAACTAGGCAGCTAGTGACTCACCGCTAAGTTCACGGAAGCCTTGTCACCTGCCGCTCTGACATCACCCCTGCGGGGTGGATCATCTTGTCACGATGGGAAGGCTCTGGCAGGCTTGACTAGTTGAATGGAAGTGATACATCTGAGGCTTCCACTTGAAGTACTTGAATTTTACCAGACATGTGGCTACCTTTGGAGGCAAAGCCACCAGCTCAGTGGAATCTCACCTTACAGAATGCACAGGCTTAGTTCAGTTGCAGTTTCCACCAAATCCCAGCAAGATTTTGTGGGTGGTTTTTTTTTTTAAGATTCTATTTACTTATTTGAGAGATAGAGACTGAGAGTTCACTCCCTAAATGGCCACAACAGCTAGAGCTGGGCTGATCTGAAGCCAGGAGCCAGGGGCTCAAGCACTTGGACCATCTTCTACTGCTTTCCCGGGCACATTAGCAAAGAGCTGGATCAGAAGAGGAGCAGTTGGGACTTGAACCGTCACCCATATGGGATGCTGGCACCACAGGCAGAGGTTTAGCCCACTGTGCCACAGCACTGGCCCATTGTGGGTGATTCTTAAATGTATGTGGAAAGACAAAGCTAAATATCTAAAACAATTCTTAAAAATCAGTGTAAGGGATCATTCTACCCAATTTCAAGACAACAGTAACAAAAGCAGTAGTTCTGGTGCAGGGATGGACACATTGATAAAAGAACAGAGCAAAGAACCAGACACAGCCACTCGTCAGCTGACTTTCACAAAGGCGCACAAGGAAAAGGGTCTGTCTTTTCCCCAAATGGTGCTGGAATAACTGGTACAAGGCAAGCAAAAATATAAAGTTCTACCTAAACCGCACAGCTTGCACTTAAAATACAAAATGTCAGAAAAACGTCCACTCTTCAGCATCCAGGCTAACCAAAGACTAGTTTTAGGCTTGACACCAAAAGCATAACCCATAAAAGAAAAAGTGGATAAATCGACCTTCACCACACATAAGACTTTTGCTCTGCATGAGCGCTGGTGAAGATGAAAAGACAAAGCCAGCGTCTGGGAGAAACCATTTGCAAGCCACCTACCTGGCAGAGAACTCATACCCAGAATATAAAGAACTCTTGAAACTAAACTGTGAAAAGACATCACTCCGATGTGAAATGGACAAAAACACAAAGGGACATTTTATTTATTAAGATGTTCAGCGGCACTAAGCATTGGAGAAACAGTAAGACACACTGCACACCTATCAGAACGACTAAAACAAAGAGTAGTGTCACACCAAATGGTGAGGGTGCAGAGACTGGATTACTTGCACACTGCCAACGGGAACATGAAATGGAACACAGTGTCACAGCTTCTTGGGAAAACGAAGCTTGTCCTTAGGATATGACTCAATGCATACACCTCTGGGTGGCATCGCAGAGAAATGAAAGTTTGTGTTCATACAAACACCTGCACACGATTGTTCATAGCAGCTGGTTTGTGATAGCCAAACACAAGAATGCACCAAAACGGTGTGCGGCCACTTGGATGGATCTAAAGTGACATTAGGTTGAGTGAAAAAAGCCAACTTCAAAAATGACACTCTCTGTATTACTCCATTTATGAAATGTTTTTGAAATGACAAAAGAATAGACATGGAAACAAATTAGTGGTCGCCAGGTGTTAAGGGTGGAGAGGGGGTGTGACTCTAAGAGAGTAGCACAGTGGGACACCTTCATGGTGATGAAGTAGCTTCTCAGTGGCAGCTGGGTGAATCCTACATGTGACAAAATCAGATAGGAACATTTACCAAGGTCAACTTACTGGCTTTGCTATTCTACTTGTATGTCAGAGGGAACTGGGGACAGGGTGCATGGGGCCTCTCTACTATCTTAGCAACTTCTGTGAATCTATACTTATTTCAAAATTGAAAGCTAGCCAGCTCCGCGGCTCACTAGGCTAATCCTCCGCCTTGCAGCGCCGGCACACCCGGTTCTAGTCCCGGTCGGGGCGCCGGATTCTGTCCTGGTTGCCCCTCTTCCAGGCCAGCTCTCTGCTGTGGCCAGGGAGTGCAGTGGAGGATGGCCCAAGTGCTTGGGCCCTGCACTCCATGGGAGACCAGGAGAAGTACCTGGCTCCTGCCATCAGGTCAGCGCGGTGTGCCGGCCGCAGAGCGCCGGCCGCGGCAGCCATTGGTGGCTGAACCAATGGCAAAGGAAGACCTTTCTCTCTGTCTCTCTCTCTCACTGTCCACTCTGCCTGTCAAAAAAAAATAATAAAATAATAAAAAGCAAAACAAAATTGAAAGCTGAACAACATAACTGATGGCAGGTGAACTTCGACGTGCATACTAGAGTTTTCTGAAGCCTGCTTTAGAGCAATAATCAGCTAAACGTTATCTAAGTGCATTAGGAGCTGCAACCATTGCTACACCTTGGAAGGGAGCTGTTGAAAATACAACAGTTGATGCATCTGTTGCAAAACATAGATTAAGCAACTCAATGCTGTTTTAATCTGTTTTCCTAGAGGTTAAGACACCTGCATGCCACGTTGGAAATTCCAGCTGCAGCTCCCTCTTCCAGCTTCCTGATAAAGCAGAGCCTGGGAGGCAGCAGATGATGGTTCAAGGAGCTGGGAGACCTGGATTGAGTTCCCAGCTGCCAGCTTCGGCCTGGCCCCAGCCACTGGTTGCAGGCATTTAGGGAGTCAGCCAGCAGATGGGCCTCTCTCTGTCACCTCTCCTCTCTGGTCCCATTTTTGACACATAATTGTGCATATTTATGGGGTACAGTAAGACAGGTCACTGCATGCATACAGTGTATAATACAAGGGCCAACATTGTTTCTTGCTAGTAATGCCAAATGTGTGCCACATTTTGGTCACTGGCATTCTTTGACCCTATGAGTGCCAAGATTTTAGAAAGAATACAGAGACTGCCTGTGCACTAACCTTTAACATAAGTAGTTTCCCCAAATTCCATTTGTGTAGAAATGTGCTCATCAAGCTACGCCTAGAGCTAATACTCATTTGGGATAATAGAAAAAAACACAAGTTGCAAATCGATTATGGGGTCAGCATTGTGTTGTAATGGGTAAAGTTGCCACCTGCAACACCAGCATCCCATGTGAGCGCCATCTTCAGAGCCAGCTCCCTGCTAATGTGCCTGGGAAAGCAGTGTGTGATGGCCCAAGTGCTTGGGCGCCTGCCACCCACATGGGAGACGCGGATGAAGCTACTGGCTCCTGGCTTCTGCCTGGCCCAGCCTGGCCAGTGCGGCCATTTGGGTAGTGACCCAGTGGATGGAAGATCTTGGTCTCTCTCTCTCCCTCTCTCTGTAACTGCCTTTCAAACAAATATTATTATTAAAAGGTAAGTTATGGCAGAACTTATATTTTTGGACACTATAAAAACAACCTAAGCGGGCATTTGGCACAGCAGTTAAGACCATTGGGGCACATGGGTTCAAGACCCAGCTCTGCTTCCCATTCCAGCTTCCTGCTAAAGCACACCCTGGGAAGCAGCCGCTGCGTGGGAGGCTCGCGTTGAGTTTCAGGCCCCTGAGTTCAGCCTGAACCAGGCCCAGCTGTTGCAGGAACTTGGTGTGAGCCTGCTGATGAAGAACTTTGAGACTCTGCCTCTCTGTGTCTGTCTCACTCTCTTCCTTTCAGATAAATAAAAAGTGATTTTAAAATACATACACATATGCCTTCTATGACTCCACTCTCATTCTAGCCAGTGCTCTTCCTTTTATGGACATCTTGAGTTGCTTTAACGATGTATTGCACATCCCTGGATTTTCAAATTGTGGAAACTTCTCGAAGAATGAGTTTCTAATCGTGAAAACAGTGAGTCTTCTCCTTCCACAGGCTGAGCCTTAGAGGGCTGTCTTGGTCCTACTTCTTCCTGACAGCAGGGACATCAGGACTTAAAGTCACCGCTCGCCCGCTGTGGCGGCCACACGACAGCCGCGCGTGGGTGGGGACGCTGCCCCCGCCGCCCTGGGACAGCAACGCCGGAGGACGGCCACCTGTTTGTCCCCCTGTGGGCGCACGAAGGCGTTCTGGGTGCTAAGGCGAATGCACAAAACCCCTCGCTTCCCAACGGTCTTTGCTTTTCGGGACGGAGTCAGCTCCACGCGCCCAGGTCCCGCGCCGCGGGCAGGTGGCTGCGCAGTGCCCAGGGTGCGTCCGCGTTCCCCGCGCCTGCCCCCGGCTCAGAAGCCAAAGCCGGGCTCCTGGACGGCACTGGGCGCGGCGAGAGGCCGCGGGACGAGCACGGGGCTGCCGGAGCCTGTTCCCGCCGAGGCGGTGTGCGGGGCGCCCCTGTTCCGAAGCCTCAGCCGCCGCCGCCGCCGCCGCGTTCCCCCGGAGCCCTCGGTGAAGGGAAGGGGCGCCCCGGCCGCCCGGACCCCGGCCGGCTCTCCGCGCCCTGAAGTGACCGCGCTGGTCCCGCCCGGGGCCCCCGATCCGACCCAGGCCATGCCGCCTCCGCCGCCGCGCGCTCGGCCTCCCCGCGTTTCCGACGCCCCTTTCCCTTCGGTCTCCGCACGCGCCGCGGTTTCCCTCGGGGGCTGGGGGTGCGGGGAAAACACTGGGGCCCGCGCGGCCCCTCTGCCTCTGTGGTTCCTGGAGGGCGCCTGCGCAGCCCTGGGCCCACGAGCGCCGCCCTCCCGCAGCCTGCACGCCCTCGCTGCCCTCCGCGTACCTTCGTCTCGGAACGCGGTCTGTGCGCGGGGACCTGGGACCCCAGGGCCCTAATGGGGAGGGGCTCCCCGAGGCTTCGCTGGCCCCTCGCCTTTCCGTGTCTTGGTCACACGTGATTGGTCAACTTCATCCCTGTCTGTCCCCTCGTTCAGTCTGTCAGTGTCAAGTCCTGCTTACTCAGCCCTCCGTCCCCAGCGTCTCCCTTCTGCACCCTCACCCCCACCCCACCCCCTGACGCTGAGGTGCTCCCATCACCAACACGATGACTCCTCCCTGCCCTCCGCAGAGCACCCCCTGCGCACCACGGGGGGCCGCTTAGTGCCTCTGCTCCTACGGAGCCCGCTGCTCCAGGCCTGGGCAGAGGAATCAGGGAGGCAGGGATACAGACGTGGCTCGTCTGTGTGCAGTTTTTGCAAGCATCTCACACCAGCGAGGTAGGATACGGGGGGGTGGGGTGGGGGGGCGTGGGGGGATGGGGAGTGCACTGTGACTTTCAGGAATGCAAGCTGGTCGTATAAGATACGTATGAATGAATCCATTCAAAATGCTGTCGGACTTCTTTGTAACCGATAGAGTGTTCCAGTTTTGCAGGATGAAAAAGGTATCTTCTCAGCACTGCCAAGCTGTACACGGAAATGTTGAAGATGGGGGCGGGGTTTGTGCAGCAGTTGGGATGGCACGTGGGATACCAAAGCCCAGATCAGAGTGCCTGGGTTTGGGTTCCACCTGTGCTTTCCATCCAGCTTCCTGCTAATGCATTCCAAGGGAGGCAGCAAGTGATGGCTCAAGTCCTCGGGTCCCTGCCACCCACCTGGGAGACCTGGCTTGAGTTCCAGTCTCCTGGCTCCAACCTGCCCCAGCCCTGGATGTTACAGCCATTGGGGAGTGAACCAGCAGATGGACAATCTCTGTCTATCTCCCTTACAAAAAATTAAACACTTTAATTAAATGTTTAAGATGGTAAATTTTATGTTGTATTTTATTACAATTAAAAATAAAAACGAACTTTAAAGTAGCAGGGAGCTTCAAAGGAAGTGGTCCCTGGTAGTCAGAGGAGGTGGTCTCTGAGCCACGCCCACAAGTGCAGGAGAGACGGTGACTGTAGCGGCTGACACTCCGCCGAGCCCTTCGTGTCCATTAACTTGCTTCATCCCCTCGAAGCCTGGCGGGGAGATACCAGTATTCCCTCTCATCTGACTCGAATCCAGGGAGAGGCAGAATTCCTTGGTTTATCTTACTCTTAATAATTGCTAAAATATCCCCACGTTACGTCCGAATCAAGAGAAGCAGAAGTGAGTGTAGGTTTTTGTAACCCACTTTATTCATGTTTACAGCTTCCACTGGTGCCTAGAAAACTTCAACGAACTAATGATCATACATACGTTTGTGAGAATATCATGATAGTCATCTTTGGAATTTAGAGACATCAGAAAGTCTTGAGGGACAGATGCTGTGGCGGAGTGCATAAAGCCACTGTCTGCAGTGCTGGCATCCCATATGGGTGCGGTTTGAGTCCCGGCTGCTCCTCTTCCAATCCAACTCTCTGCTATGGCTTGGGAAAGCAACAGAAGAGGGCTCAAGTACTTGGGCCCCTGTACCAGTGTGGGAGACCCAGAATGAAGCTCCTGGCTCCTGGCTTCAGACTGATGCAGTTCCAGCCGTTGTGGTCATTTAGGGAATGAACCAATGGATGGAAGACCTCTCTCTCTCTCTTTCTGCCTTTTTTATTTTTTGACAGGCAGAGTTAGACAGTGAGATAGAGACAGAGACAGAGAGAAAAAGGTCTTCATTCCGCTGGTTCACCCCCCAAATGGCCGCTATGGCCGGCATGCTGCGCCAACCCGAAGCCAGGAGCCAGGTGCTTCTCCTGGTCTCCCATGTGGGTGCAGGGCCCAAGCACTTGGGCCATCCTCCACTGCCTTCCCGGGCCACAGCAGAGAGCTGGACTAGACGAGGGGCAACTGGGACAGAATCCAGCGCCCCAACCAGGACTGAACCCGGGGTGCCCGTGCCGCAGGCGGAGGATTAGCTTAGTGAGCCGCGGCGCCGGCGTGCTCTTCTCAACACAAGCAGCCTTGGCCTCTTGACTAGTGGCTACTGTCTAGGGGCCCAGTTTTAGTGCCTTGCTGCCAGTCAGCTGTGTCTCCTTTGTGAAATCGATATGGTGTAACAAGGCAGTTAAAATTTTCCCCTGCTGGAACTCTTACCCCTGCAATATAACCCCACCTAACTGTGGTCTCCGTATGCCCACCTTCCCAGAATGCACCTATCACATCCGGGACCAGGGAGTATGGGAAGAGCAAGCCCCGCTTGTATATCTGATGGGGAGGGATACGGCCCCCTCCCTGATAAAAAGAGGTGGAAGGCGGGAGAGAGCGCACCTGCTGAACTGGTCTAGGACGGACTTCTCCCACTCTAGCTCAGAGGTAAAGTTTTCAGTTTTCCTTTCTCATTTTCAGACAACTCGTTGGCCCACTCCTGATGGGTAGTCATCTGCTTGTGCGTGAGTGTGTGCCTGTTCCCTCATGTTAAGTCGATTCTGTTCTTATTTGCATGCAATACTAGTCTGCTTAGTGAGTCTGCAGGAGAAATGAAACTGGATTGGAAATTCATATACTCACTGCCCACATCAGAAAGATCTCCAGCCCTCACTATCCTGTTCTAAAAACTGGTACCCTACTAGCGACCAGATGGTTGATTAAATTATCTTGAAGGTATCATGTATGTATGAAAAATAAAGTAGGGGGCCGGTGTTGTGGTTGAGCAGGCTAAGTCAACACTGGTGATGCAGGCAACCTATACAGGCGCTGGTTTGAGTCCTGACTTCTACACTCTGATCTGACTTCCTGCTAATGCACCTGGGAAAGCAGAGGAGGCTGCCCCAAGTATCTGGGCCCCTGCCATCCAACTGGGGGACCTGGAGGGGGTTCCAGGCTCCTGGCTTCAGCCTGGCCCAGCTGTAGCTGTTGCAAACACTTAGGGAGTAAACTAGCAGATGGACGATCTCTGTCTCTCCCTCTGTAATTCTGCCTTTTAAATTAATGAATGAATCTTTAGAAAAATAAGCTACATTCATGTTTAGGTTCCGGCCAAATTCCCAAGATGTCTCATTAGCTATATGCAAATACCCCACACTAAAAGCAAATGAGAAATCTGTAACACCTCTGGCCCCAAGCATTTGGACCGAGGATTTGCACCCGTATTCTGACAGCGAGCGGTGGGCAGGGCCGAGGTCCGTCCCGCACCCTGGAGACAGAGGTGCCTTGAAGGTAGAGGAACGCAGCCTGGGACGCAAAGCTCTCGCCCAAGTGCCCCGTCCCTGCGCCCCGTGAGCCCGCGCGTGTCCCCACGCGGCGTGGAACCGTCCGCTCTGCAGGTAGCTGACTTGGATGTTCACTCGCCGGCCCGGCGGCTTTCTTGATACTGCTGCTGGAATACGGCTGGGGCTCGCGTAGCCCATGTCTGCAGCGAGTTCTTCCGGTCCGGTCCGGAATGGAACTGGGCTGGGCCCGGGGACACGTGGGACTCCCTGTGTGTGCAGCGCCCCCGGGGTGAGCGCTGGGCCAGGGGCTTCCAAGCCTGTGTGGAGAGCGGCCTCGCCCAACTTGCTGTTTGCTGAGCGGCTGCCGGGAGCTTCGGATTCTGTCACACCCTCAAGGCGCCGCCGCTGCCTAAGGCTTTCCTTGGGATCCACTGGAGTTAACGGTGCTTTCAAAAGCCATGCAGGGCGACCGGAAGTTCTGAAAGCAGCGTTTTGCCCTGGAGAGGCGGGAACTGACCAGGAATTCCGTGGAAACAGCACCGGCGGCGCGGCCTCCGCGGGGATTCTCGGGGACTCCGGCCGCGCCCCGCTGGAGGCCGGGCCGGGCCCTCTACTCCGGGGCGCTCCCCCACGCAGCTCCCCGGCCTGGTTCCCCCGCGCGTCGGGAGCGACCTGCGCTCGGTCCCTGCCCCGCCTGTGGACGGGATCTCGCCTGGCGCGGGGGGGGGGGGGGGGGGGGGGGAGGCGGGCCCGGGGACCACACGCGCCCGCAACTGGCGGGGCGCGGCTGCGGGGCACCCGCGTGGGCCCTGTTGTCCGCGGAAGGCGGGTGCAGAGCCACCTCCCGGAACCGGGTCGGAGGCAGGACCGGGACCCCTGGGCCGGTACCCCGCCATCTCTGATACTCAGCGAGACCCCGAAAACTGCGCTCCCTCCCCTCCGCGGCTCCACAGCCCCGCCGACCGCGAGCGCCGCTCCCGAGTCTCTTATTAATATTATTTGGAAGGCTCAGGGAGGGAGGGAAAGATAGCATCTACTGGTTCACTCCCCCGTGGGTGCAGGGGCTCAAACACCTGGGCCATCTTCCACTGCTTTCCCAAGCCATTAGCAGGGAGCTGGATTGGAAGTGGAGCAGCTGAGACTTGAACCAGCACCCATATGGGAAGCTGGGGCTGCATGCGAACGCTTAACCTACTAGCCACAGCAAGGGCCCTAGTTTATGGAACTTTAAACACAAGGACAGAAAGTTCTAGTGGACACGTGCTGTTCTCAGCAACCCAAGCTTGCTTTGGAGACTCTTCCCCACCCCACCCCACCCCCAGCAAAGTGGTGTGAGAACAGCGCCCCTCCCCTGTCCGCCAGCCTGACACCTCCTCTCTGCCCAGTGAGTGCTCAGGACCTCCTGGGCCGCCCAGTCCTACCTGTGCTCCCTCCAGAGCCACGACCACCGATAGAGGCCCTCTGTGAGCTTAGCACGAGTGGACAGCATGGACGACAGTGGTCACACACTCGAGAGCAGTGGTTCCCAACCACCACGGATTCTTTTTGAAAAGCCAAGTGACAGAGATGGAGAGGTCTTCCATCTGCTGTAGCGGCAATCCCCGGGGGCTGGGCCACACCAAGGGCAGGATCCAGAACTCCATGCAGGTCACTCGTGTGGGTGGCGGGGGCCCAGAGACTTCGGCCGTCATCTGTTGATTTCCCAGGCACATTAGCGAGGGAGCTGGATTGAAGTGGACTGGCCGGGACTGGGACTCGAACCCGCATCCATTTGGGATGCCAGCACTGCAGGTGGCAGCTTTACCTACTACGTCACAGCGGGTAGACACACTGTCTACAAAAGTGTTACTGGGGCAGTCACAAAATACCGCACCCACCCACACACAACTGATAAGGTGCACCATGCAGTTTTGTAGACTCCTTCTTTACATGGACTTCAAAATTTTCTGTGCCAAAATAAACTGATCTTTTAATCCCATGTTCTACAAACATTTTGAAGCAGACACTTTTCTCTCACTTTATTTCAAAAGCAGACACAGAAAGGTATCCCACCTGCAGGTTCACTCTCCAAATGCCCGGGCAGAACCAGGCCAAAGCCAGGAGCACCGATCAATCCAAGTTTCCCAGCTGGGAGGCAGGGACCTGATACCTGAGTCCTCTCACGCTGCCTCCCGGGGGGCGCACTGGCCGGAAGTGAGACCAGGAAGCAGAGCTGCAGTTGGACCCCAGACACCCTGACATGGAAAGGACAAACTAAGCGGCACCCTACCACTGCACCAAACGCCTACCCCTCAAGTTATTTCCATCAGTAAAGACACTGCGGTCAGCCTAGACCTACGTGGATTTCTGATCCGCACTCCCCTGACAGAAAACACCCGTGGAAAGGCCTGAAGTGAGGGTAGAGTCTAGCAGGTGGAGCTGGTTGTGTGGCAGTGCATTAAGCCAGTACCTGCAATGCACACATCCCATGTGGGTACTGGGTTCGAGTCCTGACTATTCTACTTCTGATCCAGCACCCTGCTAGCGTGCCTGGCAAAAGCACCAGGAAGGACCAGAGTACTTGGGCTCCTGCCACCCATGTGGGAGACCCAGATGGAGCTCCAGGCTCCTACTGTCAGCCTGGCCCAGCCATGGCTGTTGCAGCCTTTGTGGGTGTCAACCAGCAGGTGCAAGTCCTTCTCTGTCTACCTCTCTCTGAAACTCTGGCTTTCCAATAAATACATCTTTATAAAACTTCTTCAAGTACTGACGTTTTTAGAGCCACAGATCAAGTAAATACTTTTTTTTTTTTTTTTTGACAGGCAGAGTGGACAGTGAGAGAGACAGAGAGAAAGGTCTTCCTTTGCTGTTGGTTCACCCTCCAACGGCCTCTGCGCTGCGGCTGGCGCACTGCGCTGATCCGATGGTAGGAGCCAGGTGCTTCTCCTGGTCTCTCATGGGGTGCAGGGCCCAAGCACTTGGGCCATCCTCCACTGCACTCCCGGGCCACAGCAGAGAGCTGGCCTGGAAGAGGGGCAACCGGGACAGAATCCGGCGCCCCGACCGGGACTAGAACCCGGTGTGCCGGCGCCGCAAGGCGGAGGATTAGCCTAGTGAGCCGCAGTCCCAGCTCTGCTCCTACAGTTTATTAACTCTTTACTTCTCAGGCCTGTCTTCACTCTGAAGCCCTGGCACTCAGACCCCTGGACTTCTAGATGCTGGATGGGACAGGTAACGTTACAATGTTTCTGCGAAAGTAAGGATGGATGACACTAGACAAATATCTTGAAAGAAATTACAAAAAGGCAAGTTGTAAAATAGCAAAATCTCATCGAGGATAAAATACAAATACTCTATCTGGACGCACTGCTGCGCTGCCGGTTTATATTCTTCTTCTTTGTTTCAGGGGACGACCCGCACGCACATCTCCCAGCCTGTCCTCCGGGGGCTCTGGGACGGATGACGTCACCTGTTTGCAAAAGAGAAAGGAACACTGAAGCTGAGCTTCCACAGTGGGAGAGAGAGTACGCTGCGAGAAGGCGTGGCAGAGACACCAAGTGTCCCATCCCTGCCCTCACCGTTAGAACAACTGGCCTAAGAAAAGTACAGCTGAAGACCTAGCACAGAGCAGAGGTCTCTGCCATTGACGGGAGAAAACCATGTTGAGGACAGAAGTGAACGTGTGCTCTTTAACAGTCTTCACTGAGCTAAAGCCATCTGTGGTTGTAGGACACTGGGATCCTGGCTGCCCGTCCTTGAGACGTTGGTAACAGTGGGTGGACCTGGGGGACAGGATGAGGACTTGGTGAAAGGAGCAGAGAAGGCAGAATCCTGAGATCCCCAGGGCAGAGCCACCCCAGCAACAGACTCAGTGAGCGCGCCCGTCTCAGCAGCTAGAGTCCTCACTGAAATGCAGAAGTGTTGGATTCTGTAGTAGGCTGTGTTGACTGTTAATACGCACAGCTCTGTCAGATCACCCGTGACCCCTGGGGTTCAAGAAAGAGGCCGCCTGTGACCCTCCGTTTAGGAGTTCAACCCCACCCACAGAAAGGTCTCCTTCCAAAGCTACTCCAAACAGTGCCTTTCTCTCACGTGTGCCCAGGAAATGGAGAGGGACTACGTGAAGACGGCTAAGCAGCACAATCCCACTCTAGGCTTAGAAGAGGCTGACAGTTCGTGCAAACCTCACGGCCGGATCTAAAGTTTCGCCCCTGCAGCCTTCTCACACATCAAGGCCAAAGCAGCCTTCTGAGTCGGAGGTAACCTGCAGGAGCTTTGAACTGCAGAGACAAAACGTGCAGCCGCTTCTCTCCTCCCCCCGGGCTTGCTCAGCTCCCTGGGCATTTAAGCTGGAGGCCTGGGCTCCATCTCGGGGACTTTACACGTACAGCGATGGAAAACGCCGGTTCACGTTCGACCAAGAATGAACAACCACAGCAGATGAGTGTTAGGCGACTCGGCTAATCAGCAGAGGGCTGTAGACAGCACAGCGAGCCCCTGACCCTCAGAACAGCGGGGTTCCCACGGAGGACGCCCCCGTGGCTCCTCGCGGCCCTACAACCGCCATGTCCACCCAGGCTTTCCAGCGCCCTCACCTCTCTGAGTCTCCTCCGAATGAGGGCGGCCGTGGCATTCAGCGAGGCGTCATGCAGGTCCACCTCGGGCTCCTGCGGCAGCAGGGGCCCGATGACCACGGCGCGGCCGCTCGGGTCGGGCTCGGGGCCGGCTGCCCGTTTCCGGTCCTCCTCCCTGCGTCTCTGGCGCTCCTGCAGCTGCGTGCTCCGAGGCAGGAACCTGTCCACGGCTGCCGAAGACGGGGCGGCCTCGGGAGCGCTCCGTGGGCTCGGCGCAGAGTCCCAGAGCCGGGGGCCCTCGGCTCCAAAGCCGGCCCCGCCGCCCAGGCGCTTGCCAGGTGCCCCCGCATGGTGCGTGGCGAAGGAGCACAGAGGCCGTTGGCAGGAACAGGGAAGAGGCGGCCGCGAGCGCCCGGCAGAGGGGTCCAGGGCGGCCGCGCAGGACACAGCACCGCCTGCGGGCAGGTCCGGGCTGCAGGGGTCCGCGTCTCCGGGCTGGGGCAGGGACAGCGGCGGCGGCTTCGTCGGGACGCAGCCTTCGGGTTCCCAGGCAAAGCGACAGTGAAACAAGCGTTCACTAGTGCGGTCCTCGGTCAGGGAACCGATGCCGCCCCAGATCCGCGATGCTTGGCGGGGCGCGTCCACGTGGTCCGAGTTACAAAGGCTAAAAAGGAGCCCGGGTCAGGCCGCGCCCTCGCCCACCCCTCGGGTGCCTGGTCCCCGTTACTCATGCAGCTTCTGCGCGTTTGCTGTGGCAGCCGGGCGGTGCCTCCTACGCCCAGGGCCGCGTGCGCTCCCACTGCGCCCTCTGCTTTCCCAGAACCTCCGTGGTCTCGGTCTGCCCGGGCCGCCACGCAGAAGCTGCTGCGCCCGGCTCTCAGGAAAGGAGCCGCAGGCCTCGTCCCTGCAGCTGCGGGCCAGGGCGGCGTGGGCGGTGTGGGCACCCGAGGCCGCCGCCAGCGCCCACACCCAGCAGGGGAGGGAGGGCGCTCCCTACCTTTGCTCCTCGTGCTCCTCCCCACGTACGCCTTCCTCGCTGCTAACTTCCTCCTGGTTTCCTCCACGGTTTCAAATTCCGGAGCGTAGCACACGTGAAGCAATCCGCCGAAGAAGCTCTGCTCGTCCATCTTCCTCTTGGCCGTCCTGGGCAGAAACACGTCCCGGAGGGGTCAACCTAGACGCACCCGGCACGAGAGCTCGGCTGGCACCGCACGCGGGGACCCGCAGGGGACGCCCGGCTGTGCTGTGCGCGCATCCACCCTGCGCTCGGGGAAGCCGGGGCTCTGCTGTGCGCGCCGCCGACCCCGCCGAGCCTGCGGGGCCCCGGGGCCTCCTCTCGCCTCTCCCAGGAATCCAGACCTCCCGTGGCGGTGGGGTGGCAGGGACCGAGCACCTGCACCTGCCGCCTCCCAGCACGCACAGCGGCAGGATGCTGGCGGGAGCAGAGACCGGAGGAGACCGGAATGGGGCTCCGCTAGGCAGGCGGCGGCCCACGCCCAGCCGCTCCCGTCTGCGAGCTCGCAGATGACCCCGCACACGCGATCCGTGTCTCCGCACAGAAGTCAACCCATCTTGACTCCCGTTCGTGGCCTGTCCGAGGTGCCCGCGCTCAGTCCCGGGGCGACGCAGGTGTGAGGAGGCGGACCCGGACCCGGACCCGGGCCGACAGGAGGGAAGCAGAGACCAGGCGCCGCCCGCTCGCACGGTACCTGGCACTGTGCAGATGCAGGAACTTAATGAGATAGACCTCGGTGAACTCCTCCGCCGGGTACTCGTCTAAAGCATTGTACTGCTCGATGGCGCCGTACAGAGCAAAGCGCTCGACGAGCTCCCGCATGGCTCCCAGCGCAGGGACGCCCTGGACCAGCAAGTACCGGGACTCCAGGTTGATCGTGTACACCTGCAAAGGCCAGCGCAGAGCTCGGTGCCGTCACACACGCGCTTAGGGACCCGCGCGCCCTGAAACGGGGCTCTGCGAACCAACACTCCGTTCACGCGGAGCGCAAAACCCACGCAACAGGAGAACTCCCGCCCGAGTCTCTGCCCAAGACGCAGCCCCGCACGACAGCAGGCTCCCCGCCGGGCTGCGGGCCCCGAGGTCGGCGTGGCGGGAGTCGTCCGACGGCCACGCAGCCAGCGCGACCCCCGGGCCTCGCCCGTGCTCAGCACGGAGGCCAGCCCCGCAGCGGCCCCGCGTCGCGCCCAGCCGCAGTGCCGGCCTTCGAGGCCGCCCCTCGGCTCCCCCGCTCTCGGGGTCCCGCCCAGGGCTCCTCACGCGCCCCCGGCGGCCGCTGGACCGGCCAGCAGCGGAGCCCACTCCGTCCTCGCGGGGCGCTGACCCCACACACAGCTACCGAGGACGGCCACCCGCGGACGTCACGTCACCTTCACGGCGCGGGGCCGACGTCCCTCCCGATACTTGGCCCGCGTGTCGCACACCGCCTTCGGGACGTGGTGCTCCCAGACGCTCCCGGGCTGCCCGTCCCTCGACGCCATCGCGCTCTGCCCGGGGCTCGCGACGAAGACAACATCCGCCGGTCGGCCCCTCATTTCTCCAATAAGAGGGCGGGATGGGTCACGGCGTGCCCGGATTGGCTGGAGCATCGACAGCATCGGCCATCGTTTCCTGCGAGCGAGGACTTGGGGAGCGAGTGCCGCCCCCTAGCGGTGCGGCGGAGAGCGGGTGAGAAGCCGGCCCTCCCCCGCAGGGCGCGCGGCGGGACGCGCAGCTGGGCGAGAGGGCGGGACCGCCGGCGGCGCGGCCGATCGATGCTCTCGGGCTCGATGCCCTCGGCCTGCCGGGGCAGGGGTCACACGCTGGCTGTGGTGGGAGTGGGCCGAGCCGCGCTGCGGGACGATGTGGGGCGACAGTCGCCCGGCGGGGTCGGGGGCCGGCGGGGCGGCCGTGACTGTGGTCTTCACCAACGCTCGGGACTGCTTCCTGCACCTGCCGCGGCGCCTCGTGGCCCAGCTGCACCTGCTGCAGGTAACGCGCGACCGCGGACGCCGGGCCCCGCACGGTCGCCGGGCCGCGTCCAGCCCCGGAGGGGGTCCCTGGGGCGGTCTGGGGGGTTCTCCGCCCGCCCCGCCGCGTCCGGAGCAGCCCCAGGCCGGTCACTGGCCTCTCCGCTCAGGACCCAGAGCGACGTCCACACGGGCTGCTGTGAAGTGGTTGAGGCCGCTGGCGGTGCTCCGACGAGGGTTAGCGGCCTGGTTCCGCCCGCGCCCGCGCAGCCCCGGGTGGGCAGGGTCGCAGGTGTTGAGGCGCTGACGGACGCGGCCGCGGCGCCGCGCGTGCAGGACCCCGCGTGGGCCGCAGCCGGGCTGAGACCTTTCTCTCCCCGGTCCCCGCGTGCACAGAACCAGGCCGTGGAAGTAGCCTGGGGCCGGCAGCCCGTGTTCCTGAGCTGGGTGGAAGGCCGGCGGTTCAGCGATCCAGGCGAGAGTGTGGCTGAGATCAGCCGGCAAGTGGGGCGGACACTCGGACTCGCCGACGGCGGACAGGTGAGCACGCGGGGGCTGCGGCGAATTCTGGGAACGGCGCCAGAGCCGCGACCACAGCGCTCAGTGTTGTGTTTTTATGGACGTTAGATGATAGCAAACGCGTATGCTGTTACACTGATAGTCAAGTAACAGTAATTCTCTTGTCGTTTGCTATGCTGCTACCTTAGTTTTGTATTCTGTCACCTCTGTTACTGTTTACGTCCCTAACCATGTGTTGTTCAATTCCTTTTCCTTTATGAACAACTGGGTTTTACCCTTGTTTTCTTTTTAATTTTTTTATTTGACAGGTATAGTTATAGACACACAGAGAGAGAAAGGTCTTCCTTCCGTTGGTTCACCCCCCCCACCATGGCCGCTACGGCTGGCACTGTGCTGATCCCAAGCCAGGAGCCAGGTGCTTCCTCCTGGTCTGCCATGCGGGTGCAGGGCCATCCTCCACTGCCTTCCCGGGCCACAGCAGAGAGCTGGACTGAAAGTTGAGCAACCAGGACTAGAACGGGCACACATACGGGATGCCAGCGCCGCAGGCGGAGGATTAGCCTATTGAGCCACAGCGCCGGCCAAGATTTATTTATTCATTTGAAAAGCAGAGTTACAGAGAGGCAGAGTGAGAGAGAGAAGTCTTCCATCTGCTGGTTCTCTCCTCAAGTGACCACGACGGCCAGAGCCAGGCCCGTCTGAAGCCAGGAGCCAGGAGCTTCTTTTAGGTCTCCCATGTGGGTGCAGGGTCCCAAGCACCTGGGCTATCTTCTGCTTTCCTAGGCCATAGTAGTGAGCTGGATTGGAAGAGTAGTAGCTGGGACTCGAACCCGTGTCCATTTGGGATGCTGGCGCTGCAGACCAAGGCCTTAACCTGCTGTTCCACAGCACCAGCCCCTCTATTACCTCTTTTACTCACTCTTTAGGGTTCCTAATTTTGTTTTTGTGAAATTCTTTTCCTCTGGAGCTGCTGGATTTTGCCCTTATTGAACTACGTTTTCTAACCTTCTATGGTCTTGATTAAAAATATCAATATTGGAATAGAAGGTTATTCATGTATTTTTAAAAGATTGATTTGATAGGCAGAGTTAGAGAGGGAGATACAAAGAGAGATCTTCCATCCACTGGTTCACTCCCCTATGTGGTTACAATGGCTGGAGCTGTGCAGGGCCAAAGCCAGGTGTGTGGAATTCCATCTGGGTCTCCCAGATAGATGGCAGGGGCCCAAGCACTTGGGGCATCTTCTGCTACTTTCCCAGACTCATTAGTGGGTAGCTGTACTAGAAGTGGAACAGCCAGGACTTGAACCCATGCTCATATTGGATGCCAGCATTGAAGGCAGTGGCGTAACCCACGACAGCACAACACCAGCCCCTATTTTTCTCCTTTTGCCTGTGAATTTAATGTGCTTGATTGTAAACCTCAAAGCTTAAGGACTTGAGTCTGTTTTGTTACTTTTTATTTTTTGCAAGTGTAATCCTTTAAAACTTTTTTAAACTGTAGAAATAAGAAGCATTCTTTATACGTATTTTACATTTGAAAGTAAAAACTGGGTTTTTCTCTTTCCCCAGTTCCAGCATCAGAGTGAGTGTTTCCTGTAGTTGGGACCTCACTAGGCCGTTAGGATGTCAAGAATGAGATTATGCAGAAGGTCTTCATTGTCCTGTCCCGCGGAGTGTGTCAGACGCCTGTCCGTGTACACACCGAACAGCTCTCTGTCCGTGCATGTGAGATCCTCTTGTGCTGCTGCCACTGGGACGCCGTCTCCCCTAGAATCAGTGGTAGTAACAGGAAGTGGACTGGCTAACCAAGGCGTCCGGGGCTTCCTGCTGGGCAGGAGCTGCTTTGCAGATAGGGCACCACGGAGGTGGTGAGCGAGCGGAAACTCTGCTGTTTGCCCCAGGCAGTCAGGAAGGGCCGGCTGGCTGCAGCACTGGCTGCAGCTCTGGCCTTCATCCCTGAACGTGGGAAGCGTCTGCAGAAGGCAGAGAGTGAGATGCGGCTGCGGCTCCAGCTTTCTGAGATCTGTGATCTTACGTGGGTTACAGTGCGGGGCCAGGGGAGGGGAGCAGGTGTTTTACTCTCCTTTTGCTGTGAAGGATTACCCAGTACTTTTAAACACTTGTCTCTGATCTCTGTTTCAGTGTGTCGTTCACGTCATGGTTTTATTTACTTATTTATTTATTTATTTATTTTTAGAATTCTTGCATCTTCTTGGTGAACTTTTTTTTCTTTTCACTTCATGGTTTTAAAATTAACAGCTGGGGGGCTGGCGCTGTGGCATAGCTGGTAAAGCTGCCACTTGCAGTGCCGGCATCCCATATGGGCACTGGTTTGAGTTCTGGCTGCTCCACTTCTGATCCAGCTCTCTGCTATGGCCTGGGAAGGCAGTAGAGGTGGCCCAAGTCCTTGGGCCCCTGCACCTGTGGGGGAGACCTGGAAGAAGGTCCTGGCTCCTGGCTTTGGATAAGCTCAGCTCTGGCCATTATGAACCAGCAATGGAAGACTTATCTCTCTGCCTCTCCTTCTCTCTCTGTGTAACTCTGACTTTCAACTAAATAAAGAGAGGCAGAGACAGAGGTCTTCCATCCACTGGGTCACTCCCTAAATGGCCTCAACAGCTGGAACTGGGCCCATCGGAAGCTAGGAACCAGGAGCTTCTTCCAAGTCTTCAGTGTGGGTGCAGGGTCCAAAGGATTTAAGCCATCTTCTACTGCTTTCCCAGGCCACAGCAGGGAATTGGATCAGAAGTGGAGCAGTTGGGACTCAAACCGGTGCCCAGGTGGTGGCTTTACACACTACACCACTGTGCCAGTCCACATTTCTTTTTCTTTCTTTTTCTTTTTCAAGATTGATTGATTTGAAAGAGTTACACAGAGAGAGAGGAGAGGCAGAGAGAGAGAGAGAGAGAGAGAGGTATTCCCTCCACTGATTCACTTCCCAATTGGCCGCAATGGCCGGAGCTGCACCGATCTGAAGCCAGGAGCCAGGAACTTCTTCTGGCTTAGGCACAGGGGCCCAAGGACCTGGGCCATCTTCTATGGCTTCCCAGGCCACAGCAGAGAGTTGGATAGGAAGTGGAGCAGCTGGGACTCAAACCTGCGCTCATATGGGATGCTGGCACTGCAGGCAGCGGTTTTACCTGCTACCGGCCCTGGCCCATGTTTCTTTTTTTAATGATCATCTCTAATTTTGAAAAAGATGCTGTGCTAGGGTGTATTTTTCCTTTATTTTTTAATTGATTGTGAAATAATTTTTCTTAGAATGCTAAGTATGTCAAGGCATAGTTAATACATACATAGGGGCCGGCGCCATGGTGCACTAGGTTAATCCTCCGCCTGCAGTGCCGGCATCCCATATGGGTGCCCGTTCTGTCCCGGCTGCTCCTCTTCCAGGCCAGCTCTCTGCTGTGGCCCGGGAGTGCAGTGGAGGATGGCCCAAGTGCTTGGGCCCTGCACCCCATGGGAGACCAGGAGAAGCACCTGGCTCCTGGCTTCAGATTGGCGCAGCACTGGCCGCAGCAGCCATTTGGGGAGTGAACCAATGGAAGGAAGACCTTTCTCTCTGTCTCTCTCTCTCTCACTGTCTGTAACTCTACCTGTCAAATAAATAAATAAAGTCTTTAAAAAAAAATAAAAAAGAGAATAGATATATAATAAATATTGACACATGAAAGTCTACACTCCACACCCCAACACATACACACACACAGTTATGTACCTGAGAACCCCTAATTTTCCAAGGATACAGCTAAGTCTTTTAAAAATAGCTTTAACTGTTTAATTTTCCAGGCGTTTCTCAAGCCGTGCTCCCACGTGGTGTCCTGTGAGCAAGTGGAGGTGGAGCCGCTCTCCGCAGACGACTGGGAAATACTGGTAAAGAAGACGGACTGCCTCGAAACACCCGTGCCTCGGGTTTTTCTTCTCTGCGTTTCATTGTGTATTCTGAGTTGGTTTGAGTGATAAGAATGCACTCTTAGAAATTAGAGAATGAAAGGAGGAATGCAGGTTAAAGAATTGCATTGGATTTGAGATTCAGGCTAAATGAGTAGAGTCTGGCTGCTTTTGCCATAGAAACATGCAAAAACTGGGTAACTCAGTACTGTGACCTTTTTTCCATATCCTATCCCATCATGCCTTGTAACATGGAACGACGTATCTGCCTTAAATGTACACAATACGTTTATGTTTTAGAGAAAGAGTACACGGGTCCTGGCCGGAGTGTGGGGTGAGCCCGTGTGTGTCTGTCCTTCCAGGAACTGCACGCTGCGTCCCTTGAGCAGCGCCTTCTGGATCAGATCCGAGTCGTTTTCCCCACAGCCGTGTTTCCCGTCTGGGTGGATCAGCGGACTCACATCTTCATCCGGGTTGGTAGGTGCTGTTGTAACTTGTCCTTCGCCTTCCCCACGGTAGCACTGGTCCAGGGCAGAGATCACAGGTGCTCACGCGCTCTGTTTTCTCCACAGTTGCCCTGGTGCCAGCAGCCACTTACGGGAGGCTCGAGGCTGATACCAGACTCCTGATTCAGCCAAAGGCACGTCCAGCCACAGAGGATGTGTCCTCACGAGCGCACGAAGCACGCGGCGAGTTTCCTGGTCTTGAGAGAGACCAGCAAGGGACGACAAGAGGACTTCAGACCAAGCAGCTTCCGGCGGATAACCCGCGAGGTACCGGGACTGCTGCCGCAGACCCAGAAGTTTCTGTGGACTCCTCTTCAAGCCTGTGGACCATGATAGGCAGCATTTTTTCTTTTGGATCCGAGAAGAAGCCAGAGACATCCTGGGGTGTAACTGAGATCAGTGCGTTCAAAAATATGCAGTCAAAGGTCGTCCCGCTGGACAATATCTTCAGGGTGTGCAGCTCCCGGCCCCCCAGCGCGAGCCACACAGCAGCGCCTTCTGTGTCCGCCGCTCCCTGTGCCGTGCACGTGTTTCCATGGGACCAGGAGTATTTTGATGTGGAGCCCAGCTTCACTGTGACCTATGGAAAGCTAATTAAGCTCCTTTCTCCAAAGCAGCAGCAAAGGAAAACCAAGCAAAATGTCCTCTCCCCTGAAAAAGAGAGGCAGATGGCGGAGGCACCAGATCAGAAGCAGATCGGCGCCGACCACAGTCAGGAAGCCGGGAAGGCTCGCGTGCTGAAGGTGGTCTGGAACGGGCTCGAGGAGCTGAAGAACGCCGGAACGTACACCACACACGTAGAAGCTCTCCATTTTGGGAAAGTCTGGGTTGGTATGCATTTTAGAATTTGAGGGGAAAATGTGTGTAAACTTCCCCAATTATGAATTAGAATCGCATCTTATGTATAAATGGAAAACTAATACCATAAATACAGCATCTAAAGTCATGGGAGGCCACGGTTCTGCTTGCAGTGTAGTCTTTGGGGCCAAGGGGCTCGGACAGGTTCTGGCTTGGACAGGTACACGCCTTGAGGTTTCGAAATTCTTGCTTGAGGTTGCATAGCTGGTAAGTGGTAGAACCAGGGTTCCAACCCAGGAGCCTGGCTCAGGGTCCACTCTCAGGGTGGGATGCCCTGCACATCTTAATGCTGGCAGGTTTGTTCCCAAGCTCCTGAGAGCAAAGGGAAGTGCTCCGTACAGAAGAGAGCCAGGGCGGAGATAGGCTTGCTGCTGGCGCCTGGGTGGCCGCGCACTGGGAAGCTGCTGGCCTGCTGCTGTCTGCCGTTCGACTCGGGTGCACGTGGCCGAGGAAGTAGACAGGGCCAGTAGTGCTCTTCCCCCTCGTGCTGGCCCCAGATGCCAGTGTCACTTGGTACGGCGTGAGTTGCCAGCCCATTTACCTGAAGGTAAGGTTGAGCCCCTGTGAAGTGACTGTGTAGTGAGGAAGGAAAATAGGACAGGAAAGTGTCTCTTGCAGATTTTTGTTTTTATTCCTGCGGTCTTACCTGTGACCTTTATGCTAGTTACATACAAAGTTTTCATCTTTGCTTACCTCATTTTTTTAAAAAACAGATTTATTTAGTTATTTATTTGAAAGGCAGAGCTACAGAGAGGCAGAGTCAGAGAGAGAGAGAGAGGTCTTCCATCTGCTGGTTCACTCCCCAAATGGCTGCAATGGCTGGAGCTGAGCTGATCCGAAGCCAGGAGCCAGGAGCTGCTTCTGGTGCTCCCGTGCAGGTGCAGGGGCCCAGGCCATGGTAGGGAGCTGGATTGGAAGTGGAGCAGTGAGGTCTCTAACCGGTGCCCATGTGGGATGCCGGCACTGCAGGCGGCAGCTTTACCAGCTACGCCGTAGCACTGGTCTGCCCACCTCATTTTCTAAAGCCCCGGGTCCCTGTTGTGTTGTTGGCTTGAGCTGTCAGTTCAGGGGATTGCACTGCATCCTCTGATACAGAATGCCTCACACTCCGGTGGTTGGGATTTAGCTGGTTCTGCCTTGCAGTTCTTGAGATCCAGGTGAGGACAGGGTGAAGTGGCGCTGATGGGGGAGCCTGGGAGACCTGAGACAGCAGCAGGGGCCTGTGCTTCCCACCCTGCAGGTGAGAGCTAGAGGCATTGAGGATAATCGCTGCCGCCGGGCTGCACAGGCTCCACCTGGAATCGAATCTGCTCACTGGGAATACAACCAGCGAGCTTGTTACCTGTGCGGTGGGAGGATTTTTATTAATGGGAGACTGACACATGTGTTAGTCTTGAAGTCAGGATGTGTACCTCAGTTGTTTTAGGATTTTGTCTACCATTAACATGCCTGTGCCTGCCCTTTAGAAATGAACAAAGATAGTAAAGAGATGAAAGCCTCTGTGTCTTTCAGTACTTACCAGTGTCTGGAGATGAGAAAAGGAATAATTTTTTAGAAAGATTTGCTGGGCCAACGTTGTGGTGCAGCTGGGTGAGCTGCCACGTGGAACCCTCACATCCCATATTGAAGCCCCAGGTTGAGTCCCATCTGCTCTGCTTCCGATCCAGCTCCCTGATTATTGGCCTGGGAAAGCAGTAGAAGATGGTCTAATTGTTTGGACCCCTGGAATCCACATGGGAGACCTGGATGGGGTTCTGGTTCCTGGCTTTGGCCTGGCCCAGCCCCGGCTGGAGTGGCCATTTGGAGAGTGAAGATCCTCCTACCAGAGGATGGAAGATCTCCTTCCCTCTCCCAGACCCTCTCCCTTACACCTCTTCCCTTTCCATCTCCCTGCCTTCTGTCACTCTGCTTTTCAAATAAGTAAACATAATCCTAAAAAATAGAAAAGATTTATTTGAAAGGCAGAGCGACATTGAGAGATAGAGATCTTCCATCCATTGGTTCACTCCCCAGGTGGCTGCAGACATTAGCTCCGGCTAGGCTGCAGCTAGGAGCCCAGAACTCCACAGGGTCTCCTGCATGGACCACCTCTGTTTTCCCTGGCACATTAGCAGGGAGCTGCATAGCAAGTGGAGCGGCCAGTACGTGAACCAGTATGCTGATATGGGGTGCCAGCGTCTCAAGAGGTGGCTTAACTCGCTCTGCCACATCACCAGCCCTGAGAAGAAATATAAACATTCTCACTGAGATAGAATTGAAATGTATCATTCAGTTGATTCTGGTGTATTTGTAATAGTTGCACAACTATCACCACAATCTAAGTTCAGATCAATTTCATCAATGGGGATGGGAACTTTCACCCTTTGCTTTTCTTTCTTTTTTTTTTTTTTTTTGGCAGGCAGAGTTAGAGAGAGAGAGACAGAGAAAGGCCTTCCTTTTCTGTTGGTTTACCCCCCAAATGGCTGCTACAGCTGCAGCGTGCTGATCCATAGCCAGGAGCCAGGTGCTTCTCCTGGTCTCCCATATGGGTGCAGGGCCCAAGCACTTGGGCCATCCTCCACTGCCCTCCTGGGCCACAGCAGAGAGCTGGACTGGAAGAGGAGCAACTGGGACAGAATCCAGTGCCCCAACAGGGACTAGAACCCGGTGTGCCAGCGCCGCAGGCGGAGGATTAGCCAAGTGAACCACGGCGCCGGCTTACCTTTTGCTTTTTCCATGAAGTTTTTGTCTGCATTTAATTGTGCCTGTAGAAGATTATCTGTGATTAGCCTTGACTGTTCCACTTTTTCACTGATTCTCAATTTTCACAGATGAAGACTCCTCAAAGACAACAAATAACATTTAATTGGAATGTAATTGTACTGTAATTTAAAAGATGATTATTGTGGCTTGAATGCACTTAAATCCATTTAAAGCTTTAATTTTGAGGATTATAGAAAGAAAAGGAAAGCAACACAGGGGGAAGTTGAAGAGTTTGGGTGAGACAGGAGCTGAACATCTGCGTCCACGTGGTTCTGCTGTTGCACTGGTCCAGGAGTTTGTGCCTTGCTGCCCCACTGCTCCCGGGTCATGGTTTTGGGAGATGATGAGGTCATGACAGTGCAGCCCTAATGAATAGGATTACGGCCCATATTAAAGAAACCCAGGGGAGCTCATTCACTCTCTATGCCATGTGGTGACGTGGCAGGTAGGTGCTGTCCACAAAGAGGCCCTTAACTGGACACCAGATGTACTGGTGCCTTGCTCCTGGGCCTCGGTGCCTCCAGAGCTGCAAGCAGTTAACCTGGGTTGTTTAGAGGCCACTCAATCTGTGGCACTGCGTTGGAGCAGCACAAAGAAACTGAGGAAACTGTCAGTGTGATCATGTTTTAGTTTCACTGGGATTCATTGAAGCTAATGCCAGTATTTATGCTATGAAATATTTTAAAATCAAGCTTTGAACATATTTTTGTTTAAATTTCAGATTCCAGAGGACCTAAGAAAGAGACTAAATATAGAAATGCATGCAGTAGTCAGAATAACTCCTGTGGAAATTATTCCTAAAATTCCAAGATTTCTAAAATTACAACCTAAGGAGGACTTGGTGAGTTCATATATATATATATATATATATATGTTATATCAAGATTCTTTTTTAAAAATCTTTATTTACTTGAAAGGCAGGGTTACAGAGAGAAGGAGCAACAGAAGGAAAGAGATGTTTTCCATCTGCTGGCTCTCTCTCCAGGTGGCTGCAACAGCCAGGGCTGGGCCAGTCTGAAACCTTGAGCCTAGAGCTCCATCCAGGTCTCCCACACGGGTGCAGGGGCCCAAGCACTGGGGCCATCTTCTGCCTCTTGCCCAGGCCATAGCACAGAGCTAGACTGGAAGTGAAGCAGGACAGCATGAGCCGGAGCTCATGTGGGATCTGGCGTCACATTTAGCAGCTTAACCTGCTGAGCCACAATGCCAGCCCCTTAACATTTTTTTGTGTGTTACAAAATTTCCAGTTTCTTTAGTGAGTAATAAGAATAGTGTATTCCTTTTTGTTAGAAGGACAAGTCTTTTTTTTATTGTGTGAAAATATATGTAACAAGATAGGCCATTTTAACCACTTTCAAGTGTATAGTTCAGTGGCACAATCAGATCTGTATTGCAGTCATCACCACTGCACTTCTAAAGTCCCACTGCCCCAGTAGCAACTCTGCCCACTGAGCAGCAACTCCCATGCCCTCCTCCACCCCGCCCCTGCAGACCTCTGACTTACATTGTGACTCTGAGTTTGTCTACTCAGGGTATTTCATGTAATTGGAATCACACAATATTGGTTTGAGACGTCTGACTTGTTTCATGTGACAGTGTGTTCAGGGTTTATCCCATCTTGTTGCGTGTAACAGAACTTCGGTTTTTTTCATGGCTGAATAATATCTTACTACACGGATACAGCACATTTGTTCATCCATCCTTCTATTGATGGATACTTGTTACTTCCACTTTTTTGGCTGTTGTCAATAGTAATACTCAAGGATCTGTTTTTTTTTTTTTTTTTTTTTTTGACAGAGTTAGACAGTGAGAGAGAGACAGAGAAAGGTCTTCCTTCCACTGGTTCACCCCCCAAATGGCTGCTATGGCCGGAGCTATGCCGATCCGAAGCCAGGAGCCAGGTGCTTCCTCCTGGTCTCCCATACAGGTGCAGGGGTCCAAGCACTTGGGCCATTCTCCACTGCCCTTCTGGGCCACAGCAGAGAGCTGGACTGGAAGAGGAGCAACTGGGACTAGAACCTGGCACCCGTATGGGATGCCGGCGCAGCAGGTGGAGGATTAACCAAATGAGCCACTGTGCTGGCCCCAAGGATCTGTTTTCAATCTTTTTTGCTATCTACCCAGTAGAATTGTTAGATTAAATAGAAAGTTTATGTTTAGTTTTTTGAGAAGCCAAGAAGTTTTTTTACAAGTAATAGATACATTATATAATCATATCATTACAAATATGGATTATTTTGGTTTTTAAAAGATTGACCTTGGAGCAAGCATTGTGGTGTACTGGGTTACACTGCTGTTTGGGATGCCTGCACCCATTATCTGAGTACCAGTTTGAGTCCTTGCTACTCACCTTTCAATTCAGTTTTCTGCTAATGCATGCTGGGAAATAGCAGATGATGGGGGAGGTCCCTGAGTTTTTGCACCCACATGGAAGACCTGAGGGAGCTGGGCTCCTGGCTTCAGCCTGGCCAAACCCCAGCTACTGCAGGCATTCGGAGAGTAAACCAGCAGACAAGTATTGATCTCTTGATCTCTGTCTCTTTGTCACTCTGCCTTTCAAGTAGTTGAAAATAAACATCTTTTGAAAAATAAAAGATTGGTATTTTGACTACATCCGTATATATTTTTAAAAATTTCTGCCATGTTTTAATATTAATATTGTAGCCCTGAAGAGTCTGTGCTGGACTGTTTTACTTTTCTACTCAGTTAATTCTCTGGAAATTGGTGTGATCCAAAAAAATGAGATTCAAAAAACTTAAAAGTCTTATTTCGATTTTTATTTTATTTGAAAGGCAGAGAGAGATCTCCTGTTTGCTGGTTCACTCCCCAAATGCCTGCAACAGCGAGGGCTGGGCTAGACCAAAGCTAGGAGGCGGAAAATCTGGGTCCCCTACATGGGTGACCCAGTATTGGAGCTGTCACCTGCTGCCTCCCAGGGTGTGCAGTTGCAGGAAGCTAGAGTTGGAAACGGAGCTGGGATGGAAACCCAGGCATGATTGTGGGCAACTCTCCGCGGCATCTTAAACACTGCACCAACACTCACCTCTAAAAATCTTTTTAGTAAAATATTGTTATCAAATAACACCAGTTTGGCTTATCACTTCTTAAGTAGTTATACTAAAGGAAAGTCATGGTGCATTCAAGAAATTCCAAGCGAATTTAACCTTTCTCTGATAATTCAGATGAAACTTTGGGATCCTCAGGACTGTTAGACCATGGAGGAGCCAGTTGAACAGAACTTTCTAGTTCATGAAACACTGGATAAGATAGTTTCTGCTGTTGAACCCGAGAGGAGGACACATTAAGTGCTATTACCATAACTGTGTAACTGAGCATTTTCACACACTGGCTACGCCGTGCACAGTGAGTTCTAGTTTTATTTTAACTTTTTGATTTTTTTTAAACATTAATTTATTTACTTGAAAGAGTTATAGACAGGCAGAGGCAAAGAGGAAGAAAGAGAGAGAGAGAGGTCTTCCATTCCTCTGGTTCACTCCCCAAACGGCTGCAACGCTGGAACTGTGCTGATCTGAAGCCAGGAGCCAGGAGCTTCCTCCGGGTTTTCCACGTGGATGCAGGGACCCAAGCACGTGGGCCATCCTCCACTGCTTTCCCAGGCCATAGCAGAGAGCTGGATTGGAAGTGGAGGAGCCGCGATTTGAACCGGTGTCCATGTGGGATGCTGGCACTGTAGGCAGTGACTTTACCTGCTACACCACCACACAGGCCCCACTTTTTGATTGTTAATCTTGTTATTGGGGCTGGTGTTGTGATATAGCAGGTAAAGCTGCCGCTTACAATGCTGGCGTCCCATATGGGTGCTGGTTCAAGTCCTGGCTGCTCCACTTCCAATCTAGCTCCCTGTTAATGCACATGGGAATGCAGCAGAGGGTAGCCCAAGTCTTTGGAAAGCCCAGAAGAAGCTCCTAGCTCCTGGCTTTGGTCTGGCCCATCTCTGGCTGTTGTAGCCATTTGGGGAGTGAACTAGCAGATGGAAGAATTCTCAATCTCTCTGTTGCCCTCTCTTTCTCTGTAACACTACCTTTCAAATAACTAAAACAAACAAAAATTTGGTATTTATCAAATGTTAGGACCTTAAGAAAATAATTAGCCACTGGTCATAAGATTTGTTTTTGTTTTTTTTGAGAGGAGTTTTAGTCTGAATGATGGGATATACTACCTAATGCTTTCATATTCAAAATTACATGTTTTTAAAGATTTATTTCCTTATTTACTTGAAAGTCAGAGTGACAGAAAGAGAGAGCAAGATCTTCCATCCATTGCTTCATTCCCGAAATGGTCTCAATGGCCAGGACTGGCCCAGGCCAAGGCTAGCAGCCTAGAACTCCATCCGGGGCTCCCACGTGGGTGTCAGAGCCCAAACACTTGAGCCATCCTCTGCTGCTTTCACAGTGCAGTAGCGGAGAGCTGGATCATAAGTGGGGCAGCTGGGACTCAAACTGGCGCCCTGATGGGGGATGCCAGTGTGACAGGTAGCAGCTCAACCTGCTGTACCACAGCAGTGGCTCCCAGAATTGCATGTTTTAGTGGAAGTTTTAGGACTTTTCACTGGCCTCTCTGGGCTATAATTTTATTACTTGGGATATGAAAGTGCCTGAATCTGAAAGAACTGTGAGTTGCTTTTTTGATTCCAAAAGTCTTATTTTAAATAGTTCTTATCTGTATTTTATTACTTTGTTTAGGTCTTTAATCTCCTTCATTGATCAGTAATATCCAAAGAATAAATTGGCTATTTCTATAATTTTTAGAAATGGAAGAAAGTACCTTTTCTTAGCCTAGCCAGCTTTTGGTAGGGATCAAACTCTGATGTGAGCTGAAACAGCAAATCTAAGTTTGACTTTAGAAGGAGAAAAGGACCAGTCTGAGAAGTGATACAGTAGACGTTTATTTTCCTAGGCAGAGATTAATCATCTTTTCTATGTGCATTTTTAACCTAATTTTTAATTTTAAATAGATTTAAAAAGTTAACTTTAATGTAAAAGCTTTAAAATTAGCAATGTTTTTCGTAGAGATTTTTCATACCTTTGAATGATTAACACTGTTGAGGTCAGGAATGCAGTGAGCTTAACAGAACAAAAATAGAAATACTGGCTTAAACAAAAGAAAAATATTCCTATTCTTTTGAACAAGGAAGTTGCAGGAGCTAATGGGTAGTTAAACTGTGTCATCAGGGATCCAGGCCCTGTCAGTCTTCCTGTTCTTCCGCCCTCAGCCCATGACTTAACTCCGGTTAGATGCAAAGTGTTTGCTCTACAGAGACCTCCTGGTCTGCATTGCAGAAAGCAGAAGGGAAGGCACAAGGCAAAACCGTCTCCATGTGAGGTTTCTCTGCCTTTAGGAAGAGAGGCCCCAGCCAGGGATTGTTGACTGCTCACTGTCAACAGTGAGCAGTTTCTCCCTCTCCCTCTCCCTCTCCCTCTCCCTCTCCCCCTCCCTCTCCCCCTCTCTCCCTCTCCCTCTCCCTCTCCCCCTCTCCCCCTCTCCCCCTCTCCCCCTCTCCCCCTCTCCCCCTCTCCCCCTCTCCCCCTCTCCCCCTCTCCCCCTCTCCCCCTCTCCCCCTCTCCCCTTCTCCCTCACGCACACACACACACACACACACACACCCTCTAGCTCTAGGCAGGGAATCAAGGATTTTGCCTTCCTGCCGCTGTAGCAGAGGGAGGCCCAGCAGAATAGGGTTGACCTGGTTGCTTATCCCTGGGCACAGAGGAAAGGGGCGTGTTCACATTCGCCGCGTACAGCGGGTTTCTTTGGGGGGTACCGTGTTCATTGTCCTGACGGTAATGCCAGATCCCAACTGTGCACCTACCCTCAAGCGTCCTTCACTGGTTTTGCTGGCCGAGGATTCTGTTTTATTAGGAGGATAAGATGTGTGCAAGTTGCAGTATTAGGGTAATGCATTGTGGTTCTTTCCTTCCCTCTGGCAGCCGAAGGATGTGAGTGAAGCCGAGGTAAAAACGGGGTTCTGTTCCTGGCTGCAGCAGTCTGCAACCACCACGCTGCCTTTGGTGACATCAGAGGAAGAACATATCAAGCTGGGAATTAAGGATGGTGGGTAAATTGCTTGGGATATTTTGCTGTTTGAACCTGTGTCATATGTGATCAGTGAAATACAGTAAGCACACACAACAACTTTCTGTGAAGAAATGTCTGGGACTGGTGTTGTGGTACAGTGGGTTAAGCCACCACCTGGCTGCTCCGCCTCTGATCCAACTCCCTGCTGATGCACCTGGGACAGCAGCATATAGTGGCCCAAGTACTCAGACCCCTGTCATCCAAGGGGAGAACTGGGTGGAGTTCTGGGCTCCTGACTTTGGCCTGGCCCAGCCCTGGCCATTGTGGCCATTTGGGGAGTCAAAACAGCAAATGGAAGATTTCTTTCTCTCTCTCTGTCTCTCTTCCTTTCACTCTGTCACTCTACCTTTCAAATAAATAAATTAATTAAAGACATTATTTTATTATAGAATTAATTTTTTTTTGCTTTTAATTTGAAGTTAATATTTAAAACCTTAAATTATCCTGTTGGTTTCAACGCTCACTCTACATTTATTATTTTCTTTTTAATAGGTTTGAAGGAATTTTCTCTGTGTATAGTTCATTCTTCAGAAAAAGAAAAAGAGAAAGAAAAAAGCATTTTTCTGTTGAGTCCCAATCTGCTGCAGAAGATCACGATACAAGTAATTACATACTATTGAATATTTAATAAAAAGGTACTTGTTAAGTGTGATCGATAATAAAGGATGAATTTCCTTATAAGATCTTGTACCCTAAAATATATTAGAAACCCAAATAATAAGGAATAACTTGATTTTAAATATTTTACCTTAATTTTTTAGAAAAGATTTATTTATTTGAAAGGCACATTTAGAGAGACAGCGAGAGACACAGAGAGTCTTCCCAACCACTGGTTCACTCCCCAAATACCCATAATGGCTGGGACTGGGTCAGGACAAAGCCAGGAGCCTAGAATGCCACCTGGGTCTCCCATATGGGTGGCAGGGGCCCAAACACTTAGGCCATCTTCTGCTGCTTTCCCCGGCACATTAGCAGAGAGCTGAATTGGAAGTGGAGCAGCTGGGACATGAACTGACCAGTGTGGCAGGCGACAGTCTAAACCCACTCTGGCACAACACCAGCCCCTTTCAGTATTTTCATATTTAGTTTCTTTAAATTACTTAGATAAATTATTGATTTATCCTAAATTTAAAAGTCAGTGTCTCAGCACAATCAAATTTTAAGAACAGAGTTGATTGTGTTAATTGGAAAATGGATCGTGATTTTAAATTATCCTAGTATTGGGCACGTGTTTAGCCTAGCAGGTAAGCTGCTTATTGGGAGCCTGTGTCCTGCATCAGAGTACTTGGCTCCATTCCTGGCTCCAATTTCATGCAAATGCAGATGTTGGGAGGCAGCAGTAATGGCTCAAGTAGTTGAGTTTCTGCCATTCACATGGGAGACCTGGACTGAGTTCCCAGTTGCCAGGTTTGGCCAGACCCAGCCTAGCTGTTGTGGGGATTTGAGGAGTGAACTTGTAGAAGGGTGTTCTCTCTGTCTCTGTGTCTCTCAAATTTTAAAATAAGTCCACAAATCAAAAATAAATAAAATGAAATTCTAATATTAAAACAAATGAAAATGTAGTTTTTGAAGTTTCATCTTGAAAATTCATATTTTATGTGTAATTTTGCTAATCACCCATATTATTTCAGCAGTTCTTAAATTCAGAACTCTACAGACATTATCAGATCTTTTTTCTTCCAGAAGTTCTGTAATAGTGATCCTTGTAAGGTATCATGTTCTAGTTAGGATATTTATATTTGTCACAGCGGGACTGAAGACATGTGGTATGCTCCCTTATAATTGTGGTAGCTTGAAACTAGACCCTATTTCTTCATTTTTGAAATAGAATTGAAGGAATACCATGCAGAGAAAATACCAGTGTGCAGATTGTGAAAATAATAGATGAGATAGAAATGAAAATTCCAAATAAGACTGTATCTGTAAAATGTGTTAAGTACATGATACTCTGCTTATTGACCATATATATTTATGTTCCCTGGGTGAGGAGATTGTTGTTGTCAAGAGTGTTTTAAATCCATGTACAATTTATCTGTTCTCGGTGTGTGAAAGAATCAACAGTTCAATTTTCGGGAACCCAAGAAAAACAGACCAAACACATCACTCTGAAATGTAAAACTAATTTTTCCTTACTACTATAGGTCCTTCTAGATCCTATGGTAAAAGAAGAAAACAGTGAGGAAATTGACTTAATTCTTCCCTTTTTAAAGCTGAACTCTTTGGGGTAAGAAGTTTTGGCCAAACAAGCATGTTTAGAGAAATGTGTGGACATTATTTGTGGCAGGGTTTTTATGTGTAAAGATTAAAGTAGATGTTAATGTCAACAAATGGGTTTATAATGCGTTATCTTCGCAAGGATTGTTGTTCCCGTCATCCCTAGCTTTGCGATTGCCTTGTCATCTTAGATAACTAGAAGTTTGACACTTTCTAGGAGTCTTACCTTGAGAACTGGTTTGTGAGGAGAAAGCTTCTAGAAATCACCTGGATCATCTGTGCTTGAATAAAACAATAATCCTTATAGCAAATAAGTGTGTTTTAAAAGTTAAGTCTAAAAACATTTGACTATTTAAAAATATTTCAAATTAAGTTATTCCTTCATTATCTTACTGTGATAACTGGGACTGTTTTCCTCAATTTAAAAGACAAACATATCCAGAAACTCCTCTTCATCTCTGTTTCTTATACAGTATGACAAGCTCAAGGAAACATTACCTGTTAGAATTCTTCTGAGGCTGTTGCTAGATGCAATAATAGTGTTTTGATTTCCTGTAATAATATCTGGTTTTTTGAAATATTAAACCAGAGAGTAAAAATGTTTAAACCTAATAATGTTCATCAATTTAAAGTAAACGCTATACTTTAGACTCGAAGAATTTATTGGTATATTTCTAGTATAAATAAATTGTTGCAGTCAGGATCAAGAAGTAGCTTTAAGTTGATGTTCCTGAAATCTACAGATTGAAACTGGATTTCTGAGGTAATGATTAAGGGGACATAAGCCTGCAGTTATCATAAGTAGTCCCAAAGCTCTTGTTCGTGGTCATGTTGATCACCAAATGAAAACACACGTGGAGGCGGAGAAAGTGAATGTGTGAGACAGATTCCTTAAGGAGTCCAAGCAGGGCAGAACTGTTGGAAACTGCACAGGTTTGAAAGTAGTGCAACTGACTTTAAAAGCTGTGAATCCGATTTGGCGTTAGCCAGCATACTTCCTCAGATTGGGGATGATCTGTACGATTTAATTCTGAAATGCATTACCTAGAGTGGGAAGGAAGAGGGCAGCTTGTTGCATAGCTGGGTGGCTTTCTGCGACAGTCTCTCATCATGGAGCTCCTTCTGTGTTTTGCAGAGGTGTGGGTTCCTTAGGCATTTCCTCCATGGAGCACGTCACGCACAGCCTCCTGGGCCGCCCTCTGTCGCGGCAGCTGATGGCCCTTGTGGCAGGGCTTAGGAATGGGGCCCTTTTACTCACAGGAGGAAAGGTAGGTGGTTCAGATGTGCTCATTTGCATCCCAGATCTCTCTGCGGGCTTCGTTCACTGATTATAAAAGAGTGGTGATAGGGCTCGGTGCTGTGGCAGAGGTTGTCTGTGTTACAAAAAGAAGGAACCAAAAGCACACAGTTTGTTTAAACATTTGGGCTTGACTAGACTCGTGTGACACGAGTCAAGCCCCAATCCTTTGTCTTTCTCTACTTGTATACCCTAAATTAGCAAGGCAGTTTGGGTGGGCTGGGGCACACACTGCTACAGCAAATCATAGCCGCAAGGTAAGACAGTTTTATGATACAAGAACCAGTAAATCACAACTTTGAAGCAATTTTAGAAGGCACACAACCATTTTATCTTAGACATGCAATTAAGCTTTTATGGCAGCTGGAGAAAGGTTTTCTAAAGTCAGCATTGGCCTGTTCAGACCCAGCCAGCCCTCCCATGGCAAGCTGGAGGGAGTCTGTAGCTCTCTCTGCAGCAAGCAGGAGGAGGTTTTAACATTCCTTCAAACTGGCACTTTAATGGCAAGCAAGAGAGGGTTTGTAACATCTGCAGTGCCGGTATCCCAGATGGGTGCTGGATTCTAGTCCTGGCTGCTCCACTGCTGATCCAGCTGCCTGCTAATGCACCTGGAAAAGCTCTGGAAGATGGCCCACATACTTGGGCCCCTGTGCCCACGTGGAAGACCAGTAAAAAGCTCCTGGCTCCTGGTTTTGGCCTGGCCCAGCCTCAGCTGTTGCAGCCATTTAGGGAGTGAACCAGTGGATGGAAGATCTCTTTCTGTCTCTCCTCTACCTCCCTCCCTCCTTTCCTTCCTTCCCTTTTTAAGTACTTTATTTATTTGAAAGACAGAGTTACAAAGAAAGGTAGAGACAGAGAAGTCTTCCATCTGCTGGTTTATTTCCAGTGGTGACTGCTGGAGTTGAGCTGATCCGAAGCCAGGAGCCAGGAGTCTCTTCTGGGTCTCCCATGTGGGTGCAGGGGCCCAAGGACTTAAGCCATCTTCTGCTTACCCAAGCCATCGCAGAAGAGCTGGATCAGAAGAGGAACAGCAGGGACTCAAATTGTCATCCATATGGGATGCCGGGCCTTTAACCTGGGCTTTAACCTGCAGTGCCACAGCACCGGCCCCTCCTCTCTCTTTGTGTAACTCTTGACTTTCAGATAGATTTTTTTTTCTTTAAAAAAAAAATTGTGAATATGAGACAGGGAAGGTTTTCATTCATTCCCTAAAATTTTTGTGTGCCTGCCACTAGGTTTGGGAAGTGATGACGTGTAACTGTCTTGCCCTTTTGTGTGCCAATTGTAGAATTACATGGTTTTTTCATTTTTAGCCTACTGATAGGGTTGATTGATTTTTGAATTTCGAACCATCCTTGCATAGGTATAATAAATCCCACTTGATTGTAGTGTATCATTCTTTATACATTGTTAAGTTCTTTTGCTAATAGTGTGTTAAGGTTGTTTGCATCTCAGTTTATGAGAGATTATGATTTTCTGATCATGTATGGTGCTTGTGTGGTTTTGCTATCAGTGTAGTATTGGCATCAGTCATCAAATGAGCTGGAAAGTGTCCCCTCTTGTGCTTTTTTTAATAAGATAAAATGGATACTCATACTTCTTTAAATGAATGTTTGGTAAAATCTCCAGTGAAACCATCCCAACCTGGAGATTTTTCATCAGGTTTTTTTTTGTTTGTTTGTTTGTTTTTGTTTTTGTTTTTGACAGGCAGAGTGGACAGTGAGAGAGAGAGAGAGACAGAGAGAAAGGTCTTCCTTTGCCGTTGGTTCACCCTCCAATGGCCGCCGCAGCTGGCGTGCTGCGGCCGGCGCACTGCGCTGATCCGATGGCAGGAGCCAGGTGGTCTCCCATGGGTTGCAGGGCCCAAGCACTTGGGCCATCCTCCACTGCACTCCCGGGCCACAGCAGAGAGCTGGCCTGGAAGAGGGGCAACCGGGACAGAATCCGGTGCCCCGACCGGGACTAGAACCCGATGTGCTGGCGCTGCAAGGCGGAGGATTAGCCTAGTGAGCCATGGCGCCGGCCTCATCAGCTTTTTAATTACAAATTCAGCTTTCTTATTGATTGTAGGACTGTTCAGGCAAGCTCTTTCACCTTGGCCAATGTCACTGGCAGTTTTCAAGTAATTGGTACATTGCTTAGTGAACTGATGAGCTTTCAGCTGTTCATGGGGTTCTCTTTCTATGCCTCTAATGCCTGTGGAACCTGGAGTGATATCCTGTTCTGTACTGGTGATTTGTGTTGTCTTTTTGATCTTTGTCAGTCTTGCTGCAGGTTCCCTGCCCTTTAGAAGGGGTTTACAATCTCCTCCACTAGTGCAGTGCTGTTTCCAAGTCACAGTGTGGTCTTTGTGCTTTTTAAAGTAAAATATATAAGGTTTTTTCATTTTGTTTCACTTTTAATTCTAGTTTAACTTTTTTCCCTTATCACTAGCCTAGTTTCTTTCTTATTATTTAAAATATAGGAATGACTGAATGATTAATGTCAGATTTTAGGATGCATAATCGTGGCAGAATATTTATTTTGTGCTTTTTTTTTTTTAAAGATTTTATTTATTTATTTGAGAGGTAGAGTTACAGACAGTGAGAGGGAGAGACAGAGAGAGAGGTCTTCTATCCATTGGTTCATCCCCAAATGGCCGCAACAGCCGGAGTAGCGCCGATCCGGAGCCAGGAGCTTCTTCCCGGTCTCCCTTTGCGGGTGCAGGGGCCCAAGCACTTAGGCCATCCTCTCCTGCTTTCCCAGGCCACAGCAGAGAGCTGGATTGCCAGAAGAGCAGCCTGAATTAGAACTGGTACCCATATGGGATGCTGGCGCCGCAGGCGGAAGATTAACCTACTGCCCCACGGAACCGGCCCCAGAGTATTTCTTTTGTAAAAGCGATGTCCTACTGACTCCACAGCCAGACTCCACACCTCCCCTAGGATAATTGAGCAGAGACCCAGATCTGAGGCCGGCTCAGCACTGTGACCCAACGACCTGAGGCTGTTTACATTTGAAGCCTCTTCTGAGGATGAGCCTCACTTAAGGGAGAGAACAGACAAGAGCACTCCGTGAGATGAAGAGCGCTCTGCACAGATGAGTGACTTTCAGAAAAAGACTCTCCCGACTAATTTAATTATGGATTCCAGGTTAGCTCTTTTGTAAAAACTGCAGAATTATATTTTTGTTGCTGTTATACTAGCATAATTTCTAAATGTCATCTTGAAATAGAAACATGTATTTTAACTGCTAATACAAAGGTAAATTAACACTTAAAAAAAAAAAAAAAAAAAAGAAAAAGATTCTCCCAACCAGGCAAATGGTGATGACCAGAAGTGGGGCCTGTGCCTCCCTTTTCTCTCTGGAGCCCACTGACATTAAACATTTGTGCAATTCTATAAAGTACACTAGTGGTATTTGCTGAGTGACCCCTGAATTGCAGACTTCGCTTTCAAGCCTGGCTGTTTTTCTAGCCCACAGTAATGAAAACAAAATGTGAGAAGTGATGTAGGCTGCTCTCAGACCACGTCTGGGAAGGCCCCCTGTAAAGCCGCACCTGGGCCCCAAGCATACTGGCTGGCCGGGCTGTGCTAACAGCGATTGGTTGGCTAGAAGTCTGGTGGTTCCCGAAGGGGCTCAGGCCCTCCTCCGGCAGGGCAGGGAGAGAATTCGAAGGTAGGAGCAGACCGAGGAGGGGTTATCAGAGAAAGCAATGGACGATGGCTCAGGTCCTTGGGCCCTGCACCCGCATGAGAGACCCAGAAGAAGCACCTGGCTCCTGGCTTCCGATCGGCACAGCTCTGGCCGTTGCGGCCATCTGGGGAGTGAACCTTTGGATGGAAGACCTCTCTCTCTGCCTCTCCTCTCTGTGTAACTCCGACTTTCAAATAAATAAATAAATCTTTCTTTTTTTTTTTTTTTAAAAAAAAGAGGAAACTGAGGAACAGCACCTTAGAGATTCAGTTTAGTATATGGAATATGTCCGCACCTCTGAGGTAATGACCGCCAGGCAGTCTGGAAAGAAAAGGTGCTTTGGCCTTGTCACTGTGCTGGCCGTGACCCTGTGGCTAAAATGTATTGCACAAATCCCACACCCTCAGCGGCCGAAATGCAGGCGTAAGAAAGGCTTTGTCTACACGGGAAGTGCAGTCTGGGGTGGAAGAGGAGGTGGCTTTGCTTTCGGAGATGCACATGGTGGCGGGAGTTTGGGACCCGTACCAGGAAGTAACTTCAGCGGAGGATCTGATGGATATGGGAGTGGACATGGATTTGGGGATGGCGATGATGCAGATGGAGGAGAGCCAGGAGGTGGAATTTTGAAGGGGGTGGGTTTGGTGGTGGAGAACCTGAATGTGGCAGCCTGGCTAAGGGCTGAGTATGGAATATGGAATGCCAGCATTGCAGGTGGCGGCTTCCCCTGTTACGCCACAACGCCAGCCCCCATCATTGCATCTTTATACATTTATATGAAATATGTGCAGAGCTTTCTGAAAGGATAAAAAATTGACAGTGATTACTTCTGTGAGATGATATCAGAAGATGTTTTACCTTTCTTTACTAATTACAGTTATTTTGTATTTTTACTTAATTTTTGTGAAAAAATACAACTTCTACTTTAAAAAAGAGTATACATGGATTAAAGCCAGACATTTAATACAAGAAGAAATCATTCTGTGTTCCTTAATAGTCTCTGAAGCTTGCAGTGTGCACTAAGGGTCATAGTGATGACCATGCATCACTCAGAAGCTGTCAAACTGAAATATTAGAAAAATGAGTAATACATTTTTTCCATTAAAAAGAGCTGAAATTAAAACACATTTCACTTATCTAGGAAAATTATTTAATGTTCATTTTATTTCATTTTTGAAATAGTAACCATTACCTGTCTGTAAAGATAAAATATTTACAGATTAGTGATAGTTGTGACTACACACCATAAAATAGGAGTTTGTTTTCTATCTGCGCTCCGTCATAAACAGGGTGAGGCCAGCTCCTGGCATTTCAGTAGCTTCAAGGAGCAGCTGTGTTTCGGTTGACACCTGCGTGTCCCACACTGGTGTATGCTTCCTGATGGGCAAGGCTGAGCCTTGCTGGTGGCCACAGTGCTAGATGTTATTTCTTGGTTGAATATCCTGGGAGTTCTTATGAGCAGTTCTCTTCTAGGGAAGTGGAAAGTCAACTTTAGCCAAGGCCGTCTGTCAAGAAGCCCGCGACACACTGGATGCGCACGTGGAGCTAGTCGATTGTAAAGCTTTACGAGGTATGACTGGTGACACTCTACACGTCTACCCAGGGATGTCAGTAATCTGTTAGCATAATCAATACAGATAGTTGTATTGAATTTTTTGTTTATCATCTAGTCATTGAAATTTCTTAGGAATAGTAACTCTTTGACTTCCTAATGTTTTTCATAAGATTCCTGAAACTCTCCATATCTGATGGAGACTTTTTTTTCCAGAAAATTCTTTGTAGATTGTAATCTTAGAAATGCCAGTTTACACCCCTCAGAGAAGGATAGCCCTTAGTACTTAGAATGTGCTGGAGAATGTAAGTGGTCTCTGAGCTGCTGTGGGACCCTGGAGAGGTTCCCCAGGGGCGGGCAGGAGAGGGCTGTGGACAGCAGAGACGTACACTCACCAAGGAACACTCGGGTACTCTCTGAGCCTTCGACGTTACAGTGTTGTCTGGTCTGTTAAGGAAATGGTTGGAAGATGTTCCCTTCAACAGCTCATTTCGCCCTTGGCTCCCACTACACATCGTCCCCGCTAGTCGGGATTCTCTCGGTTTC
Organism: Oryctolagus cuniculus; assembly: GCF_964237555.1. Lineage (NCBI taxonomy): Eukaryota > Metazoa > Chordata > Mammalia > Lagomorpha > Leporidae > Oryctolagus > Oryctolagus cuniculus. The sequence goes on along the minus strand of NC_091447.1, from coordinate 43,317,670 downwards.
TTACCTGCTGTTCGCGACACAGCCTGGGAACCCACGTTGTGCTGTGCTGTAAAGGTGGCTTGTGAGAGGCCCTGTCCAACTTGTTTGAAGCCTCATGTCAAAATTTGAATTTAGTTTTCTGTTCTTTGTGTGTGTGTGTGTGTGTGTGTGTGTGTGTGTGGACAGTGAGAGAGAGACTGAGAGAAAGGTCTTCCTTTGCCGTTAGTTCACCCTCCAAAGGCCGCTGCACTGCACTGATCCGATGGCAGAAGCCAGGTGCTTCTACTGGTCTCCCATGGGGTGCAGGGCCCAAGCACTTGGGCCATCCTCCACTGCACTCCCTGGCCACAGCAGAGAGCTGGCCTGGAAGAGGGGCAACCGGGACAGAATCCGGCGCCCTGACCGGGACTAGAACCCGGTGTGCCGGCACCGCAGGTGGAGAATTAGCCTATTGAGCTGCAGCACCGGCCTTGTTGTTTGAAAATGAAAGCTTTTTAACTCATCAGGAAGTTTGAAGCCAAATTTGTGATTCAAATACAGGAAGGTCTCCAGGCAGCTACATTTGTGTTCCACTTTCCCAGAATCTTGAGCCCTTCCTCTCTCGTTTTCCCACGTCTGCTGTTACTGTGCGACTTTGTTGTAAGCCATCTGCGATTCTCTATGGAGTGAGTACAATGAGTACATACGGAAACTGTAGTAGCATGTCCTGTTCTTTTCTGAAATTTGACACTTTATGGAGTCCTTTGGGTCCGTATTAATAGAACCATGATAATGATGATGTGTGTGGTCTGAACTTCCCATCCCTGCGCTAACGTGAAACCACTTCCTGTCTTCTGTGTTAAGGGAAAAGGCTTGAGAGCATCCAGAGGAGCCTGCAGGCAGCCTTCTCAGAGGCCGCTTGGAGGCAGCCGTCCGTCATACTGCTGGACGACCTGGATGTCATCGTGGGCTCGGCTGCCATGCCGGAGCACGCGCACAGTCCCGACGCCGTGCAGGGCCAGCGGCTCGCACACGGTAAGGCGTCCCCGGTGGCGTCTGTCGGGCAGCATGTTAAGTCCTCGTGGTGCACCTGCCCTTTCCGGAGGACCGCGTGTATGTCAGGCACGGGGTTGCTTTGGAGGCCTCTGGCAGCTTGCACAGCTCTCTTGCAGAGCAGACACTGGGGGAATCCTGCAAGTTCATGGCTAGTCTTTTGGGGCCTTTTCATTCCTTTTTACTTAGTAGAAATCATTTAATTTACAGATTTTCTCTTGCTTTTTTGTTCATTTGACAAATACATGTTGAATGCTTGTGCATAGTTTGTGTTCTCAGAATCTAAAAGAAAGAAAAGAAAGAAAAGTACAGAACGACTTCATGGTGATTCTGGGCTAGGGACTGCTTTGTACTCTTCACGCAGGTGCTCTCCCGGTTCTACAGGGCCGTAAGTGGAGACTGAGACCGCTGTAGTGGTTTGACCAGCATGACCGACTAGGCGGTGGTCCGATGTCCTGTATGTGGCAGGCACTATTAGAGCTCACAGGGTGTCCTCAGAGTTCACAGAAGATGTGTATAAGGACAAAAAACTGTGCATGGACTTCAAAATGTTTTGCACCAAAATAAACTTAGCTTTCAATTCCATTTTCCACCATCATGTAACTTAAAGTAAGAGTGAATTTGAGTAAGGAGTTTATCAAGGAAGGCTTTTTGGAGAAGTTGATAACTGAGCTGATTTTTTAAAGGTTTATTTACACGTATTTATTTATTTGAAAGGCACACATGAAGGATTTTCCAGGGCATGCCATATGGGAGTTGGCTTAAGTCCTAGCTGCTCCACTTCCGAACCATCTCCCTGTTAATGTGCCTGGGAAAGCCACAGGAGATGGCCCAGTCCTTGGGCCCCTGCACCCACATGGATGACCCAGAAGAACTCCTGGTTCCTGGCTTCAGCCTGGCCCAGCCCTGGCTATTGTGGCCATTTAAGGAGTGAACCAGTGCATGGAAGATCTCTATCTGTGTCTCATTTTCTCCCTTTCTCTAACTCTACCTTTCAAACAGATAAATCTTTAAAAAAAAAAAAAAAGAAAGAAAGAAAGAAAGAATCTTCCAACTGCTGGGTCACTCCCTAGTTGGCCTCAATGGCTGGCGCTGAGCCAGGCCGAAGCCAGGAGCCTAAGACCAGCCCTCCCACATGGGTGGCTGGGTCCCAAGTACTTGGGCCATCTTTCACTGCCTTCCCAGGCACGTTTAGCAGGGAGCTGGACCCGACGTGGAGCAGCTGGGACTCAGCCAGCCCTACGGAATGGGATACTGTGTCACAAGCAACAGCTTAACTTGCTGCACCGTGCAGGCCCCACCTGAGCTAATTTTTGATGGAGCAGAAAGTAACATAAAGTATTTTTATACTGATGAAGAAGCAAAGGAAGGATGAGCCCCAGACACGGGCACAGAAGTACAGGGACTCACGGTGTGTCGGGGAGGGCCCCACAGACTGCAACTTTGAGTGCCAGAAAAGGGCTCACAGAGAGGTGATACGGGAGGGTTCGGCAGCAGTGAGCCGTCCCAAGGTTCTTGAGAAATGAAATAGATACAAAATATAGCCATACAATGTGTCTGGGTTATTATTAACTTATAAATCTCAAATTTTGAATTCTGTAGTGTCTTGATACTAGCCTTAAAGTGAGTCTATTAGTCTAGTGTTTAAGGGGGTGGGGGCTGCAGATTTCTAAGTCAGGACTCACGTATAATTATTAATGGCTGTTTCAGTTCTGACCTGGTCCTACCAAACCTTGGAAGTCTTGCGTGGAAAAAGCTAATTGAGGAGTCATAGGAATGTCAGCTATATTTTGCTGGATAAGCAGAACACAATATGGAAATGTAAAGCCCATCTAGAATATTTATTTCAAATGCCACCTTTATTATTCATTCACTTACTTTGTAAGATCCAGGAGTAGGAACCTCACTAGACATTGTTCTGAGGCACCTCTTCTGCCTCCCATAGGCCTCAGTTGGTAAATCAGCAAATGAAAGGGTGAATTAATGAACAAAAACATAAAGTTCAATCCCTTGTGACTTTTCAGAAGATTTATTTCTTTATTCTCAGAGAAAGGTAGAGACAGATAAAGATCTTCATCTGCTGATTCACTTCCTAAATGGCTGCCACGGCTGGGGTTAGGGCAGGGTAAAGCCAAGAACCAGGGACTTTGTGTTTTCCACATGGGTAACAGGGGCCGAGTCCTTGGGCCATCTTCCTGTGCCTTCCCAGGTACATTACTAGAAAGCTGGATCAGAAGTGGAGCATACAGGACTCAAGCCGGCCCTCTGATATGGCATGCCAGCATCTCAAGTAGTAGCTTAACCCGCTGCACCACAACACTGGCTCCAATGAATTAATTTTTTAAAAAAGATTTATTTGTTTATTTAAAAGGCAGAGTTACAGAGAGAGAGAGAGAGCTTACATCTGCTCATCTGGTCCATAAATGATCACAGCAGCCAGGGCTGGGCCAGGCAGAAGCCAGGAGCTTCATCTGGGCCTCCCACATGGGTGCAGGGGCCAAAGCACTTGGGCCATCTTGCACTGCTTTCGCAGGAACATTTGCGGGAAGCTAGATTAGAATTGGAGCAGCTGGGACACAAACCAGCACCCATATAGGATGCCGGTTTTACAGGTGGAGGCTTAACCATCTATGCCACAGGCCCAGCCCCTTTAAAGGCATGAAGGAGTGACACCATATATAGTCCACCTTAAGGCCACAGTGTTGGAGCTGGCATTGTGGTGCAGTGGGGTAAGCTGCCACTTGCGCCTCCCAAATCAGAATGCTAGTTCAAGCCCCAGGTACTTTGCTTCCTATCCAGCTTCCTGCTAATGCACCTGGGAAGGCACTGGAATATGGCTCAAGAACTTGGGCATCTGTCACCCATGTGAGAGATGAGGATGCAGTGGCTGGCTCCTGGCTTCAGCCCATCTGGATCAGCCCTGGCTGTTGTGGGCACTGGGGGAGTGAACCAATGGATGGAAGATTTCTCTCTCTCCTTCTCGCTCTGTCACTGTCTTTCAAATGAATAAATCTTTGGGAAAAAAAAAAAAAACCCTCAGTGTTGGGATATCATTATTTTAATGCATGGATAGTTTTTAATTTTTTGTGTGTACTTTTCTGAGTTTTTACGCTGTGCTGTTACATTCTAGCATTGAACGATATGATCAAAGAGCTTGTTGCCATGGGAAGTTTGGTTGCACTGATTGCCACAAGTCAGGCTCAACACTCACTGCATCCTTCACTTGTGTCTGCTCAAGGAGTTCACATATTTCAGTGCGTCCAACATATTCAGCCCCCTAACCAGGTAAAAAATACACTGTAAGCATTACAACATTTCCTATGTAGAAATTTCTTTTATCAGTTTTGTTCATGACTTAAGACTTTAAACTTGTGCTTCCATTAGTGAACTTGGGAAACTTAAAATTCAACATGTTCACAACTCATAGTTGATAACCGCCTGAAATGTTGCCATGTACTTTCCCAGAAAATGGTGTTTTTGAAAACAACACTTCTGAATGAGAGCAGTGAGAAATATAGACAGATATCTTTTTTTTTTTTTTTTGGACAGGCAGAGTGGACAGTGAGAGAGAGAGACAGAGAGAAAGGTCTTCCTTTGCCATTGGTTCACCCTCCAATGGCTGCTGTGGCCGGCACGCTGCGGCTGGTTTGCTGCAGCTGGCGCACCACGCTGATCTGAAGCCAGGAGCCAGGTGCTTCTGGTCTCCCATGGGGTGCAGGGCGCAAGCACTTGGGCCATCTTCCACTGCACTCCCTGGCCACAGCAGAGAGCTGGCCTGAAAGAGGGGCAACCGGGACAGAATCCAGTGCCCCGACTGGGACTAGAACCTGGTGTGCCGGCGCCGCAGGCGGAGTATTAGCCTAGTGAGCCACGACGCCGGCCCAGATATCTTTTTAAAAATTGATTAATTAAACATTTTTTTCCCACCAGCACGTATGGCCTGTGGTCCCTTTTGGGGACTTATGCCCATTGGTTTTAGTGCCAGTGCACTGAACGAAGCACATCCTGGGACTGGCATGCATATTTAACATTCTTGCTTAAAGTGAACCACCTACCTTAAAGATTCAGACCCAGTGCTGTTACCAAAGAACAGTGTGTAACAGTGGTAGTGATACTGGCCATTGTAGTGCAGCAGGTTGACCTGCGACACCCCTATCCCACATGGGTGCCGATTTGTGTCCCCATTGCTCCACTTTTTTTTTTTTTTTTAAATTTTTTTGACAGGCAGAGTGGACAGTGAGAGAGAGAGAGAGACAGAGAGAAAGGTCTTCCTTTGCCGTTGGTTCACCCTCCAATGGCCGCCGCGGCCAGCGCGCTGCGGCCGACGCACCGCGCTGATCTGATGGCAGGAGCCAGGTACTTCTCCTGGTCTCCCATGGGGTGCAGGGCCCAAGCACTTGGGCCATCCTCCACTGCACTCCCTGGCCACAGCAGAGAGCTGGCCTGGAAGAGGGGCAACCGGGACAAATCCGGCACCCCCACCGGGACTAGAACCCGATGTGCCGGCGCCGCAAGGCGGAGGATTAGCCTTGTGAGCCGCGGCGCTGGCCCACTTGGTTTTTTTTTTTTTTTTTTTTTTTACAGTCAGAGTTAGACAGTGAGAGAGACAGAGAGCAAGGCCTTCCTTTCCATTGGTTCACCCCTCAATGGCTGCTACGCCCGGCGCTGCGCCGATCCGAAGCCAGGAGCCAGGTGCTTCCTCGTGGTCTCCCATGCGGGTGCAGGGCCCAAGGACCTGGGCCATCCTCTACTGCCTTCCCGTGCCACAGCAGAGAGCTGGACTGGAAGAGGAGCAACCAGGACAGAATCTGGCGCCCCAACCAGGACTAGAATCCGGGGTTCTGGCACTGTAGGTGGAGGATTAGCCAAGTGAGCTGCAGTGCCGGCCCCCTATTGCTCCACTTCTGATCCAGCTCCCTGTAATGTGCCTGGGAAAGCAGTGTTTGAAGTCCTGGATGAAGCTCCTAGCTTTGGCCTGGCCCAACTTTGGCTCTTGCAGCCTAGAGAGTGAACCAGCAGGTAGAAAATCTCTCTCTGTCTCCCCTTCTTTCTCTGTAATGCTTTCAAAGAAATAAATCAATTTTTTTTTTTTTTTTTTTTTTTTTTGAGAAAAAAACTCAAGACTGGCAGTAGTCAGCCACACCACAGGGGTTTATTATACTCTACTGATGTGAGCAGTTGAATAAAATTAGGAATCTGCATTTTGTGTTTTCTCTTTAGGAGCAAAGACGTGAAGTTCTGCAAAGTATAATAAAAAACAAACTAGACTGTGATACCAGCAAGTTCACAGATCTTGACCTGCAATGCATAGCTAAGGCAACGGAAGGGTTTGTGGCTCGAGATTTTACCGTGCTTGTGGACCGAGCCATGCATGCTCGTCTGTCTCATCAGACTGTGTCCACCGAGAAAGGTATGTTTTACTCTCCACACACCAACCTGAAGTCGTCTTTCTATTGTAGTGCAAGAATTAAATGGATTCCACTTTGGAATTTGAATAAGCAGTTATTTGAGTAGAAAACTGGCATTTCCAGCTAAGATTTTGAGAATCCATAATGGAAATGTGGCTACCAAAAGAAGTTTCATTTATTTTTAAACAGAATTGGTTTTAACAACATTGGACTTCCAAAAGGCTCTGCAAGGATTTGTTCCTGCGTCTCTGCGAAACGTCAACCTGCACAAACCCAGAGACCTGCGCTGGGAGAGGGTCGGGGGCTTGCATGACGTCCGGCAGATCCTCGTGGATACCATCCAGTTACCAGCCAAGGTACTGTTTTGTTTTTGTTTTTGTTTTTAATTAATTTATTTGAAATGCAGAGTTAGAGAGGCAGAGGCAGTGAGAGAGACGGGGGGGTGGAGGGTAATGGATCTTCCATCCGCTGGTTCACTCCCCAAATGGCTGGAACGACTGGAGCTGGGCTGATTCAAAGTCAGGAACCAACAACTTCTTCCAAGTCTCCCATGTGAGTGTAGGGGCCCACAAACTTGGGCCATCTACTGCTTTCCCAGGCCACAGCAGAGAGCTAGATCAGAAGTAGAGCAGCCGGGACTTGAACCAGCGCTCATATGGAATGCTGGCCCTACAGGTGGTGGGTTTACCCACTACGCCACAGTGCCGGCTCCAAGGTACTGTTTTACAAAGTGGGCACTTGTTCCCAGAACCGGGTCATTGACTCTCTGTTGGCCTGCCAGTCTCAGTTCTTTTCAAGTGCTGAGTGACCAGCACTATTTTAGGGACTCTAACACGTTTTTAAAGTATTTGATCTATTCTTTGCCCAGAAAATTGCGGTGGTATTTATTTCAATGTGGTAAATATTTCAGTGTGGATTTCATAATTCCTTTTTGCTGGAATCACTCAGATTTTATTAAAGCAAAATGAACTATCTGCTGGGATTTGAACAGAAACTGGTAAGATTTAACCAGGGAAGGAGGATCAACTGGGTGCCCAGGACTGGTGGGTGGAGCCAGGTGTCCTGACACCGGGTGTCCGTCTCGAAAGCGGAGTTGGCGAGGCAGATGGCAGGGTAAAGGGGCAGGCGTGTGTGGTTGCGGAGATGAGATGAGAGTGTAGTCGGCAGTGGTTTGACCTGGAGACCTGGCAGATGAGGATCACTGCAAGAGGTTGGGACCCTTGCAAAGAAGCAAGCAGCTCAGCAGGACTTTGGGTTGTGCCTAACTGGAAGGCAGGTCCTGGGAGCGGTCATTGCTGGGCTGGGCCATGCCGAGTGCAGGCTGGGTAAGTGATTGGCTGCTCCTCGTTACCTTTTAAATGACCAAGTGCTCAGAGAACACGAAAACGCTCAAATTGTGGGGTACAGCCTGCACGAGAACAAGGGCCTGGAGCCCGCATCACCCAGTGCTGGCTCTGGGCACGAAGCAGTGACATCGATACATGAGCCCGCGTGTCCAGCTGCTGGCTGGGGGGCCTCTTTGGGGTTAGAGGGAGGTGGAGGTGCGTCTGGAGTTCTGTAGACGAGAGCTAAGTGGGCATCCCTCATGGAGGACACCAGGAAGCCTGATGCTGGGCTCACTTCAGCGTTTTGTTCTCTGAGCGCCTGGCCATTTAAAAGGTAACGGAGGAGCAGTCAGTCGCTCACCCAGCCTGCACACCTCTGGGGACTCACTGCCCAGAATCGCACTTCTTTTCTTTCCTTCGTTGCAAATAGTTGACTGTATGTAGCTATCCAGCTCGGCCCCTGAGCCGCACAGGTGGAATGCAGAATACCTGGTAATGGGTTGAGTGTATCTTGTGAATGTAATGCTCTTATAATTAAACAAGGGGGTGGGCAAGAAGAAAAACGGGAAACAGCTGCAGTGCAGTCGTGCAGCTTCTCCAGTGTGTTCCGTGATGCACTTGGAAAGGACGCGAGGCCGTTACTTTGGGCTCCTCTGTCACCTGTAGTAGGCCCTTTCTGCTCTGTTGTGCTGGGCACCAAGAGCTGGCAGACAGCACTATCCTAAAACTCTCATCCATGCTGACCTCGCTGCTGCTTGGGTGTTTCTGTGTAGACTCGAGCTCTTAGTCTTACTTTTTGTGTTTTTCAGTATCCAGAATTATTTGCAAACTTGCCCATACGACAGAGAACAGGAATACTGCTGTATGGTCCTCCTGGAACAGGGAAAACCTTGCTGGCCGGGGTCGTTGCACGGGAGAGTGGGATGAATTTCATTAGTGTCAAGGTTGGTTGTGCATTTATCTTTTTTTCAGTTAAAGTAAAGTTTACCCATGAACCGTTTTAAAGTGTAGTTTGTTGGCATTCAACGCATTCACAAAGCTGAGCCGCCGCCGCCTCTCATCTCACAACATGTTCGTCCCACTCCTCCTCCCACCCAGTCCCGGCTCCTGCAATAAGTGACCCTCGGCCTTTAGCTTCTCTCACTTAGTGAAATGTTTCCAGGATTCACCCACGTTCCAGCGTGTGTCAGCGCTTCATTCTCCACGACTGAATAATGGTCCATTGTGTGTGCAGAGCAGCCACTCTGTTTACCCGCATCACTGGTGAACACTTCGATGTGTACAGCTTTGGCTTGTAGGAATAGTGTTGCTGTAAACGTTCAAGAGCAAATGTCTGCGTGGACGCAGGTTTTCATTTCTCTTGGGTAGATTCAGGAGTGGAATTGCTGGGTTATGAGGTAACAGGTTTTCAAGGAAATGTGCAATTGTTTTTCACAGTGACTGGACCGTTTTAGATTCCCACTGGCAAGGTGGGGCTTCTTAACTCTCTCCTCGCCGACACCACGTGCTTCCTCCTGCTGGGTTAGGCTCATATTTGGAAGGCTGCAGGAGCAGTGATCCATCAGTTCGTTACAGCTGTGGGAACTGAGTATTGAGCCGCCTCTCTCGTAGGACTTCTTGTGTTGTAGCTTAGGGCAGATCTTCACGTATCGTGAATAGAATTATACACAAACACTCAGGAAAAAGATGCAAACTCGGAAGACTAAAGGCTGGAGTCTGTTGAGGCAGGAAGCTGGAGTCTAACGGTTCTGTTTCTTGTCGGCTGTATTTCAACCTTATTTACGTCACCTGAATGCAGGCTGGTTTGGTTGGACAGAAAGTGTGAGGATTTAGGGGCACGTCCTTACAATCTGGGTTCACTGTCTTGGTTGTAAACTTCAACACACTGGCAGTATTAGTTTGTCCAAGGATGATTCGATTTCAAGGCAAAAGAATCATATATTTTGGGCCAGCGGTGTGGTGTAGCTGGTAAAGGCACCACCTGCAGTGCCAGCATCCCATATGGGTGCTGGTTCAAGTCCCAACTGCTCCACTTCTTTTTTTAAGATTTGTTTTATTTATTTAAAAGACAGAGTTACAGAGAAAGGTAGAGACAGAAAGAGAGGAGTTTTCTCTCCATTGGTTCACTCCCCAAATGGCTGCAATGGACGGAGCTGAGCCAATCCAAAGCCAGGAGCCAGGAGCTTCTTCTGGGTCTCCCACATGGGTGCAGGGGCCCAAGGGCTTGGGCCATTCTCTGCTGCCTTTCCCAGGCACGTTAGCAGGGAGCTGGATCAGAAGTGGAGCAGCCAGGACTTGAACCAGTGCCCATATGGGTTGCCGGGGCTTTAACCTGCTGTGCCACATCAACAGCCCTGCCTCCTTGTAACTCTGCCTTTCAAATAAATAAATCTTTTTTATTTTTTAAAGATTTATGTATTTATTTGAAAGGCAGAGTTACACAGAGAGAGAGAGAGAGAGAGGTCTTCCATCTGATGGTTCGTTCACTGCCCAGTTGGCCGCAATGGCCAGAGCTGCGCCGATCCGAAGCCAGGAGCTTCTTCCAGGTCTCCCACATGGGTGCAGGGGCCCAAGGACTTGGGCCATCTTCTACTGCTTTCCCAGGCCATAGCAGAGAGTTGGATTGGAAGTGGAGCAGCCGGGACTAGAACCCGCGCCCATATGGGATGCCAGTGCTTCAGGCCAGGGCGTTAACCCACTGTGCCACAGCACCGGCCCCTAAATAAATCTTTTTTAAAAATTAAATAAAGAATTATACATTCTAGCTCTGTTCCCAGTGAAATGCGAATCTGAAACCTTGCCATGACTTTTCCCTTTGACTTTTGCCGTGACATTTTGTGAGCTAGGTACATGGTTACCCTGGCAATGATGGAGAAACACTAAAACTTAGTCTTTCTGGATTTTGTGACAACTGTGATCACATTGTTCTTTCTATATTTGTCATTAGAATATAATTTTACTACTATTTCAAACAGAATTTTCAATATTATAGTTTCTGGACATTAGATTTTCCCATTAGGAAATCATCCAGTCACAACTTGGGCTGAGTTCCCAGTAGAAGGGTTTCAGCAGGAAGCGATTCTAAGTGGCTCGAGGAGATCCCAGGAGGCATGCATCAAAGGATGGGGCCCCTCTCGGACACCAGTGTTGCCTGTTCCTAAGAGTCTGCCTCACTTGTTTCTTGTTGATCTAATCCTGTAGTTTCCTGACTGCATTAACTACTAGTGTATCAAAAGGTGTCCAGATGGCTGAGAATGAGAAATTCTTTTACTTTGATCACGTATCTTGAGCAGTATTTGATCTTCTATCGGTAGTAATTTTTCACTGGAAATCGCCTGAGAACTTACACAGTTTTTTAAAATATCGCAATTTAAGGCAAGGCTGTTCTAATTATTGACTTCGCTGTATGCAGTAACTGGATGTGATAAGCACGTTTAGAACATACACGGAACAACTGGAAAATACAGTGCACTCCCAGGTGTCGGGCTGTGGGAAGGAAAGCAGGGGAGGGGGTGTCGTGTGACTGGGATCGGTGCAGGACAAGCCTGTCAGGCGAGGCTCTTCTCAAGGGGTAACGTCCTGGCCAAGATCTGGATGAAATGAAGCCCGACAAGACGTGGAGACGGATGTGCTAAGCTGTGTGGAACTTGTCACACGAAATTTATTCCAGTAAACATGAATTTTTAAAGTGTATTTAAGAGACATGAATTTAATAAAACTTTTCCATGATTCATATATTTAGTAAAAAGCCAAAGTTATATTTTTTGAGTAATTTTATCTTTAATTTTATTTTATCTAATAGGGGCCAGAGTTACTCAGCAAATACATTGGAGCAAGTGAACAAGCTGTTCGGGATGTTTTTATTAGGTTGGTTTCCTATGAATTTTTTTTTAAAGTAACTGATTCCCTTATTTATTGTCAGTGCTTTTCGGTCTTAGTTTTCGAAGAGCTGAAACCTATTATTTATGTGAATTATTAATAAACTAGAGGACAATAATTCTGTTTTACCAACTACTACTTAAACTAGACAAAACTTTAGGAATTAAACTTTGGGTACTATGTTTTTATATTTACAATAGAACTATTGCTGGAAGTATAATCCTAAGTGATTATTCAAAGATACATTAAGTAATTATCACCAATTTTTTAATTATCTTATAAATTCTATGTGGCCAATTTAAGAGTGGTAAGTATTACAGCATATATATAAAATGCCTATGACTACAGAAGGTATTTCGGGACAAAATGATTGTACAAAGGTGATGAAATTATGGGTTTTTTAATTAAAAGGTTACTTTATTGCATGCTTTAAAAAGTTTTATTATGAAGCATGCAATTAACAGCATATATATAATTTAAAGAATAGTAAAATGAATATTTATGTATCTACTACCGAATCTAAGAAATAGAACATTACCAGTTTTTAAAAGCATTTTTAGAAATACTCCAAACATATTGATGAAAGGACCATTTTACCAAGAAGATACAATTCTAAAATTTTATCTAATATTGTAGCTTCAAATATTTAAAGCAAAAATTATCAGAACTACAAGTCAAAGTTAACTCCACAATCATGGTAGGCTTTAACACATTTCTCAGTAATTAGATTGAAGCCAAAAAAGAAACAGTAAAGGTTTAGAAGATTTGGGCAACTTAGTCAACAAGATTGATTTGATAAGCATGTTTAGAACATAAACTGAACAACTGGGAAATACGCATTTTTTTCAAATATAGTTTTTGAAAATTTGCTGCAGGTGAGACCATATAATTAGCATCTGCAGTATCTTTCAATGAAACAGCATCATACAGACTCTGAAAATTGTTAAAATAAGTAACAAGAGAGAAGTTTGCTATGCATTAATTATTTTTTATTAACCTCTTCTGATTAACTCAGGGGTGCGCCTTTGGCCTAACAGTGGGGATGCCAGTTTAGAGGGCTTGGGTTTGAGTCCTGGCTCTGGCTCCCCATTCCGCCTTCTTGCTAATGACCCTGGGAGGCAGTGGGGACGGCTTAAGGACTAGAGTCCCTTCCCACCATGTGGGAGATGGGGATGGAGTTTCTGACTCCTGGCTTCAGCCCGGCCCGGCCCTGGTTTTGCAGGCATCTGGGGAGTGAATCAGGAGATGGCGGTGTTCTTTCTTTGCCTCTTCTACTACTGCTGCTGCTACTACTTACTATTATTATTACTATTATTATTATTACTATTATTTATTTTTATATTACCTATGGCTAAGGAAGAGATTTTATGGGAAATAGCACCATATGATAATGGAAATTTATCTATTAAAATTAGGAGATGTTGCAAGACTTCAAGGAAAAAAATCTTTTAAAAAAATCACTTATGTATCATAAAATTAGGAAATTTCAAAAACATGAAAAAGGAAATAATGAACAAAATTTAGTGAAACAAAACAACTTAATAGAGAAATTCACAAAGCCAAACTTTTTTTAAAAAAGATTTATTCTATTTATTTGAAAGGCTGAGTTAGAGAGAGGCAGAAGGAGAGAGAGCGAGGTCTTCATCTGCTGGTCCACTCCCCAGATGGCCCAATGACCGGGGCTGGGCCGGGCTGAAGCCAGAAACCAGGAGCTTCTTCCGGGTCTCCCACCTCAGCGTAGGGGCCCAAGGACTTGAGGGCCATCTTCCACTGCTTTCCCAGGCACATTAGCAGGTAGCTGGATTGAAGTGAAGCAGCCAGGACTCAAACCAGTGCCCATATGGGATGCTGGCATTGCAGGTGGCAGGGTTGTCGCTCCTCCTCTTCGTGGAGGAACGACACAAGACCCTGCGCTGTTCTTTCGTCTGCTCGGCCCTCCCCGGGTTTGCTGCTGGTTCTTCCCGGGTTGGCTACTATCCCTTCCACCTCCGTGGAAGGGCAGTTCCCCCTGGCCACATTCCCCACTTCCGCAGGGGAGCGGCACACCGCCGGCCGGCTTTCTCAGGGGCTGCACGGGTTCCCTTAGATGTTCCCCATAGATGTTCCTGGTGCATGCCGTCTCTCTCCTCCTTTATAGTCCTCCTCCGCCAATCCCAACTCGGCTGCCCACACGCCGAGTACGCTGCTCTCCTCCAATCAGGAGCAAGTCCTACAGTTTATTAGTTGAACTGGAGGCAGCTGTGCGGAAGCTCTTTACTTCTCTCCCAGCACCATATTGTGGGAGAGCAGATGCATAGAATAAGTCTTAATTCCAGTAACTCAGTCCAGTCCGGATTGCTCCCCACAGATCCCCCTTTCTTTTTATTTTTGGCGTTGATACGCGCCTGTCTTCGGTGTCCCGCGGCACACACTCTGCTCTACTTGCTAGAGTTGCCACAGGCTCTTACAAGTCCTATCAATCAGGAAAACCGAATCCGGGTCCTCTCTTCGCCATTGTGAGGAGGTTTTTAGGCGCTGATGCGTGCCTGTGTTCGGTGCCCTGCAGCGCATGCTCTGCTCTGCTAGAACTGCCTGCAGGTGTTTACAAAACCTATCAGGCAAACCGAATCCAAGCCTTCTCATTGCCTTTTTGTGGGGGAGACTTATTAGTGTTGGTTTGTGCCTATCTTCGGTGACCTGCAGCTCATACTCTGGTCGAGCTGCTTGCTGGCGCTTACCGCCTTAAATCAGGCAGACCGAATCCAAGCCTTCTAATTGCGGTATTGTGGGGAAGCCTTACTGATGTTAATTCGTGCCTGTCTTCGGTGACCTGCGGCGCATAAGCTGCTAGCCGCCCAGGTGCTCATCGCCTCACTTAATCAGGCAGACCGAATCCAAGCTCTCACATTGCAGTGTTGTAGGGAGGCCTTTCTATTTCTCTATTTCTCTATTTCTCTATCTCTGGGCATTCCTATTTCTCCCATTTTACTTCTGTCTGCCAACATTCCCATTTCTCTCATTTTACTTCTAAACTTTTGTTTCTCTTATCCCCGCAGCTTCCCGGCGCCTCGCACTGCCGGCAGCTTCACGGCTCCGCGCAGCTTCAGCCCGCGCCTCATCTGCGCGGCTCGGCTTTGCGCGGCTTGGCTTCGCGCGCTCCGCGGTCTCCACGCTTAACCCTTTCGCGTCTGAACCACGGCCTCGCCAGCCCCGTTCCCTATCTATTCACGCCCCGTGCTCTCTCTGCACGCGGCGGCTTCCGCGAGTAACACAGCGTAGCTTACGTGTCCGCCACTAGCATTCAATCTAAGTTCCCCGGGCTAGCCTGGCGAATTCAACCCAGCGTACGTCTCCGCCCCATGATTTGGCAGACGGATCCCAATCTGGCTCACGTTTTTCAACTTTTCGCCCCCGATTCCCGGGCTAACTTGAGAACCCCAAAGTGGCTTCCGTTTCCGCCTCGGCCTGCCCCCCGTGGCTTCAATTTCCCTAACATTTTTCTCTACCCGGTATGTTTCCCCAAGCTTTCCTCCAACGATATTCCTCCCTCATTTCTCCTGGCCTCTCCCCACAGTCCGCGTCCGAGTCTGTTTGTTCTAGCTTTCACTTTCGCTTTCGCCCTTAGAGATTTCTCCCAGCTTCCCCCCGTAGTCCGTATCCGAGTCTATGCCTAGGCTTTCAATAGCTTCTTCCGGCTCCTTTTTCGTCCGGCTTTTCCCTAGGCTGTTTCGAGTCTATGCCTAGGCTTTCAATAGCTTCTTCCGGCTCCTTTTTCGTCCGGCTTTTCCCTAGGCTGTTTGCTAGTCTCTCTCTCCGGTAATTTCCCAGTTCTTCCCGTTTCTTCCCTCCTAAGTTTGCTATCCGTCCTAGGTTTCCTATCCAAGCTAGGTTTCCTATCCGAGTCACGTTTCTTCCCTCCTAAGTTTTCTATCCGTCCTAGGTTTCCTATCCGTCCTAGGTTTTCTATCCGAGCTAGGTTTCCTATCCGTCCTAGGTTTTCTATCCGAGTCACGGCACCATTAGGTCGCTCCCCCTCTTCGTGGAGGAACGACACAGGACCCTGCGCTGTTCTTTCGTCTGCTCGGCCCTCCCCGGGTTTGCTGCTGGTTCTTCCCGGGTTGGCTACTATCCCTTCCACCTCCGTGGAAGGCCGGTTCCCCCTGGCCGCTTTCCCCACTTCCGCAGGGGAGCGGCACACCGCCGGCCGGCTCTTCTCGGGGGCTGCACAGGTGTTCCTTCAGCTAGATGTTCCCCTTAGATGTTCCTGGTGCATGCCGTCTCTCTCCTCCTTTATAGTCCTCCTCCGCCAATCCCAACTCGGCTGCCCACACGCCGAGTACGCTGCTCTCCAATCAGGAGCAAGTCCTACAGTTAATTGGTTGAACTGGAGGCAGCTGTGCGGAAGCTGTTTACTTCTCTCCCAGCACCATATTGTGGGAGAGCAGATGCATAGAATAAGTCTTAATTCCAGTAACTCAGTCCAGTCCGGATTGCTCCCCACAAGGGTGACCCGTTACACCACAACACCTGTTCCCCAAACATTACTTTAGAAAGCCTAGTATAGTAGATAGCTCACTAGAGTGTTTGATCAAGAAGCAAGCAAGCAGGAATAAATGACATTAGGAATATAAAGAGAAACATGACTAAAGGTGTACCAGAAATGTAAACAGTAGTAAGGGAATATTGAGGAAAAATCTGTTAGTACATTTGAAAATGTAGGTGACATAGACAAAAATAATTGACCAAACTTGAGCAAAGAACAAAATCTGAATAGTCCTATAACTATGAAAACACATTAGTCACTAATTTTAAAATCTTTACACAAATCAAACATCAGACTCAGTTAATAGTTTTCCAGGAGAGTTCTGCCAGTCACGAGGCAGATAATTCCCATCTTGATGTAGCCCCAGCGTCTGTTTAATACTGCATGGTTTAGGGGCCGGCACTGTGGTGCGGTGGGTTAAAGCCCCAGCCTGCAGTGCTGGCATCTCATATGGATGCTGGTTCGAGTCCTGGCTACCCCTCTTCCAATCCAGCTCTGTGCTATGACCTGGGAAAGCAGTAGAAGATGGCCCAAATGCTTGGGCCCCTGCACCTGTGTGGGAGACCCAGAAGAAAGTCCTGGCTCCTGGCTTCGGATCAGCTCAGCTCTGGCCGTTGCAGCCAATTGGGGAGTGAACCAGTGGAATGGCTCTACCTCTCTATGGCTCTACCTATCTCTGTAACTCTTACAAATAAATATTAAAAACAAATTCTACATGGTTTAAACACTGAAGCCCTATTCACATATGAACGTGGTTTCTTTTTCCCAGGGCACAAGCTGCAAAGCCCTGCATTCTTTTCTTTGATGAGTTTGAGTCCATCGCTCCTCGAAGAGGTCATGACAACACAGGAGTTACGGACCGTGTGGTTAACCAGTTGCTGACTCAGCTGGATGGAGTAGAAGGCTTACAAGGTAAACGTTGTAATGCAGATGTAGGCTGTTGGCACATAAGTTTCAGGTTTTAGTTAAAAAAATAGTAACTGTGGTCTCTTCCCAGGTGTTTACGTGTTGGCTGCGACCAGCCGCCCTGACCTGATTGACCCTGCTCTGCTGCGGCCTGGCCGCCTGGACAAATGTGTGTACTGTCCTCCTCCAGACCAGGTGACAGGTTCATAAAGTGATATACACTGATATATAACGGTGATAGATGGTGATAGAGAACAGTGATAGATAGTGATATAGAACAGTGATATATGGTGATAAATAACAGTGATAGATGGTGATAAATAACGGTGATAGATGGTGATATACAACAGTGATAGATAATGATGTAGAACAGTGATAGATGGTGATAAATAACAGCTGTGCAAATGAGAGTCAAAGGTGTAACATAGATGCAGATGTCCTGTGTCGGTGTTTAAACGATTTCCCATTTCCTTCCTGAATACGTGGCACACATCCCCAAATATACAAAACAGCACTGTCTGAATCTAAAGTTGAGACGAAGTAACTAAGAACGTTCCTTCTGCTAGAGAAAATGTGCCAAGTAAGGTAGCACATTGTGAAAACCTTATCAGAAATGCAAGTTATCAAAAATCGGTGAAGTTCAGTTTGATCAGTGTCACTTACTTGTTAAGTGAGCTCTCTGCCTCCTGCAGGCATCCCGCCTTGAGATTTTGAAGGTTCTCAGTGCCTCCCTGCCTCTGGCAGACGACGTGGACCTGCAGCACGTGGCTGCCGTGACCGACTCCTTCACTGGGGCCGATCTGAAAGCGCTGCTCTACACCGCCCAGTTGGAGGCCCTGCACGGCCGGCTGCTGTCCGGCGGACTCCAGGTACGGTGATGGGGCTGCAGGGAGCCTCTGTGCGGGCAGAAGCAGCTCAGTGTCGGAACGTAAACCCCCGGAAGTCACAGCTTTGGCAGATGGTGAGGAAATGTACCCTGGGTTGCCTGCTCCACAGCTGGAATGTGAATTTTGAATTTTGCAAATAGCTTGTAATTATCAAGAGAGTGGTGTCTTCCTCATTACCTTAATATTGACAAACATGTTGGTATCTGAAAAGCTATTTAAACTAGCATATCATGAATAGATAATATAAAGATGGAATTTTTTAGTTTGTCTTGTACTTTAGTTCTTTAAAAAAAATAACCAATTAAAGCTGTTCTGATTTTGAAGTTCAAGTAATCCCAGTCTGGCGGGTAGGAGCCCCTTTGGGATGGCCACTGTGTCCTTGTGTGTCCCTATCATCCTCCGCTTACATCTTACTTCCTGGCACAAGGTGTTCTGGGTTGTCCTGTACCTTGTCTATCCCAGCCCGAGAATCGGCCTTTTTCTTAAGGATGGTATCTTGATCCCAATATTTGAACTCTGCTGTGTATTTTCTAAGAAGATTTTCTATATATTCCTCCTCCCTCACATATTTTTGGGATTTTTGCAGAGCATAAAATTTCTCTTACATTCTCATGTTTTTGCTACTTATTTGGTAAAAAAAAAATTTTTTTTCCCTTTCACTATTAAAAAGGGTAAGTATGTGTAAAGTACTGTGTAATCAGAACACTACAACATTGTTGGTTCATCTTATTGGAGCAGAAAATATGAATGCAAAGGCAGAGGCACAGAAATAACACCCAGGGGCCAGCACTGTGGTACAGTGTGTGAAGCCAGTGTTTGCAAGGCTGGCATCCCACACAGGAGCGCTGGTTTGACACCTGGCTGCTCTGCTTCTGATCCAGCTCCCCACTACTGCGCCTGGGAAGGCAGTGGAGGATGGAGCAAGTAGTTGGGCCTCCGGCCATCCATGCAGGAGACCCAGATGGTGTTGCAGCTCTCGGCTTCCCTGGCCCAGTGCTGGCCACTGCAGCCTTTAGGGAGTGAACCAGAAGACGGAGGAAATCTCTCCCTGTCTCTGTAGCTCTGCCTTTGAAATAAGTCTTTTTTAAAGTCACAATTTTACCATGTGCCTCAGAACCATGTGAATTCTCGATCTCCAGAGTGTTTTGGAAACTGCCTGGGATGTCCTTGTTTTCTGTCATTGCGTTCAGCTGGAGCGCTGTGTTCCTCCTTTCTGAGCTGTGCTCTTCTCTGCTACCTCAGGACGGGGGCTCCAGCTCTGACAGCGACCTGAGCCTGTCTTCAATGGTCTTTCTGAACCACAGCAGTGGCTCTGATGACTCCGCTGCAGAGGGCGAGTGTGGCTTGGATCAGTCCCTCGTTTCTCTCGAGACGCCGGAGATCCTGGCAGAGGACTCGAGATTCAATATGTACCGGCTCTACTTTGGAAGCTCGTATGAGTCAGAGCTTGGAAACGGAACCTCATCCGACCTGGTATCTCTGGCGGCCGGTGTCTTAGGTTGTGAGCTAGAAAGCTTTGTGTTGCTGTAAATGGACAGTGACTACGTCCTAACGAGCCCCACGTGTTCTTCCTGTGAAACTGTCTTGTTTTTCTTACACTAATTATTAATTTTCATTCCTTGTTAATTTTAAGTCAGGGCTGGGAGCAAGAAGGGGTCAAAGTCATGAATGGTGGTGGAATTTTTTTTCTTAAAGATTTACTTATTTGAAGCGCAGAGTTAGAATGAGATCTTCCAGCTGCTAGTTCACTTCCTAAATGGTCCCAATGGCTACAGCAGTGCTGATCCAGAGCCTGGAGCTTCTTCTGGGTCTCCATGTGGTGCAGGAGCTCAAGCACTTCGGCCACCCGCTGCTGCTCTCCCAGGCGCATCACCAGGGAGCTGAACTGGGACGAGAACCGGTGCCCACATGGGATGCTGGTGCTGCTGACGGCTTTACCCACTATCCATCCCATGGCTCCAGCCTGATGG
Source organism: Oryctolagus cuniculus (assembly GCF_964237555.1). Classification (NCBI taxonomy): domain Eukaryota; kingdom Metazoa; phylum Chordata; class Mammalia; order Lagomorpha; family Leporidae; genus Oryctolagus; species Oryctolagus cuniculus. Next base: position 43,297,762 of record NC_091447.1, on the reverse strand, counting down.
TTTCTTCAGGTTTAACTATCCGTATTGGTGGTTTTTAGATGTCTTTAGCAGCAGATTCATTGTAAAGTAAATTTCTATTCTCTTAGCACAGAACAGTTGGTGATGAGAAATTTGAAACATTAGTGTCCAAAATTCCTGACTACAAAATGTTACTATGTATGATACCCTTTGTGGGAAGTATAGGTACAGAGGAAGGTAGTAATAATGTAACAGCAAGGAAAATGTTAGATTCATTGTGGGTGTTATCACTTTCTACTTAATTAACGTTCAGTTTATATTCCTCCCAAATTAATAGTGGTTCACTGTTAATTCATTAGTACATAGAACATTTTTACTTATATTTGGGTGCATTTTTCTTGGGTTTTGTACATTTGCTTTATAATTCAGATTTTTTAAAAATATGTGAAGGACGGCCGGTGCCACGGCTCACTAGGCTAACCCTCCGCCTTGCGGCGCTGGCACACCGGGTTCTAGTCTCCCGGTCGGGGCGCCGGATTCTGTCCCGGTTGCCCCTCTTCCAGGCCAGCTCTCTGCTGTGCCCCAGGAGTGCAGTGGAGGATGGCCCAGGTGCTTGGGCCCTGCACCCCATGGGAGACCAGGATAAGTACCTGGCTCCTGCCATCGGATCACCGCGGTGCGCCGGCCGCAGCGGCCATTGGAGGGTGAACCAACGGCAAAGGAAGACCTTTCTCTCTGTCACTCACTGTCCACTCTGCCTGTCAAAAAAAAAAAAAAAAAAAGTGAAGGAGTCAGGGAAAGGGGAAAAGACAGAGGGAGAAAGACCTTCCTGGGGCCAGTGCTGTGGCATAGCGGGTAAAGTCCCGCCTGCAGTGCCGGCATCCCATATGGGCGCCGGTTCGAGTCCTGGCAGCTCCACTTCGATCCGGCTCTCTGCTATGGCCTGGGAAACAGTAGAGGATACTTGGGCCCCTGCAGCCGCATGGGAGACCTGGAAGAGGCTCCAGGTTCCTGGCTTCAGATAGGCACAGCTCCAGCCATTCACTGCAGCCATCTGGGGATGAACAGAGAATGGAAGATATCTCCCTCTCTGCCTCTGCCTCTCCCTCTCTAGCAAATAAATAAATCTTAAAAAAGATCTTCCTTCCGCCGGTTCACTCCCCAAATGCCCACAACAGCCGAGGCTCGGATGGGCAGGAGCTAGAACTTCTTCCCTTGTGGGTGCAGGGCCCCGAGGACTCTGCTGCATCCCTTAGGCACATTAGCAGGGAGCTGGATTATAAGTGGAGCAGTCAGGACTTGAACTGGTGCCCAAATGGAATGTAGTGTACCCACTACATCACAATGCTGGCCTCTTAATTCAGATTTCTTGAAATATACGAGTGACTCATTTATTCCCAAGAAAAGTTTTAATTCCCATCTTTATTCTGGTTTCCATTAATGTCACCTGGAAATGTGCTAGAACATCCATGTAGCCCTGTCTGCTGGAAACAGCAGTAGTTTGTAGGGCCTGAGTAGCAAAGCACAAACAAGAACCGCCCAGTCACAACAGCTCTCACTCCGGGGTGGTTCCATAGCAGCTGGCAGAGAACCTGGAGAGACAGGGAGCAGCTTTTCAACCTGCTTACTTTATAAGTGTGAAATTATCTGTGTTGAGGCTTTGTTGGTAACTGCGATTTCTGTCTCTTCTCACCCGCCCCTCCTCCTGTCCTGGCCGGAACTGACCGCAGAGCTCGCAGTGTCTGTCGGCGCCGAGCTCCGTGACGCAGGATCTGCCGGGGGCCCCCGGGAAGGAGCAGCCGAGCTCACAGCCCCCGGTGCTCAGGACGGCCTCCCAGGAGGGCTCCCAGGAGCTGACGCAGGAACAGAGGGAGCAGCTGAGGGCGGAGATCGGCGCCATCAGAGGCAGATACCAGAGCCACAGTGGGGTACTGCTCCCCCTTCCTTGTAACAACTCCTCGCACGTGTTGGATGACGAATGCCGTTGTTGATGAGCACAGATGACGCTCGTGTGCTCCCACGGCATTTTTCCGTATCTGTAAGGGAACACACGGTCTCTGAAAAACCCGACAGAAGGAAATCACACTGGCTCGGCGTTAATTTTTTGTCGTTTTCTTTTTATACTTAAGGAGGATGAATCCCTTCACCAACCAGGACCAGTCAGAACCAGTCTGGCCATTAGCCAGTCGCACTTAATGGCCGCACTGGGTCACACGAGACCGTCCATTAGTGAGGAAGACTGGAAGACTTTTTCTGAGCTGTAAGTACCAGACTCTTACGGGTGATGCAGTTACCTAAACTGTGAAACTTCTTGTCTAAAAAAATATTATTTTGGGCTGGCACCGTGGCTCACTTGGTTAATCCTCCGCCTGTGGCCCGGGAGTGCAGTGGAGGATGGCCCAAGTGCTTGGGCCCTGCACCCGCATGGGAGACCAAGGGCCGGGGTGGGGGGTGGGGATAGATGATGGTAGCTGAGTCTCAGGTACCTGAGCCAAGTGGGAGACCAGAATGCGTTCTGGGCTCCTGGCTTTGGCCTGGCCCACCTTCCCGCTGTAAGCATTAGGGTGGAAGCTCGCTCTCTCTCTCTCTGCCTTTCCAATATTGGTAGGCATTCAGCGCGGTGGCTAGGACTCTGACATCCCATATCCGTGTCCCTGGGTGTGAGTCCTGGCTCTGCTGCTGCTCCACCTTCCTACTAATGAGTACCTTGGTCCCTGCCGTCCACGTGGGTGACCCTGACTGAGGCTGAAACTCCTGGCTGTGGTGTGGCTCAGTCTCAACTGCTGCAGGCATCTGGGGAGTAAACCAAGGGATGGGATACATCTCTCTGCCTTCAAATAAAAAACAAGTAGAAAAATAAATAAAAATTTAAAAAACAAGCAATTAGGCTACATGCCCACCCTGAAATACGACTTTCTGAAAGTTTACCTGAGAACTCTTCCCTTTTTGCTAGTAAGGTATTTCCTCTCCTAATATATAACTGTTTGCAAACAACTATCTTTTGTAATTGTAATGTTTACATGCATTAAGTGTTATCTTCCATACTTCTTTAAGGTATGAAAACTTTCAAAATCCAAAGAAGAGAAAAAATCAAAGCGGAACCATGTTGTTTCGACCTGGACAGAAAGTAACTTTAGCATAAAATGTCCTTGGACTTTTTGGGAGGGAAGTGGCTTGTTCCCTTACATTGTTAACAGTAAAAAATGGTGTCTGTAAATTTTTTTAATTTGACAAATGCAGTTATTCTATAAAATGACAAATTGGTAAATGCTATTGATTATGATCAGGAATACACTTAAGATTAATACTGTAGAATAAATTAGCATATCTGTAACAGATTTATGCATTTCCTATTGTCCAAATGATGGAAGTAATTTATCTAATTTAAATAAATTTTTGAACTCATGGCTGCACGTTTGGCACCTTTCTTTCTAGCATTCAACAGAGTTTATGCTTAGCAACTAAACAAAACATCCTATGACCTACTAATCCAGTTATTTGTTCTTCTGTCAGAAAATGTTAGGTTTACACGAAGTTCAAATAAGGGCCGCCTGCAGTGCTGGCATCCTATATGGGTGCGGGTTCTAGTCCCAGCTGCTCCACTTCTGATCCAGCTCTCTGCTATGGCCTGAGATAGCAGTGGAGGATGGCCCAAGTCCTTGGGCCCTTGCACCCACATGGGAGACCTGGAAGAAGCTCCTGGCTTCGGATCAGCACAGCTCCGGCCATTGCAGCCATCTGGGGAGTGAACCAGTGGATAGAAGACCTTTCTGTGCCTCTCTGTAACTCTGACTTTCAAATAAATTTAATCATCTCCTCCCCCAAAAAGTGATCCCATCTCCCTAATCCAAGTGCAGGGTCTCTCAGCGGTGCTCATTCCTCTCCTAAAGCTAGCACAATTGATGGCAGCTGGCTGTGGTGTAGAGTAAGAGCAGAGGAAAAAGCCCAAAGTTAGAGAAATGCACAAATACATACGCGAGGCAGCAAGGGAGGATGTTCAGCCATGACTCCACCTTCCTGACTCCAGCCGCTGCTTCCCAGGATCAGGGACACGTTCTAGGTGCAGTGGCCTCAAACCTTCATCCCCACGAGCCACTGTAGTTGTCTTTCCTGGAGGCTGCAGAAATCTCTTATTAAATGCTGTCAGTCAACATCCCTACCACTTAATGACTGCTGTGTCAGCAAAGGCCAGAATCACAGGGAATGCAAGGAAAAACCTTTGGGTACAAGAGGTAAAACGGACACGCCATCACTGCTGGCACTGTGGGCCCCGATCTGGGGCCCCGGTCACTGGCTCACAGCCTACATAAACCTGCTGCATCCCAGACCACAGAGTTCTCTGCCAGGCAGCTGAGCCGGTGCCAGTGGTGTGTCTGCTCATCCCAGTGTCCAGCTCCTCACTGCCAAGTGAGGCTCGCCATCAAGCAGTGCCATCAGGACAGGAGTGCACATCCCACATCCGTGAAAGGGGCCGGCCGCAGAGCCGGTTCTGGGACAAACTGCTGCCTGCTCTGACAGAGCAGAGGTGCGCAGCCCGCCGCAGGCTGGGCCGATCGCCCCTTCGAGGGACCAACACGACTGGTCACTGCTGCTGCCGACAAGCGGGCTCTCAGGGGGCGTGGCTCACCAGCTCAGCCATGCTGGTGAAGTGCACACTGCGGGGCCACCCTGGCCACTCTGTGCACAACTCTGGCTAGAAAAGGCGGCCGACTGGCATCTAGAGAGGTGATCCTGACCGCCCGGGTACAGGGAGCACCGAGCTTCCTCATGGGCCCTTTCCAAGGACTCTGGCGACCCCTCTCGCCCTAGGCCTCGGGACGGTGAAGCGCCCTGAACTTTCCCGGACTCTGGTGACGTCTGTAGTCCGCACTGAGACAGCACAGACTCCTAGAGAAAAGCCTAACTCAAGGCTTCCGCTGCCTTGGCAGCCTCCTGCACTGCTGCGGGAGCCAGCCCGGCCAGGGCGACGCTGGGAACAGAGCCTCCGGAAACTAACGACAGTGCTACCCAGCCTCCTAGAACGTGGAGTGGTGGTGCTGCAGGCCGGTCCCTGGGCACTGGCTTCTCTGTTCCCGAGCCTTTGTTCACCAAGAGGAAGAGGCTTTGCCCCTGTCAGCCTAAAGGCCACCAGAGATCCCGCAGGGCAGACTGGTGCCAGCAGTGTCCCAGCGCCACTGCTGCTTGTACCGTGCACACCGCAGCCGCCTGACTTCCACTGCCGCAGGCTCCTCCCATCCACACTAAGGCCAGCCCACTGCTGCTGCAGACCTTCCCACTCGTATGCCAGCCCACTGTAGCAGAGGTGGATAGTCACTCGACATGCATCCCCAAACCCATCTTCTCCCTTCCTAGGTCTCTGCAAAGCGAATCTGTATCTGGCCACGCAACACAGTACAGGCAGAAGTCCCTGGGGTGGGCTTCTCTTTTGGAATGAGGGTACAAAGTCTGGAGACACAGCACCCACCTTGCAAACATGAGGCTGTAAAACCATAGATCACTGATGGCAAAGCCAAAAGACAAGGATCTCCATTTCCTGATGGCGCCACTGAGCGGACATCCCAGCCCTGATGTCCTACTCTGAGACGTGCTTATGCCCTAGACAGATTATGCCCCATGCTTACTGCTTGCAGGAGGGCTATCGGTGACGCCCTGCTGATCCCCTCAAAGCCCCCAGAAGACTCAGGGGAGGTCACCAGCGGCGAGCCCTGCCAAGGGAGCCTGGGCCTGGCCGGCACAGCGCGCTCAGTGTTATGCAATGGATTCGGATTTATGCTTTCACTTCAGATAACAAGTGGGGGTCTCGTCATCCTTGGTGTCTCCCTATTCAGTGTTAACAATGCCCAACCTGAAGTAAACCGTTTACTAAGAGCTGGACTTGGACACCAGCCAGTGAGAACACAGAGCCTCACTCACGGCACGAGTCCAGCACATCCGGTCACCCTCTGCACGAGTCCAGCACATCCGGTCACCCTCTGCACGAGTCCAGCACATCCGGTCACCCTCTGCACGAGTCCAGCACATCCGGTCACCCTCTGCACGATCCCAGCACATCCGGTCACCCTCTGCACGATTCCGGCACATCCGGTCACCTCTCTATACGAGTCCAGCACATCCAGTCACCCTCTGCACGAGTCCAGCACATCCGGTCACCCTCTGCACGAGTCCAGCACATCCGGTCACCCTCTGCACGATTCCGGCACATCCAGTCACTTCTGTGCTAAACTACGAGCTCCACGGGGCCAGGTTCTTCCGGGCAGTGCTGTCTGCAGTAAGCCAGAACAGAACCTCACCCTGGAGTCACCCAGTAACAAATACCTGGAGTGCCTAGCTCTTACTTCTCGACCTGAAATGGGGAGCAGCCTATGAACAAAGAAAAAAAAATGGCAGCCACATTCTAGAAATTCCCCGAGGCCAACCACAAAATCAAAATGTAAGTCGCTCTGGGAGAGGCACTTACTGTTGCCTAGCAGTCTCATACGAGAGTGCCTGGGTCTGACTCCTGGTTCCTACTCTAGCTTCCTGCCAAGGCAGATCCTGGGAGTCAGCGGCGATGGCGCAAATAATCAGGTTCAGGTTCATGGTGATCTGGATTGAGCTGCTGGCTCCCCGCTCAGGGCCTCGCCCAGCCCCAGTTGTTTTGGGCATTTGGGAGTGAATCAGCAGAGGGCAACCTGTGTCTGTGTCTGCCTCGCAAATAGGCAAGTACCAACATTTTTTTTTTTTTTTTTTTTTTTTTTGACAGGCAGAGTGGACAGTGAGAGAGAGAAACAGAGAGAAAGGTCTTCCTTTTGCCATTGGTTCACCCTGCAATGGCCGCCACGGCTGGTGCGCTACGGCCAGCGCACTGCGCTGATCCAAAGGCAGGAGCCAGGTGCTTCTCCTAGTCTCCCATGGGGTGCAGGGCCCAAGCACTTGGGCCATCCTCCACTGCCTTCCCGGGCCTCAGCAGAGAGCTGGCCTGGAAGAGGGGCAACCAGGACAGAATCCGGTGCCCCGACCGGGACTAGAACTGGGTGTGCTGGCGCCGCAAGGCGGAGGATTAGCCTATTGAGCCGCGGTGCCGGTCACCAACATTCCCTTTCTTGCTCTTAAAATTAAAGCATAGAAACCAGACATTTAAGGAAAAAGCCGGCACTGGCAGCTGAGCAGGTCTCTCACAGTGTGAAGAGATGGTACCCGGGCTTTCATTTACCCAAGAAAAACTCAATCGGAAATGAGAGAAAATAAACTCAATTTTGATATAATAAAAAAAGTTAGTAACTAGTACCCTTGTGGGGCTGACACTGTGGCACACTGGATCAAGTCACTGCCTGTGATACTGACACCCTGTACTGGAGTGCCAGTCCAAGTCCCAGCTACTCAGCTTCCAATCCAGCTCCCTGCTGACACGCCTGCGAAGGCAGCACATGATGGTCTAACTACTTGGGCCCCTGCAACCCACAGGGGAGACCAAGATGGAGCTCCAGCCTCCTCGCTTTGGCCTGGCCTAATCCTGGCTACTGTGGCCACTTGGGGAGGGACCCAGCAGATTGAAGATCTCTGTCACACTGCCTTTCAAATAAACAAACAAACAAACAAACAAATATTCTTTCAAAGAATAGCAACCTTGGTACCATTTCTCCATCAAGATATTATTTAAGAATTTTGAACTTCACAAATCACAAATAAACAATTTCCCCTGTAAGCAAATGCAAAGAATTCTGGTAAAACAAATCTCATGGGGAAAAAAAATATTGCTTGGGTCACCTTCCTAATGTCTGTGCCTCCCAAACATGCTGCTGGGAATAGCCCGGTCTTCTGGACAAATTTATGTATTTACACAGGGGTGGAGGGGTCTTCAAGAAGTCCATGGAAAAGTCACATTATCAAAAAACTGTGCTTGGATTTTGAATCTTTTTCCAGCAAAATAAAGGTCTTTTAATAGCATTTTCCACGACCATTTGAAGTAACTTCATATACAAGGAAGTTTTACAAAGTTCATGGAAAAGGAACATATCTTTCATTTCCATTTGTCCATGAAGATTTTCTTTAGATTTACTTGTTGGAAAGGTAGAGTTGGAGAGAGAGACAGATCTTTCATCCACTGGTTCACTCCCGAAACCACCTGAACAGACGGGGCCTGGCCAGGTTGAAGCCTGGAGTGTAGAATCCCTCCGAGTCCCTCAGTGGGCAGCAGGTGCGCAAGTACGCAGGCCATCTTCTGCCACTTCCTGCCCATTAGCAGGAAGCTGGTTCAGAAGTGGAGCAGCTGGGACTTGAACAGGAGCACATACAGGATGCCCATGTCACAAGCAGGGGTTTAACCTGCTGTGTGAGAACACAGGCCCGTGCCCATGAATTTTTCTGAAGCCACCTGCCACGTAGAATGCATCACGCTGTTGCTACCTGCTGTTGACATCAATGGAACAGGTACTGGCTTTTTCACTGACAAATATGTTTTCTACGTTCACACATCTTCCTTTCGACGCCTGCCAGGTATCTGAGCCCACATATTCAACTTATTTCACTTGTTCTCTTGAGAGATTTCAAACTCCGCTGCATTACTGCCCTTGTTCCAAGCCTCTTCACTCTCAGGGGCAGACGCCCGGAAGTGGAACCGCTGGGATGAAAGGTCCACTAAACACTGTAGTAAAGCCTGCCCCAGTTCCTCCCAAAGGCGGCTGTGTCAACACAAACCTCTAACACTGCTCCAAGTCCGTTTCCCATCAGCCTCACCAACGCGACACTGGCAAACAGCACATTTGCAAAGCTAACCAGAAACTTACTTTTCTGTTTTAAAAATCACTTTTGCATTTTTCAGATTGCTGGCTTGAGCTTGACTTTGTATTTATATTTATTTGTATTTCTGTGAATTTTTAGTGTATACTCTTTGCCCATTTTCCGTACAAGGCCCTTGTATTACAGATTTGTATTTGGGGGCCGGCGCTGTGGTATAACGGGTCAAGCTGCTGCCTGCATTGCCAGCATCCCATATGGGCACAGGTTTGAGTCCCGGATGCTCCACTTTGATCCAGCTCTCTGCTATGGTCTGGGAAAGCAGTAGAGGATGGCCCAAGTCCTTGGGCCCTGCACCCATTGTGGCCAACTGGGGAGTGAACCAGCAGATGGAAGACCTCTCTCTCTCTCTGCCTCTCCTTCTCTGTGTGTAACTCTGCCTTTCAAATAAATAAGCTCAAAAAAAGAAAAATTTTTTTTCATTTATTTTCACAACCAAGGGAGCCCAAACAGCTCATCTCCGCCACGGGGGGTGGGGGCGTGGTGGTCAGGGAAGCCTCTGTGTCAGGATGCTACAGCACTCAGTTGAGGACAGCTATTGCTTTTCTCGAACACATGCAGGTGACGAACTGCATCTGCTGAGCCATATAAAAGGGTGAATTCCTTTACAACTCTGCAATCTGCTGGGGGCCTCAGCGTCTGGTTTACAGCTCATCCAGGACTAAACTGTTTCTCTACTACCTCTGCAGAGAGAACTGATGGCCTGAAAGGCCTCTTATGTAAGCATACATAACTGACGGACCGAAAAATACTGCTTTTTAAATAGAGGCATGACCCTTTATTCTAAAGTTTGTCTTTTTGTATTCACACTTTTGCTATCCATGGGGATCAGTTATCTAAGGAGTAATGGTGTTTTGACTTCTCTAAGGGTTTGGTTTTGAAAAACTGATTTAGTCAACAGAGACAGAGTGAGTACCCAGGCACTGGTTCACTACCAAATACAAATACTGTCTGTAACTCTACCACTCAAGTAAATAAAATAAAATTTAAAAAAAAAGAGAAAAAGGCCCTGGGTCTCTGCCCCAGAACTCCCTTCTACACAGCACATGGCACAAGTTAGGGTGTGTTGTTTCCAGATTGGGTTACAGACTAGGGCTGCAGTCCTGCAGTCCACACAGCCTCCCGTCACGGGCAGAGCCACGCCGAGGCCCCCACGACAAGGAACCTAAGCCGACAGCCGCACAAGCCAGCTGTTTCCCTTCTTGTTGCCTGGTCTCTAATTTCATGTATAGATTTTTAGATGATCCAATCTGTCACTTTCCCAGTGTGAGACACTGTGGGACAGGCTGTTGCTTCCCCACAGACTTGAAGAGGAGAGGCGGTGAACCTGAACCTGTCACCCTGGACACCTCCAACTCAGGTAACGTGGGAGGCCCTGAAGAAGTCACACCTGCCTCTGGCCCAGGGGTTGATAAAAACACAAAGGAAAAACTAGGGAAGAACTCTGGGAGGCAGCAAGTGATGGACTGGTATTTTTCTAGAATCACAATTCGAGGAGGAAAACAATTACATCACTGAATTTAGTTTCTTAGCTTTTCATTCATTCCGCTTGCAAAGGTCTGAGAAGTACTGTGTGTAATGTATCCCAAACATGCACACATAAGGAACCAGAGGTCCCTCTGTGCCAGGTGGGCAGTGTGCAAATAAACGCAGTGGGCAGAGCCACTGCTTAGGCTGCCACAGCCCCCGCTGGAATGTCTGGGAAAGGCTCCCGGCTCTGCCGACGTACCTGGGAGGCAGCAAATGATGTCTCAGGTTCCTGTGATCCATGCGGGAGACCCAAATGGAGTTCTGGCTCCTGGTTTCAGCCTGGCCCAGCCCTGGCTGTTGAGAGAATTTGGCAAGTGAACCAGCAGATGGAAGCTCTCTCCCTCCAGCTCTCTGCTTCCAAATAAATAAACCCTAAGAAAGTATAAAGCACAAAGCATAGCTTCAAAGCCCGTTCCCGCTGACACCCCGCAGGCAGCTCCACATTCCGCTTCTCCTCCTTCCAACGGGGCCCCTTCCGCCATGGACAGCTTTCACCTTGCATGGCTGTATGCCATTCCATTCCACAGCGCATTGCAATTTAAGCATTCTCCTCCAAGGACGTATACATGCATGGCTCCACATCTGTCAGGAAGGAAGAGGCAAGCACAATTCTTTAACGTGCCCAGGGCAACCAAATGAAATCCAGAAAGTGCCTCTCCCTGTTGTGGTTTGTGACAGAAACGCCATTCTGAGCACACAGTCTAACCTTCTGTAGAAAGAGACGCATGGATAAACACTACACACATGCATTAAATAACACTCCCACCGTGGTTCACAGGAGTCCACCTACTTACAGCTGAAATGGCACTGTGATTCAAACTTCCTGTGGACCACTCATCAGTCCTGGGAAAGCCTTTCATAGCCAAGAACCGGTACTGTTTGGAATGTTTTCAAATACTCACAAGATCAGAAAACTATTTAAATAGCTTAAAAAACAATGTTAAAATAATCTTTCAAACAACCTAATACTAACCCAGATTGTAGCCATCTGAAATTCAACTTGACTATTTTCAGTGGAATTTCACGTTAAAGCTAAATTTATACGAACCAGTTATCAACTAAAATGCCGAAGACCTGCGGTGAAGCGGGAAGGACCAACAGGACAAGGGCACAGAGCCAGGAGGCGAGGGTGCACAGGGCAACAGCGGGGGAAGAGGGAGACGAGGCTGGGGATGCAGACTGGGCCGTCCCAGGGATGGGCAGGAAGCCACGGGAGCACCCTGGACTGCTGAGGAAGGAAGCAGACGCATCCTGATCTTAGAAAGCACTGCACGTGTCTGCCGACCTGTAGGCCACTTCCCACCCTACGACACACATGGCTTTTCTCAATGTCCTTATTTTCACAAATACATTAACTGTTCATTTTATCAATCAGCCCTTCTTTGAATTCCCTAAATTTTATTAGTGATGATGAATTTATCTACACCAACTACTTACCAATGATCAGTTTATTTACTACAAATTCTAAGGACTACAACACTGGGTTTCCTATTTACACGATATTTGGAAGGAAGTTCTATTTAAGGTATTTAAATGAAATATGTAATCAAAATAAGTCCAAAGTAAATACTTGGTGAAAAACACATTTTAATCCAAAATTGTGAACAACAGCATTTAGGAAATTATATACAAAGGTATTTACAGTCAATTTTACTCTAGCTGTTATGAATAGAAACGCACCTATATACACAGAGCTGTCTACAGTTACTTCTTCCCAAAATACAAACCAACCAGTGCAGAAAGGCTAACAGTTGAATGGTGCCTCAGCTCAAAATTGTTATGATCAGATGAGACCCTGACCAATTTTCCAGGACTGAAAACACTGGTTAAACCGGGATAGTAGAGGCACGTGTGTGCCACCCCGTTTCCCACTATACCCACGCTGCTGCTCCTCTACTTAATCGACCTGCACATGAACTAAGACCTGCAGCTGAATTCTGGACACTTCTGTACAACAGGCCTGTCCGGTCCAGGCTGAGTCCACAGCAAATGGTTTCACTACACGACTGATAGTGCCCGTTTGCAACAGAAGCAGATACAAGTTTAAAAAAGACTGGACTAATAAAATCACCCACCAGTCACTTAACTCATGGCTGAAGCAGCCAAAAATCAATTCTAGATCACAGAATAAGGCTTGCGTGGTTTGATGATGGACACTATTGGTCACAGCTACATTTTACGTGGCTAAGATGCTGGTCAGAAATCTAAACCATAATATTTTGTTCTTATAGAAAAATACAATCCCATTTTATGAGTTTCTAGGAATAAATTATGGAGAAAAAAATAGAAACTACCTGCTGTCAATGGTCTCCCTGGGCTTTACAGACCTTGCCTGTGAAAACACACATACAGAAGGTAGTATTTAACCTCAAATACAGTCCATTATTTTCTATTCCTCTTAATTCTTTAAATGACCAGCAATGAAGATGATAATGATTATCGGGTAGTAGGGAAAAAAACTGTAACTTACTCATTTTTCCAGCTAAAAATTTCATTTAAGAAACATATGGCATTATCTTGTAATAATATGAGTACAAGATAACTGGAAATCCAGTTCTAATTATTTTTTTCCTATCGAGAGACAGAGACACACACACAGAGAGGCAGGCAAAGGGGGGAGCTCCCACCTGCCAGCTCTCTCTCCAAATGCCCGCAGTGCCAGGGCTGGGCCAGGCCACATCCAGGAGTGCGGAACTCCACCTGGGTCTCCCACTCGGGTGGCAGGGACATAAGTGCTGGATACATCACCTGCTACCTCCCAAGGTGCACATTAGCAGCAAGCTGGAATGCGGAGGGGAGCCAGGCCTTGGGCCCAGGCCCTCTGATGTGGGCTGTGGCTTCCCAACTGGCGCCCTCCCATTGCAAGTTTCCAACTACAAATGGTTGGCAACCGTTTCCTTGATAGTTATTGCAGGAGTAGGTCCGACGTGAGTCCATATATAGCCCTTCTCAGGTCTGGTAGGAACCGTGGGAAAAGGTGATGACCGTGACTTGAAATATTCAGAAGGTGCATGACAAACAAACTCCAAGTACTCCATCTTCCTTGGGAGGTCTTCTTCTGGCCCTAGAAGGCAGCCAATGAAAGAGCACATGCACTTTTGTACATACACAATCTTCGTAACATGCTGAAGTTGCTCGATGCTTAGAGAATGCTCTCTGGGGGGACCTGACATCAGACCTTGGGACGGGCACTGCTCTGAATTTACTCTTTTAACCGTGTAAGGAGCTGACTTCTCCCTAAAACAGCGAGTCAACAGAGAGCAGATTCTGAACACGACACTGCGCACTGGGGACGGCATTTAGTGCTAGATGCCACACTGCTCTAAGTCAGTCTCAGGTCTCCACAGCACATCCCTGAGGGAGGCACTAGTGCTGCTCCCATTTCCCACGGGAGGAAAGTGAGGCAAGACAGAGATTAGGGACCTTGCCGAAGGTGGAGGTGCTGGGCGCAGACAGGCTGGCTGTGATGCGTGCACCCGGGGACCAGGCAGGGGAGGCACCCTCTACCCTGCTGGGTCCTCTCCACTGAAGCAAAGGCCACTGCTGTGTCTAATGTAACCGCAGCTGAGTGACGGTGCTGACTACTTGTCCCTGCTGTTCTCTCTGAGAAATCATCTACATGTTTCTTTCCTTAGAATGCAAAGGTAATGCATAGCAATTAGAGGAAAACTAAGAAGTTCAGGATTAACTTTTTTTCTTTGACAGGCAGAGTCAGACAGTGAGAGACAGGCAGAGAAAGGTCCTCCCTTCGCTGGCTCGCCCCCCAAATGGGCACTACGGCCGGCGCACTGCGCCGATCCGAAGCCAGGAGCCTCCCACCCCCACCCCCGATCTCCCATGCGGGTGAAGGGCCCAAGGACTTGGGCCATCCTCCACTGCCCTCCCTGGCCACAGCAGAGAGCTGAACTGGAAGAGGAGCAACCAGGACAGAATCCGGCACCCTAACTGGGACTAGAACCCGGTGTGCCGGCGCCGCAGGCGGAGGATTAGCCTAGTGAGCCACAGCGCCGGCCTGGATTAACTTTTTTTTTTTTTTTAATTTTTTTTTTTTTTGACAGGCAGAGTGGACAGTGAGAGAGAGAGAGACAGAGAGAAAGGTCTTCCTTTGCCGTTGGTTCACCCTCCAATGGCCGCCGCGGCCAGCGCGATGCGACCGGCGCACCGCGCTGATCCAATGGCAGGAGCCAGGAGCCAGGTGCTTTTCCTGGTCTCCCATGGGGTGCAGGGCCCAAGCACCTGGGCCATCCTCCACTGCACTCCCGGGCCACAGCAGAGAGCTGGCCTGGAAGAGGGGCGACCGGGACAGAATCCGGCGCCCCGACCGGGACTAGAACCTGGTGTGCCGGCGCCGCTAGGCGGAGGATTAGCCTAGTGAGCCGCGGCGCCGGCCCTGGATTAACTTTTTTAAACTTTTTTTTTATTTATCTGACAGACAGAGTTAGACAGTGAGAGTGAGAGAGAGAGAGAAAGGTCTTCCTTCCGTTGGTTCACCCCCGAAATGGCCACTATAGCTGGTGCTGCGCCGATCTGAAGCCAGGAGCCAGGCACCTCCTCCCAGTCTCCCATGCGGGTGCAGGGCCCAGGCACTTGGGCCATCCTCCACTGCCTTCCCGGGCCACAGCAGAGAGCTGGACTGGAAGAGGAGCAACCAGGACTAGAACCTGGTGCCCATATGGGATGCTGGCGCCACAGGAGGAGGATTAACCAGTGAGCCACAGCACTGGCCCCAGGATTAACTTCTAAAAATCTGAATACTGGGGCCTGCGCTGTGGTGCAGCAGGTTAAAGCCCTGGCCTGAAGCACCAGCATCCCATATGGGCACCAGTTCAAGTCCTGGCTTCTCCTCCACAATTTAGCTCTCTATTACAGCCTGGGAAAGCAGCAGAAGGTGGCCCAAGTCCTTGGGCCTCTGCACCCATGTAGGAGACCCAGAAGAGACTCCTGGCTCCTGGCTTCGGATCAGCTCAGCTCTGGCCGTTGCAGCCATCTGGGGAGTGAACCAGCGGATGGAAGACCTCTCCGTCTCTACCTCTCTCTATAACTCTTTCAAATAAATAATAAAATATTTTTTTTTATTTTATTTGACAGGTAGAGTTATAAACAGAGAGAGAGAGACAGAGGGAGGGAGGGAGGGAGGGAGGGAAATATCTTCCTTCTGTTGTTCACTCCCCAAATGGCTGCCACAGCCGGCACTGCGCCAATCTGAAGCCAGGAGCCAGGTGCTTCCTCCTGGTCTCCCATGCGGGTGCAGGGCCCAAGCACTTGGGCCATCCTTCATTGCCCTCCCAGGACACGGCAGAGAGCTGGACTGGAAAAGGAGCAACAGGGACTGGAACCCGGGGCCCACATGGGATGCTGGCACCGCAGGCAGAGGATTAACCAAGTGAGCCACGGCGCTGGCCCCCTAAAATAAATCTTAAAAAAAAATTTGAATACTTCCAAACTTGTATTAATCAGTAACTTTGTTTAAGTCTACATCAAAAACCATCGTCAGTCTCTTAGCAACCTTGAACTTCCTAAAAGTGCAGCAGCTGACATTTCAACTGTCAACAGCGATATGCTCCAAAAGGATATCTAGGATGACATGTGCCACATTCAGAGGGACACCTACGGACCCCCTGTAATATTTCAGAAATAACTGGAATAGTTCTTTCAAAAACTAATATTTTTTTAAAGTTTTTTTTTATTTATTTGAAAGGCAGAGTTAACAGAGAGGCAGAGGCAGAGACAGAGATGGAGAAGTCTTCCATACACTGGTTCGCTCCCCAGGTGGCTCCAACATGGGTTTAGGGGCCCAAGGACTTGGGTCATCCTCTACTGCTTTCCCAGGCCATAGCAGAGAGCTGGATCAGAAGTGGAACAGCCAAGACTTGAACTGGCACCCATATGGGATGCCAGCGCTGCAGGCGGCAGTTTTACCTGCTATGCCACAGCACCGGCCCCTTTAAAATTATTTTTGAATATATGTTTACAAGAAACTCAGACATCCTAGTTCCTCAGCAGTAAGTTCTTTCGGTACACCCGGCCACTCAGGAAAGTCCCGTCCACATCACTTCTGGGTAGGTGACGCTGCTCTGACTGGAACAGCTGATGGCCTCAAACCTCAGCTCCATTAAATGCCCCTCGCTCCTTCTGCACAGCCCTCTTTCTTTGTACTCAGTGATGCTCCCGCGTTTCTGTTGCTGGTGCCGACTGCTGTGTCCCCACACAAAATCCCGTGGGGAAGCCCTAATCCTCAACATGATGGCCTTTGGAGCTGGGACCTTCCAGGAGGTAACTAAGGTGAAACGAAGTCACAGGAGCAGGACCCTCATCTGACAGGAGCTCTCCCACAACGTGCACACACAGAGGAAACCCTAAGGGGACATGGCAACAAAGCATTCACCTACAGCCAGTGCTGTGGTACACTGACAAAGCCCAGCCTGCAGCGCCAGCATCTCAAATGGGCACTGGTTCGAGTCCTGGCTGCTCCACTTCTGAACCAGCTCCCTGCTAGCACACCTGGGAGAGCAGCAGAGGATGGCCCGGGGACCTGGGCCCCTGCACCCACACGGGCGACCCGGAAAAAGCTCCTGGCTTCTGATCAGCTCAGCTCCAGCCGTTGCAACCATCTGGGGAGTGACCCAGTATATGGAAGATCTCTCTGTCTCCACCTCTCTGTAACTCTTTCAAATAAATAAATTAAAAAAAAAAAAAAATCACCTATAAGCCAGGAGGGAAGCCTTCCCCAGAAACCAGCCCTGGCTGCACCTGGATCTTGAATTCCAGACTCCAGAACAGTGGAAAACCAAATTCCCACTGCTTAAGCCACCCAGTCTGTGGTATTTTGTCACAACTGCCCAAAAAAGACTAATGTACTCTTTCGTATAATACTGGAGACTTAGCCAAGTTCAAGAAGCTGTTCTGAGTGTCAAACTCACCTATGATATAGGATGCAGGATCAAACCGGTCTCTGGGGCTGGAGAGAGTGGGAATGAGCCACGTCAGAGCCGCACTCTTCTCGCAGTACTGGTCCTGGATGAAACCCCTGATCTGAGCGTAGTAGGGCTTTCCATCTTGCTCATCAATCACAGAAACCACGTCGCCAATTTGGTAATACACACCCTGGGAGAAAGAGGAGTATCCCATCACGGAAGAACAGCATCACAGCTCTGAATCAGTGAGGCCCGCCTTACCATCGAAGTTTAAAGTGGTCAACAAAAGGTCTTGGAGATGGTCCAGCGTCAATGTGTATATGCTTGAAACCAATTCTAAAATGATTTAAAGAAATCAGAAACAGATATGCAAGGCGTATGTGATCATCTGCATCTGGAACAGAGTTCATCCAAACAAGTGCTTTGACGCTGCATCACAGCAGTGCTGCCTTGAAGAAAAGCAGCCTTCATTTGCTGGGAGCAGTTTTAGGTTCACAGCAAGAGCAAACCCGAGGCACAGACTTCACACGCCCTCCACCGCCACCCTGCACATCCTCCTGCATCCCCAGCACCCTCCGTGGCGGCCAGAACGCCCGGCACATGGAGGAGCCCTCGCTGACAGCCACAGACCACGGCCGCGGGGAGGGCCACCCTGGGTGCTGGGCCGCCCCCACAGTGCCACAGTCATGGTGCTGCGGAAAGGCCGAGACCCGCTAAGGGCTCTGAGGGGGACACTGCAGCCGCAGCTCCTAGGTCAGCACCCTGGCCTCTCTGCGCTGCCCGGACACCAGCGCGTACCTCTGAGAACAGACCTGCACACCTCCCACCCCAACCACCTACTCCAAGGAAACAGATACCATTCAGTTCAAACCAAAGGAATGACAGAAACTCTTGCGACAGTAATATCTCCAGGACATGTTTACCCTCAACGTACTGTCCATTTCCTAAACTTGCTGCTGCCCGCCGCCTCTGCTCTCTGTGTTTCACATCACCCCACGCTGCAACTACTGGCATTTCTGCCATTCAAGGCCTTGTGTCTTATCCATGTTATATACAACTAACGCAGCTACACACATCCTGTGTTAATGCTTCCTACACCTCTGCCTTCCATTCACATCTTCTTCCCTGGCTCTTCAATCAAACAATCTCTCCTTAAAATTTTTATTTAGGGGCTGATGCTGTAGCACAGCAGATAGATGCCACCTGTAGGGGCCAGCGCTGTGGCACAGCGGGTTAAAGCCCTGGCCTGAAGCGCCAGCATCCCATATGGGCGCTGGTTCTAGTCCCAGCTGCTCCACCTCCACTCCAGCTCTCTGCTATGGCCTTGGAAAGCAGAAGATGGCCCAAGTCCTTGGACCCCTGCACCTGCATGGGAAACCCAGAAGAAGCTCCTGGCTCCTGGCTTGGGATTGGCACAGCTCCGGCGGTTGCAGCCAATTGGGAGAGTGAACCAGCAGATGGAAGACCTCTCTCTCTCTCTGCCTCTCCTCTCTCCGTGTAACTCTTTCAAATAAATAAATCTTAAAAAAAAAACATGCCACCTGTAGCGCCTGCATCCCATATGGGCACTGGTTCAAGTCCCAGCTGTTCCACTTCCAATCCAGCTCTCTGCTAATGCACCTGGGAAAACAGCAGAGGGTGGCCCAAGTGCTTGGGCCCCTGCACCCACGTGGGAGACCTGGATGAAGCTCCTGGCTTTGACTTGATCCAGTCCTGGCTGTTGTGGCCATTTGGGGAGTCAATCAGTGGATGGAAGCATGCGCTCACTTGCGCTCTCTGCCTCTCCTTTTCTATAACTGACTTCAAATAAACAAATCTTTTTACAAGTTGCTAAATTTGTTTTCATTTTTATTTGAAATAGGAGTAAGGGAAGAGAGAGAAAATCTTCCATCCACTGGTTCACTCGTCAAATGGCCACCAACAGCCCACGGCCAGGCTGAAACCAGGAGCTAGGAGCTTCATCTGGTCTCATCACCTGCTATCTCCCAGGGTGTGCACTGAAGAAAACTGGATCAGAAACAGAGGAGCCAGGTCTCAGAAGCAGGCACTCTGATACAGGCTACCGGAATCCCGAGTGCCGGCTGAACTGTGGTGCCACACGCCAGTCCCTCGTCTCATCTCTGGACATCCACAATGGCTGCTCTAAACCCTTGACACTCAGAGCTCCCTCACGTGTGTGCAGTGCTCAACAGGTCACACCGTCCTCACTCACACCAACGGAGTGAGGTTCATCACTGTGTTCTCTGGAACAGAGGCTGGCGTATGTGCCTCCCCCTCAACATGATCTGAAGACCCGCAGTAACCGAGCTGCAACAGGAATGGCCGACAGGCCTGTGCTCTCCCAGCATGCCCCTAACCCAGGGTCTGAGAGGGACTGTCACGTCTGGACCATGATGACGGCTCAGGCAACGCGAGTGGGCCTGCTACTGATGGCTCACGACCATCATCAGCTGGTCCTCTCTCCCAGCCACCACTGGCAAGTTCTAAGTCACCTAATGCTTTGTCCACGGTATAATCACTACTCCCGAATTACAAATGACTGCACTGGTTTAGCACAGGCCCTCAAACACACGTGCATGACTCTTCATCCAAAATATGTAGTAGTGTGAAAGTGGAACTGAGATGCCAAGACGACGTCTCAGTGACACTGAGTCCAACAGCACATGGCAAGTGATTTAATGGCATGCGCTGAGGACACGTATGTCACAACAAACACGCCTGAGCCACTTGAGCTAAGGCGTCCCCTTGCTTGCTGGGAGAGAAAAAAGGCATCCACACAACACAGCGCCCCAAGCTTGCAGAGCCTCTCTCCCAGCATGCTCCAGGGAGCTCACTTCACCACCCTGGGCCATCGTCCCGGACGGGTCCCACGTGGCTCCCTCGAGACGCTTCACTGGGCCGTGCGCTTCCATGACTGTTTAACGCATGCTGCTCAAGTACTGACACTTGGGATGGCGAGTCCCCCGCGACTCTCCACTGAGACACACGTCACAAAGACACTGGTGGAGGGGCAGGTGGGACCTGTTATCACAATTCCCGGGGATCCTGGACTTGACCATCAAGTCCTTGTTCATCCAGCAAGGAAAGTATGGAGAGGTTTGAAGATGGGAGGGTTTACCCTGTTAAATGCTGAATATCCGTGAGCTCACTCGACCGACAAGACGGTTACCATCTACGACCCCTCTTCTATACAGGAAGGAACAGTCTGGTCCTAGCACAGTCGCGCAGCCACTTGCTAACACTGTGAGGTGTGCAGTCAGGCGCTGGCATTTCACTCGCTGGGTCGCGTGACCTAACACAAGTTAGTACGCCTCTCTGTGCCTAGGGTGCTCACTCATAAAGCAAGGATAACAACACCCAGCCCATAGAGCAGACCTTGAAATAAAGCTCAGCACCGATACAGAGCACGCAGGCATTAGACGCTGGCCACTCTCTTCACTATTAGCAATGTATGAAACGCGGGAAATAGAGGTGTCTGTCTGCATACAGACTTGTTTTTAGCCATACAGATTGTGGGCTAACAAGAAAAAGTATACTCGAAGGGCAGAGCCACTTGAGCTGCCTAGGGCTCCGTGCACGTGGGTCAGGACCAAGCGTCACCTCCCACACCGCGCCCTCGGTCAGCACTCAGACCCCGAAATGCCACACCCCCGGAGCTCACCTTGTAGAAGATGGACTCTGCAGTGATTATGGTGGAGACCGACTCGGGAGCTTTGATGGGCTACGGAAAGCGAAAACGTCAACGTCAGTAGGCTCACAACACGTCTGTGCACAAGCATTTTTCCAGCCGTACGCGAAGGTCCGTGGCTTGAGGAACACTAGCGTTTGCTGCTGGGGACAGAACAGCAACAGAATGGCACCCGATGCCTGGGCGGCGCGGTCACGCAGCCTGGGTGCTACCACGGGGCTCAAACTGCAGAGGAACTCTCAGAGCTTCCGCCTCTGCTGCCGCCACTGACACAAGCCCTTCCGGATTCATACACACCCACCACAACCACGGACTGGCTCCAGCAGCCTGAGCACAACAGAACGTACGTTACAGGCCGGCGCCGCGGCTCACTAGGCTAATCCTCACCTGCGGCGCCGGCACACCGGGTTCTAGTCCCGGTCGGGGTGCCAGATTCTGTCCCGGTTGCCCCTCTTCCAGGCCAGCTCTCTGCTGTGGCCCGGGAAGGCAGTGGAGGATGGCCCAAGTGCTTGGGCCCTGCATCCCATGGGAGACCAGGAGAAGCACCTGGCTCCTGCCATCGGATCAGCACAGTGCGCCGGCCGTAGCAGCCATTTGGGGGTGAACCAACCGAAGGAAGACCTTTGTCTTTGTCTATCTATCTGTCTCTCTCTCTCTAACTCTGCCTGTCAAAAATAAATAAATAAATAAAAAGAACATAAGTTATAAAAACAGTGCAGCGGATTCAGAGTCCGAATCTCCCGGACACCTTTTCCGTCCCAACTATGGAGCTGGCGACAACACTCAGGGGCAGCAACTGTGCAGCCAGCCTCAACTAAAGCTTTAGGGCTTTCTTGGGCATTCTTAGGAATCCACCACCTTCCACCAACCGCTGAATGCCTGCCTGACGCCGAAAACACGGAAACAGATGCTTCTATGCCACACAGAAACCGCCTCTCCAAATCCACGTTGGTTGGAATGCAGACACGGATAATGAACTCATCAGAGAGAACACAGTCCAGTTCTTTAAAATTAAAAAAATGGGCGTGTGCTACAGCTCAGGTTAAGCTGCAGCGGGACCGGCCATCCCGTATCCGAGTGCCAGCTCCAGCCTCAGCTGCTCCCCTGTTTCCAGCTTCCTGGGAAGCAGCAGGCGACGGCTCAAGTGTCTGGGTCCCTGCCACCCACGTGGGACGGGAGGATGGAGTTCCTGACTCCGGGGTTCCGTCATCCCAGCCCTAGTCCTGCCATCAATGCAGGTGGAGCAGCCCCGACTCCGAGCAGCACGCCCTCCCAACTGACAGCCACACTGCCGGCTCTTTTAGACTCAACCCCCCTGCAGCAGAGGCCACCGTGTGCAGAAGCCTGGGCTCTCCCCAGAACCACCTGCGGGCTCCCAGGGCAGAGCGCCGGCGCAACGGCGAGACCCGCAGGCAGAGGCAGGACGCACGGTGCGCGCACACGCAACGCCGCGCCAGGGGCACCGTCCACGCGCGACTTACGTTTTTCAATTTAAAAATATGCCTTCTCCCTTTGCCTTTGGTGGACACTTTCTTTTCGGCCGCTGGAGCGGATTTGTATTTAGTGTTTCTCAGCCGAGCAGACCGCCGGTGGATTTCCTGCTTACTCTGCGTAAACAAAGCACGCAGTTACCAGGAGCCCGCTCCCCTGCGTCCATTTACCTCTCCCTGCTGCGCCGCGTTCCGAGCCCAGGAAGGCCCCGGGCGCGGCCGCCGCCCCCGCACCTGACCCCGCAGCCTTCGCTCGGCCTCGTCACCCAGGGGGGCTGCGCAAGGGCTCGGGATTTCCTCGCGCCCTTCTACCCGGAGCTGCAGTCGGGCGGGGGGACGGGCCGCCGAGCTCACCTGCTTGCCGCCCCCGCCGCCGTTGCTTTGCGGAGGGGCGGCCGACGTGCTGGCGAAGGTGGTCGCGCCGAAGCCGCCGCCGCCGCCGCCCCCAGTCGCTCCGGCCGGCCCCGCGCCGGCGCCCCCGCCGGACGTGCCGCCCCGGCCCGTGCAGTGGTGGCAGAGAATCTCCCCCTGCGGGCCCTTCTTCCACATGGAGGACGACGTGGTCTTGCAGACGCTGCAGGTGGGCTTCAGGCCCAGCGGCATGGCTGCCGGCTCCGGCGGCCCCCGAGGGCGCAGCGACACGGGAATGGCGGCCGCCGGCCCCGGCTCCCCGCTGGTCGGTCCGCCACTCCAGGCGAGGGCGAGGATGCCGGGCTGCCCACGCAGGGCCCGGGCCCGGGCCGCTCCCCTCTGGACGCGCGTCCCGCCGGCTCCGCACGCAGCACCAGGCCCGGGGAACCGGCGGGGCTTGGCCAGCGAGGGCAGCCGGGCCACGGCCCCCAGCGGCTTCCGGCCAGGGGCGGGGCGACGCGCAGGCAGCCCGAGCCCCTGGCCGGAAGTGCTGCCCCGCAGGAAGTGGGGCTCTCTGCAGTTCAGCTTGCTGTCACTAGGGGGAGCGGGCCTCAAGCTTTTTGGTTTAGGAAGGCCTGCCATTGGCGAGTAAAATACACGATGACCGGTAAAAATCGGATTTCA
The DNA here is from genome assembly GCF_964237555.1 of Oryctolagus cuniculus. Lineage (NCBI taxonomy): Eukaryota > Metazoa > Chordata > Mammalia > Lagomorpha > Leporidae > Oryctolagus > Oryctolagus cuniculus. The sequence continues at coordinate 43,274,372 of NC_091447.1, read as the reverse complement.
CATTAAAAAAAGAATAACTTTTTAGTGTGACTACATCCGATGCAGTAGTAGTCGATCTTAAATTCAAATTTATCTGGAGTCCTGTATTTTTATTTGTTGAACCTGGCAGTCTGACTCAGGACCCTTCTGTAAAAATTTGTCAGTTGAAAATAAATTTATCAGTTGCCTCCCTCCCTTCCCCATTGCTTTTGTTTATGTGGGCTCTATTCATGGACATTTAGGTATCAGATGTTAAGAGGGACATTTCCAAGCCTGAGGTGGCATGCACACAGTGTTTAGCCATTGTGCGATGACCCCATTTGCCCTCTAGCCTCTGAATACTATACCAGTGAGAGGGTAGACAAGGTGAACAACCAACTTCCTGTTGTTGGGAAACAGTTTTGCAACCTTGCAGACCCAGGACCACACTGGAGAATCAACAGCTGGCCACAACAGCTAGGGCTGGGCCAGGCTGAAGCCAGGATGCCGGAGCTCCAGCCCGGTACCCTACGTGGGTAGTGGCCACCCATATGCTTGGACCATCTTCTGCTTTCCCAGGTGCATTAACAGGCGGCTTGATCGGAGGCAGAGCAGCTGGGCCTCCAACCAGTGCTCAGTATGGGAGGCAGGTGTTGCAAGTGGTGGCTTAACCTGCGGCACGGCCCAGAGAAGCCACCTCTCTAAGAACGCTGGTCAGTACAGGCCTCCAGGAGAAAGAAGCCTCACTTGGCAGAACAGTGGGTACACACCCTCTTCATGATCCTGGGTTTCCTAAACGTGGTATCGCTGGCAAGATCTTAAAAAATAGCTGTGGGCGGGGGCATCTATTGGAACTGTGACATCAGGAGATCTTATTTAGTGCTCATTGGTGTGGGCTGGGCAGGCAGTCAGGGAACCAAGGGGCTGAGGGGTGTCCAACAGTTTCCGTCTTTAGCCTAGCACCCCTGACTCCGCCCCCCGCATGCCAGTTCAGTACACGTGCTTTCCCACCATGCACTACAGCCTCCTCCCGCACAAAGACGCCAGGATAGGTAAGTGTACACTGAGTGCCACGTGGAGACGCCATGAAAGCTTCCCAGAGGACAGCACACACGCGGAGCCCCAACCCACTTGTGCATTCAATTAGGGCGTCACCTGCTACTCAATAAAGGGGACTGCTGGACTGAGGGGGGCACTAGATTTTCCTCATGGCGCCCATCTCTCCTTCACACCTGAATGTATACTCTCCGCCTCTTTCCATAATTCTGCTCCCTTTCTTGCACTCACGTCTCTGCTTAGAGTTCTTTCTCACATGGGGCAAGAACCTGGAGTGCAATGGCTGGGGACCTACAACAACCCTGGAGTGAGTTACAACCCTTGCTTACTATTAATTGATGATCAATGGAAGAGCTGCAACTCAGACCACGGCCATCACAGCTTCTCTGGACACCGCCTCCGGGCAGGGTACTGGAGCACAAAGGGTTGTGGCTCAGTCATCTTCACTCTAAGTCTGTCTCGCCAACAGTAAAAGGAAATGCCACCCTTGGGTGTTAGGGGAAGGAGGCGCGGAGAGCAGTGCCGAAGGTCAGAGCAATACTGAGAGGCTCCGAGCACGCCCTTGCCCGATAAGCCATCTTGATGTGCTATTTGGGGTTGAAAGCAATGGAGTGGCATCAAGTGCTCCCTGTTCTAGGAAGAGAATAGTCTTGTCAGAGACAGAGCTGATGCTGAGTTGAATCCGCAAACCAAACCTCACTACAATTTGTAACCCTATTCTCCCCTGGTTTCCCCTGTGTATTTCCTAGTCATGGTCCCACAGTTTACTAGCCTTCCCCCAACCTGCTCTGTCCCACAATTGATCATTCTTTGTTTAAAGGGTATATAAGTTTCAGGGTCTAACAGCCTCTATTAGTCTTCTTTATTTCCTCATAAAGTTTCTTGTGCACATAAAATATGAAATAAAACGTGATACTTTTCTCCTGTTAATCTTGTTAGTTTAATTCTCAGACCAAGACACAGAACCTGGGCCAGCACTGTGGTGTGGTGGGTAGGGCTGCTGCCTGTGTTTGCAGACATCCCATGTGGGTGCTGGTTCAAGTCCTGGCTGCTCCACTTCCAGTCCGGCTCCCTGCCAATGTGCCTGGAAAGAGCTACAGAGATGGTCCAAATGCTGACACCCACGTGGGAGACCTGGAGGAAGCTCCTGGCTCCTGATTTCAGATCAGCCCATCTCTGGCTGTTGTACCCATTTGTGGATTGACCAGCAGATGGAAGATTCTCTCTTACTCTCTCTTGCACTCTCTCTGCCTCTCAAATAGCACAACAAATTAATTAATTAATTCATTAATTTGTTAGACGAAGGAAGGGAGGGAGGGAGGGACCCGACACGGGTGGGAGTTTGGTCCAGTGGTTATGGTGCCACTTGGGACACTCACATCCCATAGAGAAGTCCATGGATTCGAATTCCAGCTCACGCTTGATTCTAGTTTCCTGCTAATGCACACCCTGAGAGGGACAGAGGATTAATACTTAGTATTATCACATCGGCAGTCAGGTCTCTTACATGTGGCTTTGAGGAACACACCCAGACCATAGCCCACAATGAGACACTGTGGTCAAGTTACTTTTCACACTCCTGACACAGAATCATTTAAATCAGGTTAATTAATTTTTCCCCCAAAATACAGAAATGCAATTAACTTGAGTTGCCGATAAACACCCACAAATACAGAGACGGTGGGACCTGGACAGGAAAGATGCTGTGAAACCTGAGCACCTGCAGGGAGGGTCAGGGCTGCCGGCCTAGGTGGGGCCAGCACTGCAGCGTAGTGGGTGAAGTCGCTGCCTGCAGCCTCGGCATCCCATGTGGGCACTGGTTCAAGTCCCGGTCACTCTACTTCTGATCCAGCTCCCTGTCACTGTGTCTGAGAAAGCACAGAAGGATGGTCCAAGTCCCTGGGCCCCTGCATCCACCTGGGAGGCCTGGATGAAGCTCCTGGCTCCTGGCTTTGGCCTGGCCCAGCCCCTGCCATTGCAGCCATTTTGAGAGCCAATCAGTGGACCGATCTCTCTCTCTCTCTCTCTCTCTCTCTCTCTCCTTCTCTGTAACTCTTTCAAATAAATAAGTCAATCTAAAAAAAAAAAAAAAAAAAAAAGCCAACGCAGGGTAGAGGTCATTCTCATCAACCTTTCCTCTCCTGCCTCAGGAGGTTACAAGGCGCCCTCTCTCCCACACCTTCCATGTCGCAACCTGACCAGGCAACTGGCACTTTCCGTGTGGAGCTTGTGTTCTTGGCTCCACTTGGGGCCTTGGCTCAGGACGTTGTCCTTGCCTGGAGTGTGCTTCCTCCCAAGGCTTCAAGTCTGAAACCCAGCCATCTTTTGAGAATCAGGTTCAGACCCACCCAAATGTCCCAAAGCCTTAAACATAGCTGTCCCCTTGGGGCCGGCGCTATGGTGTAGAGGGTAAAGCCACCACTTGCAGTGCCGGTATCGGTATCCCTTATGGGCGCTGGTTCAAATCCTGGCTGCTCCACTTCCGATCCGGCTCTCTGCTATGGTCTGGGAAAGCAGTAGAAGATGGCTCAAGTCCTTGGGCCCCTGCACCTGCGTGGGAGACCTGGAAGAAGCTCCTGGCTCCTGGCTTGGGATCAGCGCAGCTCTGGTCATTGTGGCCAACTGGGGAGTGAACCAGCGGATGGAAGACTCTCTCTCTCTCTCTCTCTCTCTGCCTCTCCTCTCTCTGTGTAACTGTTTCAAATAAATAAATATTAAAAAAAAAAAAAAACCATAGCTGTTCCCTTTGTAGCTCTTCCTTCCTTCCCCCTCTGCTAACCTCCTCCTGTGGGAAGGAAGCCCACCTGAGACCACCTACCCACCAGAGGATGGACTCAGAAATATGAAGGAAGCAGAAAGGGAGACATTTACTGTTGGCCAGGCTGCAATGTGGAGGCCAGCAGGTGGAAACAGGCACCTCCGTCACAGACTCAGCTGCTCCTGTCCCTACCACGCACAGGTCCCTTCCCCAGTTCTTCATGGGCTGGGCAACTTGGAGGCACAACACAAACTGGACGCGGTGCCTAAGCTGTGAGAGCACGGTGTACCAGCAGATTACAGAGCTGCTGAAGCTTACAAAGATAACAGATGGTGCACAGTCTTGCTGGCGCCGCGGCTCACTAGGCTAATCCTCCGCCTTGCGGCGCCGGTACACCAGGTTCTAGTCCCGGTCGGGGTGCCGGATTCTGTCCCGGTTGCCCCTCTTCCAGGCCAGCTCTCTGCTGTGGCCCAGGAGTGCAGTGGAGGATGGCCCAAGTGCTTGGGCCCTGCACCCCATGGGAGACCAGGAGAAGCACCTGACTCCTGCCTTCGGATCAGCACAATGCGCCAGCCGCAGCGCACCGGCCTTGGCAGCCATTGGAGGGTGAACCAACGGCAAAAGGAAGACCTTTCTCTCTGTCTCTCTCTCTCACTGTCCACTCTGCCTGTCAAAAAAAAAAAAAAAAAAAAAAAAAAAAAAAAAAAGGCACACAGTGTGCAAAGCAAGCTCAACAGGTGACCTCCTGTGGGGTCTCCCAACCCTCTGGCCCACACACTACTGAGGCAGTATCATGGCTGCACTAAGGCTATGTCTCATGAAAACGCACCATGCAGTCATTTCTCACCCTCCCTGCTCAGGCTCCCTCCAGCCCACTGTGGGCTTTCCTCCTTGCTTCTGCCTCTCCTCCGCCCCTTCCCTGTAGCTGTCACAAATGAGCAATTGAATGAGTGAGCTTGGCCTATACTCAGCATCAACCCCTCATCCACACATTGCTCTCCCTGTCTAGAATTCCCAGGAAGAGGGGCTCATACCAGCTGCCCATGGCCCCAGTCATCTGACTTCTCCCACCAGGCAGCTAGAGTCAGGCCCTTCACCGCTGCTCCACGGCCTGCCGTCCTCAGTAGCGATCTCTCCACACCATGGAAACAACTGACATCACCATCTCCACCAGAAAAACCAGCATCCGCCTTGTCCTAAGTGAGCCTTGCTTCTTTGAAATCATTGTGTGGGGACTCTAATGGGTCCCCAGGTGGTTTCCTGAGCATCGTGCTTGGGAGAAATAGATGACAAGGTTTGGGCAGGGCTGTGAGGACGCCAGGTCCCCTGGGAGCCTCTTGTTCGCTGAGATGGCATTGGCTTGGCGATTTGGACGTAGGTGTCCCTGACACGCAGCACACAGGGCACTGGTGCAGCTGTTTGACCAATGTGAGGCTCCACACATGGGGCTGGACCTAAGAGCCCGTCTCCCAGGCAGCAGGGGCCCCAGCCCACCCCGTGCTCCAACTGCCACTACCCTAACTGTCGCTCAGAACTTTGCTGCCAGCCCCAGCGCCTGCCCGTTCTTTGGGTGGCCAAGCGCCCAGAAGCCTGGTGAGAGTCTCCTTTTGTGAATCAGGCACCAGTTAGCTGGAGTTTCAGGAGGAAAGTGTGGCTGCCCCTTTGTCCTTTGTTTCTGAGCACTTTGGCCACCGTGCTGCCCTCCCCTGCTGGGGTGCAGGACACAGTGGGGAGAGACCACCTGGGTGTTTGAATTCTCCCAGTGCTGCCTTGCGTTGAGTGAGGATCGCTTTCCTTGGAGGGGCTCCAGGCTTCATCCAAAAGGGAAAGACTGCCTCTCCTCTTCAAAAATGTATGTGCTTTTTTGTTATTATGTAAGTAACAACTGCTCATTGTAAAAGTTTGTACACTCATAGTGTCCTCTCCAACCCTGGAGATGACGTACGTAGTCTATCTTCCCAATCTGTGTGTGTGTGCGTGCGTGTGTATAAAACATTAATGTGATCTTACTAAATATCACTCTTTGTCTAAACTGAAAAGTCTATCACAATCAGCCTTCCACACCAGTCCATACTTATCTGCATTTTCCTGTGCCAAATTAATTTAACCACTTCCATGCTGATGGTACTTGGATTGCTTTAAATTTTCTGCATTCATAAATAATGAACCATGCCATGAACTTCTTCATATATGTATCTCTGTCTATTTGTGTCACACAAATTCCTGAAAATGTAACTGGGGGTACAAATAACGCACTTGTGAATTTTGATGGATGCTGCTAAATTGCCCTACCCCAAAAACTTACCCCCATGAGGCTATCCCAGGCAGACTCACCCCCCAGGCACAGGGCCAGGCCCAGGAGAGTTTTAGGGGCCATGAGAATATTTTTAATTTCTTCTAATATCAGGAGAGAAAAATGGACCACAATGATGAATATATAACATAAAACAAATCCAGATGGATTATATTCACCTTTATGGCAATGAAGTCAGAAATGAAGTTTCCATTATTTCTGTGAAGGAGAAGACCCCTGAGGGCAGGGCCCACACAAGGCCCATGGTGGCCCTGGATTGTGCATTTCTTCATACCCTTGCAACTCTGAGAATTCTCTCTGTAACCTTTTACACAAAATGTGGCATTTCACCATTTTAAATCCTTTGTGAATTGCCTATTTGTGTTCTTTTCTCATTTTCTTATTGGGTTGCCCATCTTTTCCTGCTTAAAGCTCTTCATACGGTATGTGAAATTTTATAAAGTTTTTTTTTGCATTTTGTTTTTATAAAGATATTTATCATTTTGCATTTCAGATTTCTTGGAATCCTTTTGTAAGGCATCTGGGTCCCCAGATCTGCTAAGCATTTCTTTTATTATTTTTTATTTTTCTTGACAGGCAGAGTGGACAGTGAGAGAGAGAGACAGAGAGAAAGGTCTTCCTTTGCCGTTGGTTCATCCTCCAATGGCCGCCAAGGCCGGCGCGCTGCGGCCGGCACACCGCGCTGATCCGAAGGCAGGAGTCAGGTGCTTCTCCCGGTCTCCCATGCGGGTGCAGGGCCCAAGCACTTGGGCCATCCTCCACTGCCTTCCCGGGCCATAGCAGAGAGCTGGCCTGGAAGAGGAGCAACTGGGACAGAATCCGGCTCCCCGACCGGGACTAGAACCTGGTGTGCTGGCGCCGCAAGGCAGAGGATTAGCCTATTGAGCCACAGCGCCGGCCAAGGATTCTTTTAAAAAGATTTATTTATTGATTTGAAAGGCAGAGTTAAGAGAGAGAGGGAGGGAGGGAGGGAGAGAGAGATAGAGAGAGTCTTCCATCCGCTGGTTCACTCCCCAGATGGCTGCAACAGCTGGATCTGGGCTGATCCAGAGCCAAGAGCTACTTCTGGGTCTCCCTTATGGGAGCAGTGGTCCAAGACTTGAGCAATCTTCTACTGCTTTCCCAGGCCATAGCAGAGAGCTGGATCGGAAGTGGAGCAGCTGGGACTCAAACTGGCGCTCATATGGATGTTGGCACTGCAGGAGGCAGCTTTACCTGCTACGCCACAGTGCCAGCCCCCAGGGTTGTGTTTTTATTCTAGAGGCCTCATGTTAAAAAGTATTTGTTCATCACTCATTCAACAAGTGATTATTAAGCACCAACATGGTAGGCATTGAGCCAAGGCAGTTCAAATTCAGAAAGCATCATCTAATGCTATGAGGATGCTGCGGTTGTAAAGGTAGCATCATAGGGATGTGACTGACATTCTCCCTCTCCAGGAAGATGGACGTGGAGGTAAGTGGACCGATAGACTTTAGTGCCGGAGATTATCAGCATCTGGTTCGGAAAGCAGCAGACAAGAGCGTCCAGTCCAAATCTGGCAAGCCCTCCACTTCCAGTTACCCACAAGAAGCTCAGAGGAATCCACGCTCCAAGACCAACGAGCCAAAGAATAGCTACGTGGTACAAATTTCAGATGACACCAATGCAGAGAGCAGCAACAGGACTTCATCCAGTCCATTCTCTGACAGAAACGTCCGCAGAGGTGAGAACAGAGGTTAGGACGAGCACCGTTCTCAATGCTGCCACAATGTGGATTGTTGGAAAAGATTTCATCTTGTCTTTAATGTTCTACAGTCATGATTTATCTTGAAACGTGACATGGGGCTGTTGTAACAGACTGTTCCCAAGCTGTCCAGAGCGTTCAGAAATCTAAAAAGAACACATGGTGAACAGCTTCTGGTTTGTTTTTGTTGTTGTTGTTGGAAGTATGAATTAGTCATTGATTGTAAAAGTTCCTCACCTACAAAATGATGATAACATAATATTGGCTTAAGTTTTGTTTTGTTTTCTTTTCTTTTTGACAGGCAGAGTTAGACAGTGAGAGAGACAGAGAGAAAGGTCTTCCTTCCATTGGTTCACCCCCCAAATGGCCACTACAGCCGGCGCTGCGCCAATCCGAAGCCAGGAGCCAGGTGCTTCCTTCTAGTCTCCCATGTGGGTGCAGGGCCCAAGCACTTGGGCCATCCTCCACTGCACTCCCAGGCCGCAGCAGAGAGCTGGACTGGAAGAGGAGCAATCAGGACAGAATCCGGTGCCCCGACCCGGACTAGAACCCGAGGTGCCGGCGCCGCAGGCAGAGGATTAGCCTAGTGAGCCGTAGCGCCATGGCTTAAGTTTTTAAAAACCATATTTCAATGCCCTAGATGTTAACTCGGTAAAGTTAGGAAATATATTCAGCAGTGAATAATAGAAGGCTAAGAAACTGTAGCTTAAATGAGGGTTTATTTTTTTTTCCTGTCTCGTGAAATAAGTTCAAGGGTTGCTGTTCAAGGCTAATGTTGCAGGTCCTTGATGTCCACTCTGTCACTCTCGGGCCTTCTTGGGACCTGGCCAACTTTCAGGTGGACTGTGAGCTTTGAACCTCATTGCTAGCTCACCCTTGCCTGGAGAGATGGCTCCTGGAGAGATAGCCCAGAGACAACAAAGGCCAACACAGGGGCTCTGCCCTGATAGCTCCGAGGGGGTGCTGTACATGGATCAGTGCCCCCTCAGAGTCAGACAAATCTGACCTCCTCTCAAAGGTTAACCCAGAAGCCACAGCCAAGAGTTTTCAAGGACAGGTCCTTGACCCTTTCTGTGTCCCATCCCCCCCCTCCCCCCGCCCCGCCGCGTCTCCAGCTGGACCCATTGCCACCCTCAACAAGAGCTGGGTCAGATGCCTAGGAGGTTGGAGAGGCTGGATGCCAGGAAGCAGTCAGCCTCCCCTGCCTCGGATGCTAGCCTTCCATGGGTGTTGCACAAGAGAACTATGCTTGCATTTTTTTACAACAACTTCATTAAGTGAAGTCATCTTATTACCAGTTCACAGCTGAGGACATGAGGCTGGAGGTGGGACAGCTGAAAATTACGTAAAGCCTCCCCACTGACGTTAATTATTTGTATCTGCTTCTCCCAGAGGCCAGAGGGTGGGCCTTCCCCACTTTTAAATATTACGCTCATACAGTGTATAAAAAGGTGAGCGTGCTGAGGGTGGGAAGGAAAAGTTAGCAGGACAGTGGATTTACGACAATGGACTTAAGACAAAGATTATGAAGACAATCTTTTGAAGCAGTTGTAGGCAGACATAATTTCTTTTTTTTCTTTTTTCTTTTTTTTTTGTTTCATAATTTACAAATTTCAAAACTGCCCCCTTTTAAGTGTGCAATTCCATGATATCTAGTATATATTTTTTAAGGATTTATTTATTTGAAAGTCACAGTTACACAAGAGAGAGAAGGAGAGGCAGATAGGTCTTCCATTTGCTGGTTCATTCCTCAACTGGCTGCATGAGCCTGAGCTGCGCCAATCCGAAGCCAGGAGCCAGGAGCTTCTTCTGGGTCTCCCACGCGGGTGCAGGGGCCCAAGGTCTTGGGCCATCTTCTACTGCTTTCCTAGGCCATAGCAGAGAGCTGGATTGGAAGTGGAGCTGCCGGGTCTGGAACCAGTGTCCATATGGGATGCCAGCACTATAGGCGGCAGCTTTACCTGCTCTGCCACAGCGCCAGCCCTGGTAACACTTGTTATTGTCTTTTTCATTATGCTCGTTCTCAAGTGTGTAAAGTGGTATTATAGATTTAAATGTTTGCTTATTTATTTCAAAGGCAGAGAGACAGGAAACAGAGATCTCCCATACTCTGGTTCTCTCCCCAAATGCCTGCAGCAGGCAAGCCAGGCCTAAGCCAGGAGCCCAGAACTTAATCTGAATCTCCCACATGGGTGGCAAGGACCCAACTGAACCAGGATCTGCTGCCTCCAAGGTTGTGCGTTAGTAGGAAGGTGGAACAGGGAGCAGCACTGGGACTTGAACCAGGCACTGTGATACGGGATGCAGATGTCCTAAGCAGCATCCTAACCAATGTGCCAAACACTTTCCCTTATTTTTGATGAAATCCAAAACATGCATTTTTTTTCTTTCATTGCTTGTGCTTTAGGTACCACATCTAAGAAATCATTTCCCAATTGGTGAGCGCAAAGATTCACACCTATAGGGTAGGTGTCTGACACCATTTGGGATGCTGATGTCCCATATCAGAGTGCCTGAATTCAAGCCACACCTCTGCTTCCAACGCTGCGCCCTGCTCATGTCCCTGAGAGACAGCAGATGGCGACCCAGGTCTTCAGTCCCTGCCACCTACTTGGGAGACCTTGGCTGTTGCAGGCGTTTGGGGGATGAGCCAGCAGATGGGGCACACACCATAAGGCGTTAAATACCCTAGCCTGGTGCTCTCACAGACAAGCCCTGACATCTCGGGACGCAGCTGTAAGCACCCGGCCTGCGTGTTCTGTAACGGCTCTGCAGGCCCGCATCTCTGTCGTCACTCCACCCGTGGCTACCCAGCACTGCCTTCCCATCCTCCCTCTCACCAGCTATCACACAGGTCGCTATGGTTATAGTTTTACTTTTGGATGTTGTGTAACAAAAACAATGCTTCTGTCTCCTCAGCTTTCATTGTGAAAGTGTTCCTCATCCTGTCTGCTCAGTTGTTAGTCACTGCGTTAATTATCAGCCTGTTCCTCTTCTGGTGAGTTTTCATGCCTGGTGTGGAATTAAATGTGACCTCATCACATTCAATCTTTTTTAATTTTGATAGTTAAAAATGTATATTCTTTTTTCTTAATCGTTCATGGGCCATAATTTTTCTTGAAAAAAAAAAAAAAAAAAGATTTGGGGGGGCTGGTACTGTGGCTTAGTGGGCTAAGCCTCTGCCTCTGGTGCCACCATCCCATTTGGGCAAGGGTTTGTGTCCTGGCTGCTCCTCTTTCTAACCAACTGTCTGCTAATGGCCTGGGAAAGCAGTAGAAGGTGGCCCAAGTGCTTGGGACGGACCCTGTACCCACGTGGGAGACCCAGAAGAGGCTCCTTGCTTCTGATTGGCCCAGTCCTGGCCATTGCGCCTATTTAGGGAGTGAACCAGCAAATGGAAGACCTCTCTTTCTGTCTCTCCCTCTGTCTGTAACTCTACCTCTCAAATAAATAAATCTTTTAAAGAGACTTATTTATTTGAAAAGCAGAGTTACAGGGAGAGGCAGAGAGAGAAACAGAGAGAGAGATCTTTCATCCACTAGTTTACTCCCCAGATGGCTGCCATAGCCAGGGCTGGGCCAGGCTGAAACCACGAGCTTCTTCCAGGTCTCCCATGTAGGTGCAGGGTCCCAAGCACTTGGGCTGTCCTCCCCTGCTTTCTCAGGCACATTAGCAGAAAGCTAGATTGGAAGTGGAGCAGCCAGGGCACAAACTGGCGCTCAAATGGGAAGACAGCATCGTAGACAGCAGCTTGCCCGGCTATGTCCCAACGCTGGCCCTAGCTGTAACATTTTCACAGCTTTGTTTCTGCAATTCCTAGACCCAAGGCGGGGTGGGTAGATTCCTAGAATTTTATTTTGACTTTCTTTTTTTCCTAAAAATGTATTTTATCTATTCGAAAGGCAGAGCAACAGAGAGGGATCTTCCATCCCCCAGTTCATTGCCCAAATGCCTGCATTAGTCAGAGCTGAATTAGGCTGAAGCCATGAGCCTGGTGCTCCATCTGGGTCTTCCATGTGGGTGGCAGGGGCCCAAGCACCGGGGCCATCTTCCTCTGCTTTCCCAGGCACATTAGCAGGGAGCTGGATTGGAAGAGAGGCTGCTGGGAATTGAACTGACACTCCCATATGGGATGCTGCTTTGGGAAGTGGCTTAACCTTCTGTCACAATACTGGACTCTACTTTGTTTCTAAGCCAAGGGTTTTTTCTTATTCTTACTTTGGACATGCTTTTTTTTTTTTTACATTTTCCATGAGCTATTTTTGTAGATAAACCCAGATAAGGAAAGAAAGCTTAGAAGGACCCTGGAGGCTGGTGACACCGTGAAATTCAGAAGCTATTTGAAGGATGATGCTCCGTTGCTGCTTTAACACATCCTATGAAACACCCTATGAATTTATATTCATGTAAAAAATGCATGAGGAGTTGATTTCGTTTGCTTAGCACACATATTAATATCAGCATTTAATTTTTTTAAGTTGGAGGCGGGGGCGGCGCTGTGGAATGTTGGGTTAGACTGCCACCTGTAGTGCCAGCAACCCATACGGGTTCATGTCCTGGCTGTTCTACTTCCAATCCAGCTCCCTGCTAGTGTGCCTGGGAAGGCAGCAGAGAGTGGCCCAGGTCCTTGGACCCCTGCATCCACGTGGGAGACCTGAAGAGGGGTCCTGGCTCCTGGCTTTGGCCTGGCCTAGCTCCAGTCATTGCGGTCATTTGGGGAGTGAGCCAGCCAATGAAAGATCTGTCTTTCCTTCTTTCTGTCTCTCTAACTTTCAAATAAATAAATAAATATTTTTTAAAAGTTTGAGAGATGTAGAAACAGGCAGAAAACCTTCTTTCATTGGTTCACACTCTAAATGCCTACAATAGCCAGAAGATGGAAGCCGGGTGCCAAGAAATCAATCTAGGTCTCTCACCTCGGTGGCAGGAGCTCAATTACTTGAGCCATCATTACTGCCTCCCAGGGTGTGTATTAGCAAGAAGTCAGAGTCAGGACCCAGAGGGAGGACACCTCAATGCAGGATGTGGGCGTCCTACCCAGCTAAGGGCTAGGCCAAACATCTGTCCCTCAGTATTTTTCAAAGTAACAGCTTCATTGGGACATTTGCACATATCCAGGTTCGACTTACAACCTATGAAGATATCTTTTTATAAATCTGTCTGTTTTAGGAGGGGCAATGCCTTCCTGTTTAACTAACTGGTCATTAATAATACCCTGCTTGTCATTATTAATCATTTAGGGGTTCCCACATTCTTGTCCTATGGTTGTTTCATGTCTATCTAAATATAATGTTAGTTAGAAAAATGTGTTTATTCTGTAAAATGATATTAAATTTTTTTTTTTAACAGGCAGGCTCTGAAAACTTGGGTGCTTGAAAACCCCTGGTTCACCTATGCAATCTTGTAAGTATCCTTGGATTTAATGTACTAGGTTGTTTGTTACCTACTGACCAAGGTCCTTTCACAATGAAAACAGGGTAGAACCTTCCTGAAATCACAAAATTAAAGAGACGGAAAACAAAGTTGTCAGGACTTTTGGCTGAATGTGTATGGGTGCTGCTACAAAGGGTAGTTTGAAGGAGGTCTTATTGATTTTTTTGTTTGATGAATGTTGTTGAGGTCTTTGATGATTTCTTTAAGATTTGTTTGAAAGGCAGAGATACAGAGATAGAAAGAGATCTCCCATCCACTGGTTCACTTCCCAAATGGCTATAACAGCTAGGCAGGGTTGGGCTGGGCCAAGCCAAAGCTAAGAGCCTTGAACCCCATCTGGGTCTCCCACATGGGTGACAGGGACCCAAGCACTTGGGCCAACTTCTGCTGTTTCCCAGGTGCATTAGCCAGGAGCTGGACTGGAAGTGGATCAGCCAGGACTGGAACCAGCCAGTGTCACAGCTGGCAGCTTAACCCACTGCACTACAATGCAGGCCCCATATTGATGTATTTTATTGTCTGGATCACTGTGACTCAATTGTGATGGTGGCGGTTCCATCTATCTACACACATGGAACTATATCTATGCCATGAGCCCATGTCAAATCAGGGGTGTAATAATGAATTACAAATGTGTAAGATGTAATCACTGAGAAAATAGTAAAATTTTCACAGGGCCTCTTGGTTCCTTTGTAAATTCCTGTGAATATTTAATTATTTCACAACAAAAACTCAAAATATTGCATAAGCTATCTGTAGATGACAATGAGAAAAGTTAATTTTAAGGTAGACCTCCTGGCTACACAAGAGTAAGCCGCCACCTGCAACACTGGCATCCCATTTGGGTACCGGTTCCATTGGATCCAGCTCTCTGCTGTGGCCTGGAAAAGCAAAGGAAGATGGCCCAGGTGCTTGGGCCCCTGCACCCACACGGGAGAAGCAGAAGCTCCTGGCTCCCAGCTTAAGCCTGGCCTACCCAGAGCTGGTTAGGCCATCTCAGGAGTAAACCAGCAGATGGCAGATCTCACTTTCTATCTCTCCCTCTCTCTATGTAACTCTGACTTTCAAATAAAAATAAATCCTTTAAGAAAAGAAGATAACATTTGTGTTTATTTTCTAATATTTATTTTGATAATGTCATATATACACATCTAATATAACACTGATACAACCACTGCAACAACTAACGTGGCTTTAAATTGTCCTGCAGCCCAGCATTTTTCGCCGTACTGATTATCCTGGCTTGCTGTGGGAACCTGCGCAGGCAGGTGCCTGCCAATTACATTCTCCTGGGATTCTTCGTAAGTCAGCCATGTTAGGCACCAGTTGTAGTTCCCCTCTGAAATAGATTTTGTCACTTTATTAAACTCATTCTTTTTATTGTGCAAACTTCCAGGGGGATAGCACAGGTGGGAATTATGTGAAACACACTCTCGGCGGACTTCTGGCTGTCACGGGTAGTCAGTGTACTACATGCGCGCTGTCAGCAACTCTGGGACAGTGAGTGGCTCCTGCGCTGACCTGCATCTACTCAGGCTGCGGGCGGGAACGGCTCCCGGCCCCACCGGGCAACGCAAATGCATCTTGTTACCGGGAGGGAGCTCCGCATCCACTTCCAAAGTCATGGCCAGAAACGTGTGCTGCTTTGTAACGTGTATTTTGCTTCCTTTTTTTAAGAAAGCAAGTTTTTAAATATTTTATCATCTTTTTGCATTTATAACAAATTCAACAGTCACAGAATCCTTTTCTTCCTTTTTTTTTAAAGATTGATTTATTTCAGAGGGAGAGATCTTCCATCCACTGGGTCACTCCTTAAATGGCAGCAACGGCTGGAGCTGAGAGCTTCCCCCTGGTCTCCCACGTGGGGGCAGGGGTCTAAGCACTTGGGCCATCCTCTACTGCTTTCCCAGGCCATAGCAGAGAGCTGGACTGGAAGTGGAGCAGCTGGGACTCGAGCCAGCGCCGATATGGGATGCCGGGACTGCAGGCTGGGGCATTAACTCTGCACCACAGCGCTGACCCCATGTATTTTACTTCTGCCTCAAGTCCCACCCGGAGCGGGAGTCGTGTCCGAGCTCAGGTTCGTCCCATTCGCATATCGAGTCAGGAGGTTTTCCCGGCCACAGAGCTGTCGTTGGGGGCTCCACGCCTAGGCTCTCCTCGTTGGCCGCTGGTTCCAGGTCCTGGACCCCCAGTGCCTCTCTGTGGTGACCCTGGCCCGCAGGCCTCGACACAGCTGCCCCTCATCTGTCGCCCAGTGCCCCTAGGGCCGCACAGAACCTAGAGGCCCGTTCCTTGCAGCCAGCTCCTCCCTGTGCCACCGTGGGGGCCCCCAGGGTCTTGCCAGCCCCCAGCGCTGCCATTTCCTACACCTGAATGGAATCCTTATTTCTCATTTCACGCCCAGCCCAGCCCAGGGCCGCAGAGCCCCAGGCACCCATCCCCGACTCCCTTCCACCTGCCTCTCGTTTCCCTGAGGCCCTGGGCTCGCCCAAGTCCAGGGATGGGAATTCCCTGGGTGTCTGGCTGCTCTGGGGGGAATCCAGAGCTGTCCCAAGGAGACGCAGGACGGGGCCAGTGAACGGTTCTTCCCGGGAGGGCGCCTGCTCACCTGCTCGTCACCCTCTCCTCCTCTGGCTCCCAGTCCGACTTGAAGGAGTGGATCCAAAGACCCACAGCGGAGAAGACAGACTGGCGCGACGTCTGACGGCAGGACAAACAGGCTCAGATGAAGGTGGTGGCCGGCTTTGGTCACAAGTCGCAGCAAGGCACGCGCACCTGCGCCCCCTTGGCCTTGAGCACGAGCAAGGCCCCGTGAGCGGTCACACCAGGAAGATGCTGGGGCAGAGAGGGTGCTATTTTCCCAGAAATGTGTGACTTTTCTAATTTTTAAAAATTGGCCATGGAGGCCGGCACAGTGGCTTAGTGGGTCAAGCCGCCACCTGCTGTGCTGGCATCCCATATGGGCACTGGTTGTAGTCCTGGCTGCGCCACTTCCCATCCAGCTCTCAGCTATGGGGAAGCAGAAGATGGCCCAAATGCTTGGGCCCCAGCACCTGTGTAGGAGACCCAGAAGAAGCTCTTGGCTCCTGGCTTCTGATAGGCCCAGCTCTGGCGTTGTGGCCAGCTGGGGAGTGAACCACTGGATGGAAGACCTCTCTCTCTGCCTCACCTCACCTCTCTGTCAGTCAGTCAGTCGTGGTTCTGATGTTTACTTCAAGAGGACACACAAGTTATCTTTGGGAATCTGTCCTCGCTGGTGTTTACCTCAGAGCAGTCTCAGATCAGGGGAAGACAGGGGCACAGAGAAAGGCCAAGATTTTGCTCTATTTTGTAGACTCCTCTCGTCTTGCCCAAGAGTCAGGAAATATGTGGAGAAACCTTTCAGGGAAAACGTGGGAGACTGGCTCGCCTTCTCAAAGAGGCTCTGTGCCCTGGAGCCCAAGCTCCGAGCCCTCGAAGTCCTCGGCAGCTTTGACTTCCAGGACCCCCTCTCCTCCTCTCCTCCCAGGCCCCAGCTCCCTGCACGCCACTCCCAGCACTCACCCCTCCTTCCCGTGCTGCTGGAGCTGGACAAGCGGGAAGCACTTGAGTTAGCAGAGGAGAAAGACGCCAGCGCCCAGTAGCTGCCTCACGCTTGGGGGAGAGGCGTCTCCTTTTTTCCTGGAACGGGAATAGAAGGCTGCTTAGTGAGGGTAACAAAGCAGGCACACTCCCCAGGTGTGGGAACTCAGAGGCAACCTGAGGGACTCCTGGGGCTCTCCCAGCCCCCACTCCAGCCCATCACTGGCCACTGGAGAAGCCCAAAGCCAGCCTAGCCGTCTTGCACTTTGCCTATGTCCTGGTCCTCACTCCCTGAGACTGCACGAGGCTGTCCCGGCTCTTCCCATGGACCAGGGAGTCAGCCAAGTGCCGGGGTGTGCTCTGCCGGAGCATCCCACAGACTGGGGACTGGCTGCGGGCCTGTGGCCACTGCATGCTGAAGTCCTCACACCATGTCTATGCCATCCTGGAGCCCGACATGGGCCCCATGTGTCCCTGGTGACCTTCCTGGTGTTACCTGCTGGCTCTCAGCCCTTGCCTCCCTCCCACACTGCCCCCTGAGCTCTGGCTCTGTGGGGTGACGGGGTTCTCCTGTCCCAGAGCGGCTCTCCTCTGAAGCTATGGTTGGCATCTACAGGCGTGGCCCACGCCCTGCCCGACTGCTCCAGCCCCATCGCCTGGAGCTAAGAAGGTCTCAATCCTAACCCAGTGTCTGAGGTTAGAAGAAGGATTTTATTTCAGGCAGGCACTATAGAAAATGTCAGTGCCCACACTGTTGGTGACACGTTTGTAGAAATGCGGGTCCTGCCCTGATAAAATGGGAACATGAAGTGTGGATGGCCCTGTTTGATCAACGACTCTGTGGTCTACAAACCAAACTTTGACCTTGGTTTCTGCATCCCTAATTAATACACAATGGACTCACTGACTGTGTTCAAGGTATCATTGTGTTCTAAGAGATTTGTGGGTGCCAGGGAGAACACCCCCACTGGCCTCCAGGCCCCCCCTCTACATTCTGGGCCCCAGGGGAGCAGCTTAATGACTGACTGTGAATTTTGTTTTCAGACATTTCTTCAAGGGCTGCTCCTGGGAGCCGTATCAGTGTAAGTCTTTGACTCAGTTCCTTTTTGTGCGCCTTTTTGGGAACGTGTGTGGACAATAATCACAATCTCTGGTTTTAGCTACTATAAGGCAGAGGAAGTGCTGTGGGCAACAGCAGCGACCACTCTGGTGACATTAGCGCTCACTTTATTCGCTCTCCAAACAAAAGTGAGTACAATGGAGACCCATCTCTGTCCTGAGTGTGTGTGCGGCGTGGGTCCCTCTGCCTCTCCTGGTTCCTGCTTCCCCAACTCCCCACTTGCTGCTGTCCTGGGGGCCTCACTCCATGGCCCTCTTGCCTTTGGACTTGGGTTTTCCATGGGCTTTGGCCCACGGGGAGCCCTAGATGAAGGCTGAGGGAGAGAGGAGAGAGTTATCTATTCCCACAGCCTCCTCAGAACAAGTTCCCTGGGGTCTCTTCTATTCCACACCGGATTGCACTGTGTGAATCACCTTCTGGGCCCCTGTACCTGCTCCCTCTCTTTTCCCTTTGGGCCTAGCACTACCCCAGCTATTTCCCCTGCTTGCAGACACTTCTGTAGGTCTTTCCTTTATCAACCAGCCCCCCTCACACTGTCCTACTTAAGTGAGCCATCTTTTCCCTGCTGGGACCCTGAGCAACACAGGGAGTTTAAAAAGTAAGAAGCTGCATGGCTCAGGAGGCTCAGAGGGAGGACTCCCCAGAGAACACTGCAGCACTTGGGATCATTCCTTTTAAGTTGGAAATCAGACTGTGTCTCACCTACCTGAGATTTTCAGCAGTCCTTGCTGGTCGTGTCCCTGGGCTGGTCTCAGTGAGTTGAATAACTAACCCAGAAGAGAGTGTGTTTTCCCAGATTGTTTGAAACATATCACAGGGAAGATCTACACAAGCAGAATTGTAATCTTTTCCTGGTGGAAAGAAGAAAGAAAAAAAAAGCAGTGTCAGCGAGGCAGAGGGTCTACTAGATATTTAGTCAGACTGCATCCAGAGTCGGAGATCTAACGTTAATCCATGGTAAGATCAGCATTTGCCACCTCCGAGCTGCTCATCCATAAAAACCAGCCTCTGTAAAACAGATAAGCCACCCTGCAATGCAGGGGTGAGCCGGTGCCGAGTGCACGGATTCATGTAGCCATTTACCATCTTCCAGGGGAGGGTGTCTGGTTCCGTGGTTAAGTCCCCGTGAGACTCCCACAGGCCAGATCAGAGTACCTCAGTTCCAGGCCCAACTCCTCTGCTTCTGCCCCAGCTTCCTGCTGATGATACCCTGTGAGGCAGCACGTGACGAATCAAGTACCTGGGCCCCTGCCACTCATGTGGGAGGCCCGAACCGAGTTCCAAGCTCCAGGCTTCAGACCGGCTCAGCTCTGCCTGTTGTGGGCATTCGGGGAGTGAACCAGCAGACAGGAAATCTCTCTTACCCATCTCTCTCTCTCTTTCTGCCTTTCAAATTAAGAGAAGGCAAGTGAAAATCTTCTATAATGTGAGCATATTTTCAATAGCCCATTGGAATTTAAGTCGCAGGTGACCTAGAATCTGAGTTTGAGGTGCTGTGGGGAGAGGAATGTGATACTGGAAAATATTTTAAAGATGGTTTTGGATGACTTTGAAGGGCAGCTGAACTGATGTTCAATTAGACAACATTGTTTCCTATTGAAGTTTTGTAGTGGGGCTTGCAAAAGTCACTTTCAACCAAGGGCAGCAGAAGAAACAGCACACAACCAGCCTGAGTTTCCTTGTGAACCCCAACTTAGCAAGGGGAAATGTCTGTTTGCTTTAAATTTAATTGGATCCCATGGTTGAAATTGAAACTGTTTCTTCAGACTGAGTAGTTTTTTTAATTTACCTATTTATTTATGTATTTAAAAGTCAACAGTTCTAGAGAAAGAGACTGATCTTCCATCCACTAGTTCACTCCCCACGTGGCCTCAATGGCCAGGGCTGGGCCAAGGCCACAGCCAGGAGGCAGGAGCCAGGATCTTCTTCCAGGTCTCCCATGTGGGTGCAGGAACCCAAACACTTGGGTTGTCCTCCACTAACTTTCCAGGCACATTAGCAGGGAGCTGGATCGGAAGTGGAGCAGCCAGTTTGGGAAGTGGCGCCTACACGGGATGCTGGCGTACGAGGCTGCGGCTTTAAGAGCTAAGCCACAACGCCCGCCCCGAAGGGTAGTCTTGCGTGGCTCTAATGTGCTCAGTCCCTCAGTCTCGTTTCTCCCTGCTTTTCTGTCAACAGTGGGGTCTGGGAATAAAAGTGCTGCTTGTGGGAGCCCAAGGCACCTGCCAAGGAGGGGGATAGAGGGCAGAGAAGCTGTGACCCATTTCTGTCCCCAAATGACAGTCGCCTGGGTCCCCAAGTTACTGCCTGCTCTGGGCTCCGAAGGCTAAAGTTCTTGGTGAACCTGATCAGGGCACACAGAGCCCCCATCTGAATCAGCCTCCTCACTGTCACATCTTTTATCTGCCAGTGAGGAGCAAGTTTAAGATGTCCCTGACACAGGCCAGATTTACTGCGCTCCAGACCTGCGTTGTCCAGGAGGACTATAACATGAACCAGGGACCCAAGTACTTGAGCTACCTCCCAGGATGTGTAATAGCAGGAAGCGGACGTGGAAGCCTAGCAGGCCTTCAACCCATGCACTCAGGTATGGGATCGAGGGGTTAGCGGCATCTTAACCTCTGTCATGCCCCACCCACATTTGAAAAATATGAATAATTATGATTATATAATACATACAAATTTATATTCTACTTCTTCAATCTACCTTTTCAATTTTTTTAAAGATTTATTCATTTATTTGAAAGTCAGAGTTACAGAAAGGGGGAGGGGGGGAAGGAAGGGGAGGGAGAGGAACCTTCTATCTACTGATTGACTCCCCAAATGGCCACTACAGCAAGAGCTGGGCCAGTCCAAAGCCAGGAGCCAGGGATTCCTCTAGGTCTCCTTCATGGGTACAGGGGCCCAAGCACTTAGGCCATCCTCCCCTGCTTTCCCAGGCACATTAGCAGGGAACTGGATCAGAAGTGGAGCAGCTGGGATACAAACTGGCGCCCACAGGGATGCTGGTGCCATTTTCCTACTCCACCACAGGGAAGGCTCTTAGGGGGAAATTTCTTATAAATATGAAATACAAAATAGCATTAAGCCCCCATGAACCTATTACCCAGCTTCAAAAATTGTCAACTTGTCTCCTGTCAATCCATTTATACATCTACCTTCTCTCTCTCCTGTAGCAAATCACAGTCCCTGTGATTTTAAAAGATTTATTTTATTTATTTGAAGGACAAAGTTATAGAGGGAGGGAGGGGGAAGAGAGAGAGGGAGAAGGGGAGAGGGAGAGTCCGTCTTCCATCCTGTGGTTCACTCCTCACGTGGGCACAATGGTTGGAGCTAGGTCAGTCTGAAGCCAGGAGCCTGGAGCTTCTTCCAGGTCTCCCACACGGGTGCAGGGGCCCAAGGACTTGGGGCCTCTTCCACTGTTTTCCAGGCCACAGCAGAGAGCTGGATCGGAAGTGGAGCAGCTGGGACTCAAACCTGCACCCATATGGGATTACTGCACTGTAGGTGGCAGCTTTACCCGCTGCACCATAGCACCAGCCCCTGTAACTTTTTTTTAAGATTTACAGAATTACAGAGAGGCAAAGGCAAAGCAAGAGACAGAGAAAGGTCTTCCATCTGCTGGTTTACTCCCCAAATGGCCACAACAGTGCAGCTGTGCTGATTAGGAGCCAGGAGCCAGGAGCTTCTTCCAGGTCTCCCACATGGGTGAAGGGGCCCAAGCACTTGGGCCATCTTCCTCTGCTTTCCCAGGCCATAGCAGAGAGCTGGATGGGAGGTGGAGCAGCCAAGACTAGAACCAGTGCCCATATGGGATGCCTGTGCTTTAGGCCAGGGCTTTAGCCCACTGTGCCACAGCGCATTTTTATGGAGAAATCTTCACGTGGTATGGCTAATGGTTTTCCAAAGTTCTCTCAGCCAAACATGAATTATTAGAAATGGGCAGCTTCTGTCCACGCAGGTACGAGAGCAGCTCCAGGTATACTGAAATTCCTTGTAGAAGATAACCCCGTGTTTTGTGTGCTGTTTGTTTTCTCAGTGGGATTTCACTCTGCTCAACGGGGTGCTGTTTGTTTTCCTCTTTGTACTGATGGCCTACGGGATCATCTTAATCTTCGTCCGATCGTATGTAAGTGGGATCTCATTTGCAAACCTCAGAATTGCTGGAACATGTAGTGAGGTGCCACCGTGTCAGTTAGGGTCCTACGAGACACAGACAAGTGGCAGGACAGCACATGCAAGGAATTTGAGAGAAAAGAAGGGGGCCGAGGAAGGCTGGAGAGCTGTCAGGCCATGTTGGCACCCCTGACCCCAAGTGAAGAGGAAGGAAGGGTGCAGGCCTGTGTGTCCTTGGGGAGGCTGAGCAAGGCCATCAGGTGTCCTTGAACTGAAGCTGGCCATTGCAGTCTTCCCAGAAGAGCCCCGCCACTCCCAGCCAGAGGTTGAGTGGTAGCTACCATGGCCTAACCTAACCAAACCAGTGGCTCCCAGGGCAACCAGCCACGGTCAGTTCTCTCCCTTGGAGACTGCAGGTCTGTGGGCCCTTCCTGGTGGAAGGGGTTGCTGGGAGGAGCCGTGGGTGGGGGATCCTGTGCTAGGTGAGCACAGCTGTTATTTCCCGAGAGGGCCTGGAGGTGAATCTGCCCACAGGGAGGGTCACACTCCTGCCATGCGGGCGGCTGCAGCTCGTCTGGAAGAAGGGGTGGCTGAGACAGGCCTGTCCGGGCACTTCCGGCAGCAGCCTTCTGGCTTTGCAGTTCCGGCTCTTTCCTTCCATCCACTGAGTGCTTGGTAGATACTGGACACTCGCCCATGCCCGTGTGTTTTCACGCAGGCATCACACGAACCTCTGACAACTGTCTTGAAAAGGATGCATTTTTGCTACTTTATAGATAAGAAAATAATCTCAAAGAAGTTAAAAAACACACCCAAGTTTCTTCAGATGGTAAGGGGCAGCAGAGGCATTGAGACTATCTGTGTAGCCCTAGTGTCCATGCTGTGTCCACCACACTGCGCTGTGCGTGGGCAGAATGAGCGGAGGAACGGACAGCAAGAGATACGATCTGGACCCGTGGTGTCCGTCTGTGCGTGGTCCGTCTGTGGACACTGCAGTAGTCCAGGCCCACGGACCACTGGCTGGAGCCTCTGAGCCTTTGACTAAAGCCCCAAGGCCAGCGTGGTCCAAATACTGAACCAGAGTTCCCTTGGCAACACGTGGACTTGCTGCGTGATCTTCACACATAAGCAGCAGTCCTGATTCTTTAGCTTCACAAATCACTTAGGCTTAACAGCAAGGAGGTGGCACCCATATTTCAGAGGTAAACTCAAAGGTGTTGGGAAGATTCGCATTAAAAGGCAGCTCTCTGAGTCATTGTGGACGGTACCAGATATTGGTAGCAATAGCATGAGCATTTATTAGGTGGATTCGTAGGTCCTTACAGCATCTCTGGGTGTGGTTTTCAGTTCCTGTTCTGAATTTCCTTTCCCAAACATCTCTAATCAATAACTTTGCACAGACATTTGAATGGAAGACTTTAATGGGGCCTTATTCTAAGTCTGCACACTTGTGTGACTCACAGCTCTGAATCCTCTAGCCTGTAGTTTTCAGGCGTTTCCTTTGTTGGCGGGGTCCGGAAATAACTGTGTCTCCAGACTCTGCGGCTGGCTCCAGGTCAGCAGAGCACTCCTGCCTGCCTCCCAGGACCACTTCCTCACCCTGAAGAGCTGATGCGTGTTCCCCTCCGATGTCGGGCACCACCTCTGCATCCTGTGCCCACAGGGGGCCTCACCTTTGGCCTGTGCATGCCAGCTCTGCCTGCATTTGCCTGGAATTGAGTAGATGCTGTTAAAGAACTTTCTTAATATCGGTCCCTTTCTGACAGCAGTGACCCCGGTGAACCGTCTCGCTATTCCAAACCCCGATCTTAACGCTGTGTACGCTGTCTCCTTTCTCTGCAGTGGCTGCATCTGCTGTATGCTGGACTAGGAACTCTGATCTTCTCATTTGTAAGTCCATTTCCCCTTTTCTGAGAACGAGCCAGTGAGCACTCTCCCATCTGCAGGTTCGCTCCATAAATGCCTGGGAGCTGGGAACTCAACCCAGGTTCTCCACATGGGTGGCAGGGACCCAACGACTTGAGTCATCACCTGCTGCCTCCCAAGGTGTGCATGAGCAGGAAGCTGGAATTGGAAGTGGAGCGGGGGACTTGAACCCAGGCACTCCACCTGGGATGTAGACACCAGATGCCCTCTCCCCGTCCCTGCCTCATGTTTGACCCCCTTCTCTGCCAGACACTACACTGTTCTTTCTTCCATTCTCCAAGGCTCAGGTAAATCTTATCTTCCTTAATTGGATTGTTCACACATTGTGCTCAGTAACATCTGTAATGAATCTGAATGAGGCTACCCAAGATGTGCTCAATAACTTTTTTTTTTAATCAAGTAACTTGGGTGGGGGCTGGGGGAGGCCCATAGTGACCAGCCTGAAGCTCGGAGCCATGAACTCAGCCTAGGTCTTCCACATGAGTGGCAGGAACCCAGTTACTGGAGCCATCACTGCTCTTCCCTGAGTAGGCATCAGCAGAAAGCTGGAGTCGGGAGCTGAACGTGGGTGTCAAACCCAGGCACTCGGATGGGGCAGCGGGCATCCCATACGCTAGGCCAACTGCCCCTCTCCAGCAGCTGTCCGCTCCTTCCTTCTCATTTCTACAAGGCCAGGTGGGAACCAGCAGCCCAGGAGAGCGGATGCCAGACTCACTGCACTAGACAGTGTCCTAAAATGGATTAAAGAATCTTTAAAACACCAAGAATTCTCCCGAATGCCAGCGGATCTGGGGGTCTGGCTCAGCTTCCCAGCACTGGACTCCGAGTGTCAGTGTGGACAGGAGGGGCCGAGCGTTAGTTTTCTTTTTCTGCCTCAAATGCTGCCTGGGGCCAGTCACTTGGCCACAAACCCCAGCATCAGAGAGGGTCCGCTGACTTATTTCCTCTTGGTATTTTAGGAACTCACAACTGTATCATAACTGTATTTCAGCCGGGCTGAAATGATTACTTGGGAGTTATTTAGTCTCAAAGCCCCTCTCCTCCTTTCATTTTGGATGTGGTGACACAATCACAAAGCCATCCCCAAACGACCACATCTGCTGTCACCTCAAGCCCCAAGAAGTCAGAATTATGATTCCATGTGGATCAAATGTCCAGGAGCCATCTTTATTTTCATTCTTTGCTCAGAAAGAACCTGGGTAAAAGGCCACAAACACAGGCATTTTGCAGTTTGTCTGTGGGTCCACCTGGTCCACCTGGACCTCATCCCTGACTCAAGGTCCAAATGCTGATGGGGCTGGAAAGCTCAAGGGTTTTGGTGTCCTGGGCCTCGGGAGGTTGAGCACTTGCTTTTACGGAGCACAGACTCAGGACATCATGAGCGACCGAGGCACTGATGAGTGACACAGTCACCAGCAGTTAAGCTGCTACGCGGAACACCCACATCCCGCATCAGGGTGTCTGGATGCTAGTCCTGGTCTACCTACTGATTCCAGCTTCCTGCTACTGCAGAACCTGAACGGCAGCAGATGACGGCTCAAGCACTTGGGTCCCTGCTACTCAGATGGAAAATCCACACTGAGTACCCGACTCTGGGCTTTGGGCTGGCTCTGCCCCAGCTATCACGGGCATTTGGAGAATAAGCCAAAGAATGGGAGACCCCCTGTGTCTATCTCTTTGTCTTTCAAATAAAATAAATACTTTAAGAAAAAAAAAAAAAGAATAGCACAGCCACAAAGTGGTTTTCTGTAATATTTTTCTTGGTACTCAAATAATTTTTCTCCAGCTCATTTGGGACACTTATTTGAGAGAGAGGTGCCATTTACGCAGCTAACTGTTCCTCCTTTTCTTCAAGTACTTGGTGATGGATGTGCAGCTGATGGTGGGGGGGCGCCATATTCATTCCGACCTGGACCCCGAAGAGTATGTGTTCGCTGCCCTGAACATCTACCTGGACATCATCAACCTTTTCCTCTTCATTCTGCAACTGATTGGTCTGGGCCGGTAGTCATGAGGCCAAGGCTGCTTGTGCTGAGAAGAGGGAAGGAGGGAGCACCTGTGAGGTCCTGCCAGGCTCAGACATGCAGAGGCGACCGCTCGTGAGCCCCTCAGTTTTAAAAAAATTTAAGAATTCTTATTTTTCTGTCAAAGACACCAAGTGTTCAGTAGATGGTAGCTGTAACTGTTGTATTTTTAATTCCGTTGTCACATAGCAAGACTTTCTGATGTCTCCAATTTCCAGGATGTACACCGTAATCATATTCTCATAAACATTTGTAAGATGCTCATTAGTTTGCTGAAGTTTTCTAGGCACTAGTGGAAACTGTAAATGTGAATAAAGTGGGTTAAAAAACCTACACTCACTTCGGCTTCTGATTCGGATGTAACAGAATATTTTAGCAATTATTAAGAATAAGATAAACCAAGGAATTCCGCCTCTCCCTGGATTCGAGTCAGATGAGAGGGAATACTGGTATCTCCCCGCCAGGCTTCGAGGGGATGAAGCAAGTTAATGGACACGAAGGGCTCGGCAGAGTGTCAGCGGCTACTGTCACCGTCTCTCCTGCACTTGTGGGCGTGGCTCAGAGACCACCTCCTCTGACTACTGGGGACCACTGGCTTCCTTTGAAGTCCGCTACTACTTTATTTTTTTTAAATGAACTTATGTTTTTCTAAAAATCATTAATTTATTTATTTGAAAGGCAGAGTTACAGAGAGAGGGAGACAGAGAGAACCACCTGCTGGTTCAATCCCCTAATGTCTGCAATGGCTGGAGCTGAGCCAATCTGAGGCCAGGAGCCAGGAGCTTCCTCCAGGTCTCCCACACGGTGCAGGAGCCCAAGCACTTGGGCCATCTTCTACTGCTTTCCTAGGCCACAGCAGAGAGCTGGATCGGAAGGGGATCAGCTGGAACTCGAACTAGCACCCCTGTGGGATGCCAGCACCGCAGGCAGCGGCTTTACCTGCTGACCACAGCGCCAGCCCCAGCCTACCCTTACTTCCCCGGCCCACCCTCAAAAAATCCTGTTACTTAAGAAATACAAACTTCATACATTTCCTAAATACAACTTTAGGAATATAGTGATTCTCCCCACCATACCTGCCCTCCCACCCACTCTCCCACTCCGCCCCTCCTCCCTCTCCCATTCCTAGTTCCATTCTCCACTAAGATCATTTTGAATGAACTTTTGCTAAGTAAAGAGTACAACAATTTGCACAAAAAAAGGGCTGTTCAAAGTCATTGCATCTTGAAGTTAATTTCACTTTATTTTTTTTAGAAACTTAATTAACTTTAAAGAAGCACCCAAGAATGATACATCTTTTGAGAGCACTTAGACATAATTATAATACAACTCTTTGAGGACAGAGGTTCTGCATTGGAAGTTATTGCACAGTGACTCCTGTTGTTAATTTAACAGTTAACACTCTTATGTACTCGACATGAGTACATGCCTAGGCTATGGAAGCCTTTTGAACCCACAGACTCCATCAGTATTTAAACAAGGCTATAAGCAAAGTGGAAGTTCTCTCCTCCCTTCAGAGAAAAGTACCTCCTTCTTTGATGACCACTTCTTTCCACTGCCTACCCTTACATTCATGGTGAATGTACAATTTAGCAAAATATACCAACCATTAAGTTATTCAGCAAGGAATGTAGAATGTAATCTCCTAAATCCTATCTGAAACCCAACAAGATGTTTATGCTTTTACTATTTCTGCTTTGGACTGACAATCCAACTAAACTGAGATTCCGACTACAAAGCCTGCAAAAAACCCTCTTTATTTAACCTCTTACCTTGGCACACTGCATGTGATTGCAGCCTTCGTTCTTCTGTATTGGAGACTTACAGTTAGCACAGGGCTTGGAGTTGGTTAACAGCCAGAGACAATTGGCAGCATCCTCATAAGCTTCACTAACTCCAACCACTTTGGGTATGAAGCACAAAGACAAACACAAACGACTCAGAGTACAACTTCAGTGGGAAAAACAACCCCGCCTTTTCTTTGTAGGGCATCTCTCCATTTTACCCAATATTTATTTTCCAACTGGGATCTGTGGCAAAGTCATTAAACAGCTTCATTGTTAATAGCATAACTACAAGATAAGGAGACCTACTCCAAAGCCCTGTTCATGAAATCTGGTATGAAGGAGATTCCTCCATGACCTTGTGTCCAAGTAAACGGGAGAAGCACAAACCAAAGGGAGCAATAGTTACTCTCCTTTCTGCAGCACCAACATTACTTTTAGCTCAGAGGCCCGAACGTATTCTTATGTCTCTTCCTGTTCATTGTCATAATAAAGCACAGAGCCAAACAACAAAGCAGCTGTGTGGGGGCAGGTGCTGTGGCCCCATGAGCCCTCTGCTTTAGACTCTGCATTTTATCAACATGAACACATAACCCATCTTCATTAAAAAGTTTAAAAAGTATTGTGGTAAGTCTCATTCTTGCAGTTACTTTTATTCTTGAATCCCCAGGTAACAACTAGGGCAAACCAATGTATGTTTATTAAAATTTGGTAAATTTTGATTTAAGTAATTAAAAATATCAACTTATCAAAAAATAATTATTTCAGTTAGTTAGTAACCAAATAACACAATCTAGAAGTGACGTCAACCATTACTACCACCATCAATATCATCATTATTAATATTTGTGAATGTTTATTTGCAAGGCAGAGTTACAGACAGAAGAGACAGAGATCTTAAACCCACTAGTTCACTCCCAAATCTCTGCAATGACCAGGCTGGGGTCAGGTATAAGCCAGGAGCTTCTAATGGCTCTCCCACATGGGTGCAGGAGCCCAGGACTTGGGTCGTCCTCCACTGTTTCCCCAGGTGCATTAGGAGGAAGCTGGATGGGAAGTGGAGCAGCCTGGTCTCGAACCGATGCCCATATGAAATGCTGGTGCAGCAGGTAACCCGCCATACCACAGGGCTGGCCTCCATCATCATTTTAAATAAAGATCTGATTGCAAAGAGTTAAATTTGTTAAAAAGACCCATCACCAGACTCGGGTAGTCTTATCACCTAAGAGGTACTACGTCACTCTATTAACAATGTGCCAATCCTGCTCATCCCTCATTAAGATGGCTATTACCAAAAAAGCCGGGGGGCTGGTGCTGTGGTACAGCAGGTTAAAGCCCTGGCTTGTAGTGCTGGCATCCCATATGGGCGCCAGTTCTAGTCCTGGCTGCTCCTCTTCTGATCCAGCTCTCTGCTATGGCCTGGGACAGCAGAAGAAGATGGCCCAAGTCCTTGGGCCCCTGCACCCACGTGGGAGACCTGGAAGAAGCTCCTGGCTTCAGATCAGTGCATCTCCGGCCTCTGCGGCCATCAGGGGAGTGAACCAGCAGATGGAAGACCTCTCTCTATCTCTACCAGTTTCTGTAACTCTGTCTTTCAAATAAAATAAATCTTAAAAAAAAAAAAAAAAAAAAAAAAAAAGCCAGGAAACAACAAGAGCTGTTATTTGCAGAAACTGGAACCCTCATACACTGCTGAAAGGTAAAAGCATTCAAAAGCAAATGCTGACGTAGCTGTCATCAAAAACAGCCTGGTGGTTCCTTATGGGGTTCACCACGTTATTATTCAGCATTTCCACTCTTAGGCACATACTTCAAGGAGCTGGAAGCAAGGATTCGGAACTGTACATCAGTACTCAGAGAAGCACAATTCGCAACAGCCCAAAAGGTGGAAACAACTTGAGTGTCTGGCAACAGATCGATCCGTAAACAAACCATGCTGTGGGGCCGGCACTGTGGTATAGCGGGAAAAGCCGCCACCTGCAGCACCAGCATCCCATATAGGCGCCAGTTCAAGTCCTGGCCTCTCCACTTCTCATCTAGCTTCCGGCTAATCATCTGGGAAAACAGCAGGAGATGGCACAAGTACTTGGGTCCCTGCACCCACATGGGAGACCTAAAGAAGCTTCTGGCTTCAGAGTAGTCCAGCTCTGGCTGTTGCAGCCACATGGGGAAAGAACCAGCTGATGAAAAATCTCTGTCTCTCCCTCTCTCTAACTCTGCTTTTCAAATAAATAAATCTTTAAAAAGAATTGTGGTGTATATATACAATGCAATATTAGACATAAAAAGCAACAATTTTTTGATACCTGCTAAAAAATAGATGAAACTTGATTTTGTTAAGTGAAATAAGAAACAAAAAGACAAGCGTTGTCCTACGTTAAATATCTAGAAGAGACTAATTCATAGGGACAGAAAACAGAATGGTGGTCATCAGCAGCCGGGGGAGAGCGAGCAGGGAGTTACCACACAATGGTTATACAGTCTCCGGGGTCAGGGAGAACTCGTGAACAGAGGGGTGACAGTTGCACTGTAAATGCAGGTTATGGTCCACACCACTGTAGGCTTAGATATCCTGAACTCGCCCGGTTTTCCTTTCCTTTCACTCCTGACTTACAGGGTCTAGTTCCAAGACACCCAAATTCTCAGTGACACGCCCGTGAAGCTCCAATTCTGCAGAGGCAAACACGAATATCCTAAATGAAACCCGCACCTGCCAAGGAGCTCCCTGACAGCACTTCCGCAAGAGTGCTCTGTAATGCCCTGGGGAGTTCTGCATCGAAGAACTGCCAGATAATACCGGTGAGCAGCAAGACTGCCACGAAACACGCGACTCTTCAAAATGAAATTCCTGGGGCCAGCGCCCTGGCTCACTTGGTTAATCCTCCACTTCCGGAGCCGGAATCCCATATGGGCGCCGGGTTCTAGTCCCGGTTGCTCCTCTTCCAGGCCAGCTCTCTGCTGTGGCCCAGGAGGGCAGTGGAGGATGGCCCAAGTGCTTGGGCCCCTGCACCCGTGTGGGAGATCAGGAGGAAGCACCTGGCTCCTGGCTTCGGATTGGCACAGCTCTGGCCGTAGCGGACATTTGGGGGATGAACCAACGGAAGGAATACCTTTCTCTCTGTCTCTCTCTCTCATTGTCTGTAACTGTCAAATAAATAAAAAAACTTAAAAAAAAAAAAACGAAATGAAATTCCTAAAACTAAGCTGTTTCCACATGAGAAGAGTTTTACATCATTTCTTTATTTTTAAAGATTTTTTTTTCATTTATTAAAAAGGGAGAGTTAGAGAGCAAGCAAGAGACAGAGAGAATCTTCCTTCCCCTGGTTCACCCCCAATGGCCGGAACTGGGCAGAGGGAGCCAGGAGTTTCCTCCAAGTCTAACACGTGAGTGCAGGGGCCCACACACTTGGGCCATCCCCGATGCATTCCCAAGCACACTGGCAGGGAGTTGGATCAGAACCGGAGCAGCTGAGACTCCAACCAGAACCTATATGGGCTGCTGGCAACACAGGCATCAGTTTAACCCATGAAGCCACAACACCAGCTCCAATAAATAATCTACTTTGAAAAAGTGGAAAAATAACCTTCAGTTGTAGAATTGGTATGTGTAATCAACAGAATGGGAAGTTAGAAAACAAGGGTAGGGGCCGGCGCCATGGTGCACTAGGTTAATCTTCCGCCTGCGGCGTTGGCATCCTGTATGTGCGCCCGTTCTAGTCCTGGTTGCTCAACTTCCAGTCCAGCTCTCTGCTGTGGCCCGGGAAGGCAGTGGAGGATGGCCCTGCACCCGCATGGGAGACAAGGAGGAAGCACCTGGCTCCTGGCTTGGGATCAGCACAGTGCCAGCCGTAGCGGCCATGGTGGGGGGGGTGAACCAACGGAAGGAAGACCTTTCTCTCTCTGTGTGTCTATAACTATACCTGTCAAATAAAAAAATTAAAAAGAAAACAAGGGTAAAACCCAGTTGTTCATAAAGGAAAAGGAATTGAACAACACATGGTCAGGGCTGTAAACAGTAACAGAGGTGACAGAATACAAAACTAAGGTAGCAGCATAGCAAACGACAAGAGAATTACTGTTACTTGACTATCAGTGTAACAGCATACGCGTTTGCTATCATCTATCGTCCACTAAAAACACAACACTGAGCGCTGTGGTCGCGGCTCTGGCGCCGTTCCCAGAATTCGCCGCAGCCCCCGCGTGCTCACCTGTCCGCCGTCGGCGAGTCCGAGTGTCCGCCCCACTTGCCGGCTGATCTCAGCCACACTCTCGCCTGGATCGCTGAACCGCCGGCCTTCCACCCAGCTCAGGAACACGGGCTGCCGGCCCCAGGCTACTTCCACGGCCTGGTTCTGTGCACGCGGGACCGGGGAGAGAAAGGTCTCAGCCCGGCTGCGGCCCACGCGGGGTCCTGCACGCGCGGCGCCGCGGCCGCGTCCGTCAGCGCCTCAACACCTGCGACCCTCCCCACCCGGGGCTGCGCGGACGCGGGCGGAACCAGGCCGCTAACCCTCGTCGGAGCACCGCCAGCGGCCTCAACCACTTCACAGCAGCCCGTGTGGACGTCGCTCTGGGTCCTGAGCGGAGAGGCCAGTGACCGGCCTGGGGCTGCTCCGGACGCGGCGGGGCGGGTAAGGAGACCCCCAGACCGCCCCAGGGACCCCCTCAGGGGCTGGACGCGGCCCGGCGACCGTGCGGGGCCCGGCGTCCGCGGCCGGCGCGTTACCTGCAGCAGGTGCAGCTGGGCCACGAGGCGCCGCGGCAGGTGCAGGAAGCAGTCCCGAGCGTTGGTGAAGACCACAGTCACGGCCGCCCCGCCGGCCCCCGACCCCGCCGGGCGACCGTCGCACCACATCGTCCCGCTGCGCGGCTCTGCCCACTCCCACCACAGCCAGCATGTGACCCCTGCCCCGGCAGGCCGAGGGCATCGAGCCCGAGAGCATCGATCGGCCGCGCCGCCGGCGGTCCCGCCCTCTCGCCCAGCTGCGCGTCCCGCCGCGCGCCCTGCGGGGGAAGGCCGGCTTCTCACCCGCTCTCCGCCGGACCGCTAGGGGGCGGCACTCGCTCCCCAAGTCCTCAATCGCAGGAAACGATGGCCGACGCCGTCGATGCTCCAGCCAATCCGGGCACGCCGTGACCCATCCCGCCCTCTTATTGGAGAAACGAAGGGCCGCCCGGCGGATGTTGTCTTCGTCGCGAGCCCCGGGCAGAGCGCGATGGCGTCGAGGGACGGGCAGCCCGGGAGCGTCTGGGAGCACCACGTCCCGAAGGCGGTGTGCGACACGCGGGCCAAGTATCGGGAGGGACGCCGGCCCCGCGCCGTCAAGGTGACGTGACGTCCGCGGGTGGCCGTCCTCGGTAGCTGTGTGTGGGGTCAGCGCCCCGCGAGGACGGAGTGGGCCCCGCTGCTGGCCGGTCCAGCGGCCGCCGGGGGCGCGTGAGGAGCCCTGGGCGGGACCCCGAGAGCGGGGGAGCCGAGAGGCGGCCTCGAAGGCCGGCACTGCGGCTGGGCGCGACGCGGGGCCGCTGCGGGGCTGGCCTCGGTGCTGAGCACGGGCGGGGCCCGGGGGTCGCGCTGGCTGCGTGGCCGTCGGGCGACT
The DNA here is from genome assembly GCF_964237555.1 of Oryctolagus cuniculus. Taxonomy (NCBI): domain Eukaryota; kingdom Metazoa; phylum Chordata; class Mammalia; order Lagomorpha; family Leporidae; genus Oryctolagus; species Oryctolagus cuniculus. The sequence goes on along the minus strand of NC_091447.1, from coordinate 43,240,993 downwards.
CCCGCCACGCCGACCTCGGGGCCCGCAGCCCGGCGGGGAGCCTGCTCTGGTGCGGGGCTGCGTCTTGGGCAGAGACTCGGGCGGGAGTTCTCCTGTTGCGTGGGTTTTGCGCTCCGCGTGAACGGAGTGTTGGTTCGCAGAGCCCCGTTTCAGGGCGCGCGGGTCCCTAAGCGCGTGTGTGACGGCACCGAGCTCTGCGCTGGCCTTTGCAGGTGTACACGATCAACCTGGAGTCCCGGTACTTGCTGGTCCAGGGCGTCCCTGCGCTGGGAGCCATGCGGGAGCTCGTCGAGCGCTTTGCTCTGTACGGCGCCATCGAGCAGTACAATGCTTTAGACGAGTACCCGGCGGAGGAGTTCACCGAGGTCTATCTCATAAAGTTCCTGCATCTGCACAGTGCCAGGTACCGTGCGAGCGGGCGGCGCCTGGTCTCTGCTTCCCTCCTGTCGGCCCGGGTCCGGGTCCGGGTCCGCCTCCTCACGCCTGCGTCGCCCCGGGACTGAGCGCGGGCACCTCGGACAGGCCGGGAACGGGAGTCAAGATGGGTTGACTTCTGTGCGGAGACACGGACCGTGTGTGCGGGGTCATCTGCGAGCTCGCAGATGGGAGCAGCTGGGCGTGGGCTGCCGCCTCCCTAGCGGAGCCGCATTCCGGTCTCCTCCGGTCTCTGCTCCCGCCAGCATCCTGCCGCTGTGCGCCCTGGGGGGCGGCAGGCGCAGGCGCAGGTGCTCGGTCCCTGCCACCCCACCGCCACGGGAGGTCTGGATTCCTGGGAGAGGCGAGAGGAGGCCCGGGGCCCCGCAGGCTCGGCGGGGTCGGCGGCGCGCACAGCAGAGCCCCGGCTTCCCCGAGCGCAGGGTGGATGCGCGCACAGCACAGCCGGGCGTCCCCTGCGGGTCCCCGCGTGCGGTGCCAGCCGAGCTCTCGTGCCGGGTGCGTCTAGGTTGACCCCTCCGGGACGTGTTTCTGCCCAGGACGGCCAAGAGGAAGATGGACGAGCAGAGCTTCTTCGGCGGATTGCTTCACGTGTGCTACGCTCCGGAGTTTGAAACCGTGGAGGAAACCAGGAGGAAGTTAGCAGCGAGGAAGGCGTACGTGGGGAGGAGCACGAGGAGCAAAGGTAGGGAGCGGCCTCCCTCCCCTGCTGGGTGTGGGCGCTGGCAGCGGCCTCGGGTGCCCACGCCGCCCACGCCGCCCTGGGCCGCAGCTGCAGGGAGGAGGCCTGCGGCTCCTTTCCTGAGAGCCGGGCGCAGCAGCTTCTGCGTGGCGGCCCGGGCAGACCGAGACCGCGGAGGTTCTGGGAAGGCAGAGGGCGCAGTGGGAGCGCACGCGGCCCTGGGCCTAGGAGGCACCGCCCGGCTGCCACAGCAAACGCGCGGAAGCCGCACGAGTAACGGGGACCAGGCACCCGAGGGGTGGGCGAGGGCGCGGCCTGACCCGGGCTCCTTTTTAGCCTTTGTAACTCGGACCACGTGGACGCGCCCCGCCAAGCATCGCGGATCTGGGGCGGCATCGGTTCCCTGACCGAGGACCGCACTAGTGAACGCTTGTTTCACTGTCGCTTTGCCTGGGAACCCGAAGGCTGCGTCCCGACGAAGCCGCCGCCGCTGCCCCTGCCCCAGCCCGGAGACGCGGACCCCTGCAGCCCGGACCTGCCCGCAGGCGGTGCTGTGTCCTGCGCGGCCGCCCTGGACCCCTCTGCCGGGCGCTCGCGGCCGCCTCTTCCCTGTTCCTGCCAACGGCCTCTGTGCTCCTTCGCCGCGCACCATGCGGGGGCACCTGGCAAGCGCCTGGGCGGCGGGGCTGGCTTTGGAGCGGAGGGCCCCCGGCTCTGGGACTCTGCGCCGAGCCCACGGAGCGCTCCCGAGGCCGCCCCGTCTTCGGCAGCCGTGGACAGGTTCCTGCCTCGGAGCACGCAGCTGCAGGAGCGCCAGAGACGCAGGGAGGAGGACCGGAAACGGGCAGCCGGCCCCGAGCCCGACCCGAGCGGCCGCGCCGTGGTCATCGGGCCCCTGCTGCCGCAGGAGCCCGAGGTGGACCTGCAGGACGCCTCGCTGAATGCCACGGCCGCCCTCATTCGGAGGAGACTCAGAGAGGTGAGGGCGCTGGAAAGCCTGGGTGGACATGGCGGTTGTAGGGCCGCGAGGAGCCACGGGGGCTCGCTGTGGTGTCTACAGCCCTCTGCTGATTAGCTGAGTCGCCTAACACTCATCTGCTGTGGTTGTTATTCTTGGTCGAACGTGAACCGGCGTGTAAAGTCCCCGAGACGGAGCCCAGGCCTCCTGCTTAAGTGCCCAGGGAGCTGAGCAGAGCCCGGGTGGAGGAGAAAAGCGGCTGTACGTTTTGTCTCTGGAGTTCAAAGCTCCTGCAGGTTACCTCCGACTCAGAAGGCTGCTTTGGCCTTGATGTGTGGGAAGGCTGCAGGGGCGAAACTTTAGATCGGGCCGTGAGGTTTGCACGAACTCTCAGCCTCTTCTAAGCCTAGAGTGGGATTGTGCTGCTTAGCCATCTTCACGTAATCCCTCTCCATTTCCTGGGCACACGTGAGAGAAAGGCACTGTTTGGAGTAGCTTTGGAAGGGGACCTTTCTGTGGGTGGGGTTGAACTCCTGAACGGAGGGTCACAGGCGGCCTCTTTCTTGAACCCCAGGGGTCGCGGGTGATCTGACAGAGCTGTGGTAGTTACAGTGTGGCTGAGGGAGGCCTTTAGCTCAGTGAAGACTGTTAAAGAGCACACGTTCACTTCTGTCCTCAACATGGTTTTCTCCCGTCAATGGCAGAGACCTCTGCTCTGTGCTAGGTCTTCAGCTGTACTTTTCTTAGGCCAGTTGTTCTAACGGTGAGGGCAGGGATGGGACACTTGGCTGTCTCTGCCACGTCTTCTCGCAGCGTACTCTCTCTCCCACTGTGGAAGCTCAGCTTCAGTGTTCCTTTCTCCTTTGCAAACAGGTGACGTCATCCGTCCCAGAGCCCCCGGAGGACAGGCTGGGAGATGTGTGTGCGGGTCGTCCCCTGAAACAAAGAAGAAGAATATAAACCGGCAGCGCAGCAGTGCGTCCAGACAGAGTACTTGTATTTTATCCTCGACGAGATTTTGCTATTTTACAACTTGCCTTTTTGTAATTTCTTTCAAGATATTTGTCTAGTGTCATCCATCCTTACTGTCACAGAAACATTGTAACGTTGCCTGTCCCATCCAGCATCTAGAAGTCCAGGGGTCTGAGTGCCAGGGCTTCAGAGTGAAGACAGGCCTGAGAAGTAAAGAGTTAATAAACTGGGAGCAGAGCTGGGACTGCAGATCTGTGGCTCTAAAAACATCAGTACTTGAAGAAGTTTTATAAAGATGTATTTATTTGAAAGCCAGAGTTTCAGGGAGAGGTAGACAGAGAAGGACTTCCACCTACTGGTTGACACCCCAAAAGGCTGCAACAACCATGGCTGGGCCAGGCTGACAGTAGGAGCCTGGAGCTCCATCTGGGTCTCCCACATGGGTGGCAGGAGCCCAAGTACTCTGGTCCTTCCTGGTGCTTTTGCCAGGCACGCTAGCAGGGTGCTGGATCAGAAGTAGAATAGTCAGGACTCGAACCCAGTACCCACATGGGACGTGCATGGGACGTGTGCATTGCAGGTACTGGCTTAACCCACTGCCACCAACCAGCTCCACCTGCTAGACTCTACCCTCACTTCAGGCCTTTCCACGGGTGTTTTCTGTCAGGAGAGTGCAGATATGAAATCCACGTAGGTCTAGGCTGACCACAGTTCCTCACTGATGGAAATAACTTGAGGGGTAGGCGTTTGGCGCAGTGTTAGGGTGCCGCTTAGTTTGTCCTCTTCATGTCAGGGTGTCTGGGGTCCAACTGCAGCTCTGCTTCCTGGTCTCACTTCTGGCCAGTGCGCTCCCGGGAGGCAGCGTGAGAGGACTCAGGTATCAGGTCCCTGCCTCCCAGCTGGGAAACTTGGATTCATCGGTGCTCCTGGCTTTGGCCTGGTTCTGCCCGGGCATTTGGAGAGTGAACCTGCAGGTGGGATACCTTTCTGTGTCTGCTTTTGAAATAAAGTGAGAGAAAAGTGTCTGCTTCAAATGTTTGTAGAACATGGGATTAAAAGATCAGTTTATTAGGCCGGCGCCGCGGCTCAATAGGCTAATCCTCCGCCTAGCGGCGCCGGCACACCGGGTTCTAGTCCCGGTCGGGGCGCCGGATTCTGTCCCGGTTGCCCCTCTTCCAGGCCAGCCCTCTGCTGTGGCCAGGGAGTGCAGTGGAGGATGGCCCAGGTGCTTGGGCCCTGCACCCCATGGGAGACCAGGAAAAGCACCTGGCTCCTGGCTCCTGCCATCGGATCAGCACGGTGCGCCGGCCGCAGCGCGCCGGCCGCGGCGGCCATTGGAGGGTGAACCAATGGCAAAGGAAGACCTTTCTCTCTGTCTCTCTCTCTCACTGTCCACTCTGCCTGTCAAAAAAAAAAAAAAAAAAAAAAAGATCAGTTTATTTTGGCACAGAAAATTTTGAATTCCATGTAAAGGAGGAGTCTACAAAACTGCATGAGTGCACCTTACCAAACAGTTGTGTGTGAGCGTCAGAACAATGGTGGACAAAGTAAACCTGCCGTGTAACTCCGTTTCACCACCCCTTTTGAACTTCCCCCGTGTACCCGGGAATATAACCCCGCCTGGGAGAGCCGGTGGTCCTGACAGATGGTGCCGCGTGCTGTGGGAGAGCCGGTGGTCCTGACAGTACGTGCCGCGTGCTGTGGGAGAGCCGGTGGTCCTGACAGTACGTGCCGCGTGCTGTGGGAGAGCCGGTGGTCCTGACAGTACGTGCCGCGTGCTGTGGGAGAGCCGGTGGTCCTGACAGATGGTGCCATGTGCAGTGGGAGAGCCGGTGGTCCTGACAGTACGTGCCGCGTGCTGTGGGAGAGCCGGTGGTCCTGACAGTACGTGCTGCGTGCTGTGGGAGAGCCGGTGGTCCTGACAGATGGTGCCACGTGCTGTGGGCGCGTGCAGTGGCACAGGAGCGCACGGTGCAGCGTCCTGGGGCTGTAACAGCATCCACACCGGCCCCGGGTTAGAAGCAGCAGCCAGCGGCTGGGGGAAAGGCCAGCGTTCCCGCGGGGCCAGGGTGTCCGGAGAAGGGTCTGGAGAGGCAGGCATGGCAGCCCCGGCAGGCTCGTGGTTGTCAGGTCACAGAGCTCACAGCACAACAAAGGGCTCGCTTTTATATTGTCCAGAATGATCGATTCACCAAATTTAAGAAAAAGCGAGAGAAAAGCAATTTAACTTGTGGGCTGGAAAAGGTATGAAGACACCGAGGTATCTCACTGGATCCGAGGGCCAGATCGAGTGCACAAGCGTTAGGCAGTGGATCCCACGTGCCCAGGGCACAGAACCGTTCCCAGTCACTCACATGCAGGTTCATCTTCTCTGCCTCACGCTCCCAGCCCCTCACTCACATCTCTGTCCCCGTTTGGCTGTGTGCTAAGTACAGGCTTACCTCCCACACGAGGAGCCATAGCTTCCACACTGCTGCCTTTCACAGCCCCAGCTTCGGAACCCTACAGAAGCAGCCTCTCGCTGGTGTCTGTGTTTGCATCCCAGCAAAGCGCTCGGATGGACACCACCTGAATTAGGTGCAAATCCAGCTCAGTCCCGCCGGAGGACGGCCCACCACAGGTCCCGTGGCTGGGTGCGGTATTTTGTGACTGCCCCAGTAACACTTTTGTAGACAGTGTGTCTACCCGCTGTGATGTAGTAGGTAAAGCTGCCACCTGCAGTGCTGGCATCCCAAATGGATGCGGGTTCAAGTCCCAGTCCCGGCCAGTCCACTTCAATCCAGCTCCCTCGCTAATGTGCCTGGGCAATCAACAGACGATGGCCGAAGTCTCTGGGCCCCCGCCACCCACACGAGCGACCTGCATGGAGTTCTGGATCCTGCCCTTGGTGTGGCCCAGCCCCCGGCGATTGCCGCTACAGCAGATGGAAGACCTCCCCATCTCTGTCACTTGGCTTTTCAAAAAGAATCCGTGGTGGTTGGGAACCACTGCTCTCTCGAGTGTGTGACCGCTGTCGTCCATGCTGTCCACTCGTGCTAAGCTCACAGAGGGCCTCTATCAGTGGTCATGGCTCTGGAGGGAGCACAGGTAGGACTGGGCGGCCCAGGAGGTCCTGAGCACTCATTGGGCAGAGAGGAGGTGTCAGGCTGGCGGACAGGGGAGGGGCGCTGTTCTCACACCACTTTGCTGGGGGTGGGGTGGGGGTGGGGAAGAGTCTCCAAAGCAAGCTTGGGTTGCTGAGAACAGCACGTGTCCACTAGAACTTTCTGTCCTTGTGTTTTTAAATTCCAGAAACTTCCTCACCTACCTCTCAGATTCCCGGCTGCTCTGTAACTGATCACAGCAGTCCCTGAAGATTTCTGGGAACATTCAGGGCTGTGCTGCTTACGGCTGACCTGTGCTGTGTTATGTGGGCAACCGTGTATGTCCTGCTTCTCTCTGGAAGGCCGGAGCCGTCCTGTGCCTCATCTTCTGATTTCCATCAAAGACCGAGTGGAGGGCTAACGTTGCAGCGTAGCAGGTAAAGCCATCCCCTGCAGGGTCGGCATCCCATATGGGCACTGGCTCAAGTTCTGGCTACTCCACTTCTGATCCGGCTCCATGCTAATGGCCTAGGAAAAGGAGCAGAAGTGTTTGGGTCCCTGCCACCTGTGTGGCAGACCCAGATGAAGCGCCTGGCTCCTGGCTTTGGCCTGGACCAGTGCTGGCCATTGCAGCGATCTGGGGAGTGAACCAGTGGATGGAAGACCTCTCTCTCTCCAACTGTGCCTTTCAAGTAAATAAGTAAATACAAATTTAAAAACACTGTTTCATCTTTAGAGACTGGAGCTATGATTCTCGCCCCACCCCCCTGGCTTCCCAGAAGTCTTGATAAAAGGTAAACTCACAGCCTCACCGAAAATAAAGCCATTTTCATCCCCTCGGCTGCATAAACACAAGCGTGCCTCGTGTCCCACCCCGAGCTGTCTGGATCTTGAGCAGGCTGTGAGACTGGCCCAGCTCAGGGAGGGCGTTTGTCCTCGTGACACCTGGCTGTGCCCTGGAGAAACCTGCCAGGCTGATTTGGGGCCAGTTTAGACTTGACATTGGTGCTTAGGGAGGAATTGCATGCAAAGTCTATTGAGAACACCACTGTAAACTAAATGTGGGCCCTTGTGATTTAGGATTAGATGGGCACTATGATTGGCTTTGCATTAGAATCTAAAGTCTAGGGTTTGGAATTGCGCAGTGAATTAAACCACCACCCTGCGCCAATCTGAAGCCAGGAGCTTCCTCTGAGTCTCCCACGCGGGTGCAGGGGCCCAAGGACTTGGGCCATCTTCTGCTTTCCCAGGCCATAGCAGAGAGCTGGATCGGAAGAGGAGAATCCAGGACTAGAACTGGCGCCCACATGGGATGCTGGCGCCTCAGGCCAGGGCTTTAACCCGCTGCGCCACAGTGCCGGCCCCTGTAGCTCTCTCTTTCAAGTAAATAAATAAATCTTGAAAAACAAGATAAATTGAACCACCTCCAGTGCCTCCCGCACCCTGCACTGGGGAGTGCCAGGTCCAGTTGCTCTGCTTCTGACCCAGGTCCCTGCTAATGGAACTGGGGAAGGCAGCTGACAGTGATCCATGGGGGAGAGCCAGATGCAGTTCCTGGCTCTTGGCTTTGGCCTGGCCCAGCCTTGACCCTTGTGGCCACCTGGGGGATCATCAGCAAATGGGAGATTTCTGTCTCACCCTTTTTCTCTGTCGCTCTGCCTTTCAAATAAATATTTTTAGAAACTATCTGAAGCCTAAGGAAGGGGCCAGGGGATGGTGCAGCAGGTTAAGCTGCCTGTGTGCCAGCCTCCCATACAAGCTCCAGTTCGAATCCCTGCTAACGCACCTTGGAAAGCAGAAGATGGCTGAGGTACTTGGGCCCCTGCCACCCATAAGAGAGACCTGGATGGAGCTCCAGGCTCCCATCCGGCCCAGCCCTGGCCATTCCGGTCATTTGAGATGTGAACGAACAGATGGACGATCTCTCTCTTCCTCTCTGTGGAACTCTGCCCTTTAACCAATCTTAAATTGAAACAAAATACAGTCTAAGGAACGCCTTGCCTCAGGAGCTTCCGTGAGGATTTATACTTGCATTGAATTACTGGTGGAGTGAGTGGTGAGGTTCCTCCCCTCATGTTAGCCCAGGGTCCACAGGCAGGGCTTTCCGCCTGTTCAGGTTTACCGCTGGGCGGGGTTGGACACGCAGAGGCGCTGCTGCCATCTCACGTCTAGGCTGGAGATGGTTCCCTCTCAGACTGGCTGGGTGTGCAGCTGCTCACGAAAGCACTGGGGTAGAGCAATTAACATGTGTCCTTACGCACACGTGTCCTGCGTCCTTACGGACGTTCCTGTCCAATCCACGTGAGAATTCAGCTTTTCCTTGCACTGCCTGAAGGGATTTGAACAAGGTCATGGAAAATGGAATTAATAAGTTTATTTTGGCACAATTTTTGTTAAATTCCTGCATGAGAGTCTACAAAATATTCACAAAAAATGCTTCAGTTTCAAAATGTATTGTACCTAAACTTTTTTAAAAAATAATTATTTCAAATGCAGAGTTACAGAGAGGCAGAGAGGGGAAGAGAGGGAGAGAGAGAGAGAGTCTTCCATCCACTGGTTCACTCCCCAAATGGCTGCAACAGCTGGAGCTGAGCCTTTCTGATGCGAGGAGCCAGAATCTCCCACGTGGGTGCAGGGCCCAAGGACTTGGGCCATCTTCTACTGCTTTCCCAGGCCATAGCAGAGAGCTGGACTGGAAGAGATGCAGGCAGGACTAGAACCGGCACCCATATGGGATGCCGGCACCGCAGGCAGTGGCTTAACCCTCTATGCCACGGCACCACACCCCACCCCCATTATTTTTATTTATTTATTTATTTTGACAGAGAGAAAGGTCTTCCTTTGCCGTTGGTTCACCCTCCAATGGCCGCCACGGCCGGCGCGCTGCTGCCAGCACACCACGCTGATCCGATGCCAGGAGCCAGGTGCTTCTCCTGGTCTCTCATGGGGTGCAGGGCCCAAGCACTTGGGCCATCCTCCACTGCACTCCCAGACCACAGCAGAGAGCTGGCCTGGAAGAGGGGCAACCGGGACAGAATCCGGCGCCCTGACCGGGACTACCTAGTGAGCCACGGCGCCGGCTCCCCATTAGCTTTTTTTTTTTTTTTTTTTTTTGACAGGCAGAGTGGACAGTGAGAGAGAGAGACAGAGAGAAAGGTCTTCCTTTGCCGTTGGTTCACTCTCCAATGGCCGCCGCGGCTGGCGCGCTGCGGCCGGCGCACCGTGCTGATCCGATGGCAGGAGCCAGGAGCCAGGTGCTTTTCCTGGTCTCCCATGGGGTGCAGGGCCCAAGCACCTGGGCCATCCTCCACTGCACTCCCTGGCCACAGCAGAGGGCTGGCCTGGAAGAGGGGCAACCGGGACAGAATCCGGCGCCCCGACCGGGACTAGAACCCGGTGTGCCGGCGCCGCTAGGCGGAGGATTAGCCTAGTGAGCCGCGGCGCCGGCCTCCCCATTAGCTTTTAATTAGATTTTTAGTGAACTTCTTGAAGTACGCTTGTGTTTCTTTTATCTTCCTTAGAGAACCTAAGCATTATTACTAAGATGGGTGGTCACTCGTGCTTGTTGGAAAAGTCTACAAACTGTTTGCAAGCTTCACCCGGGAGGGCGGTGGTTTCCTTCCAGCTGCAGGAAATCACTGAGCAACCACGGGAGCGGGGGAGAGAGGGAGGGAGAATGGCTGGAAGTGCGGGAGTGGGCCAGGCCGGAGGCAGCACCTGGAACTCCGTGGAGGCAGCGTCGGCTCGGCTTTCCCAGGCACATCAGCAGGAGCGGATGGAGAGGGGGCCGAGGCACCCCGGTAGCGGCCGCACCCTCCCGCATCCCGGCCTCTCCCAGCCCACACGGGCTTCTGAGGCGGACCCTGCCTGGCCCGCCAGGAGTCTCGCCCGTCTCCGGCTCGGCTTCTACGGCCGCCGGGTCCCCTCGGCTCCGGCGCGGGCCTGTGCGGGAGGAGGCTGAGGTCCGCGGGCCTCGGCGCCAGCGCCGCCGACACCGGAGACCCGGGGCTGCGGTGAGCGCCGCGGGCCGGCCGCCGCTCCGCGCTCGGCGCCACTCTGCTCCCGCGGGGCGGCGCTCGCGGTCCGCGGGGCTGTGGAGCCGCGGAGGGGAGGGAGCGCAGTTTTCGGGGTCTCGCTGAGTATCAGAGATGGCGGGGTACCGGCCCAGGGGTCCCGGTCCTGCCTCCGACCCGGTTCCGGGAGGTGGCTCTGCACCCGCCTTCCGCGGACAACAGGGACCACGCGGGTCCCCGGGCCCGCCTCCACCCCGCGCCAGGCGAGATCTCGTCCACAGGCGGGGCAGGGACCGAGCGCCGGTCGCTCCCGACGCGCCGCGGGGAACCAGGCCGGGAAGCTGCGTGGGGGGGCGCCCCGGAGTAGAGGGCCCGGCCCGGCCTCCAGCGGGGCGCGGCCTCGGCGCCCGTGGCCGGAGCCCCCGAGAATCCCCGCGGAGGCCGCGCCGCCGGTGCTGTTTCCACGGAATTCCTGGTCAGTTCTCGCCTCTCCAGGGCAAAACGCTGCTTTCAGAACTTCCGGTCGCCCTGCATGGCTTTTGAAAGCACCGTTAACTCCAGTGGATCCCAAGGAAAGCCTTAGGCAGCGGCGGCGCCTTGAGGGTGTGACAGAATCCGAAGCTCCCGGCAGCCGCTCGGCAAACAGCAAGCTGGGCGAGGCCGCTCTGCACACAGGCTTGGAAGCCCCTGGCCCAGCGCTCACCCCGGGGGCGCTGCACACACAGGGAGTCCCACGTGTCCCCGGGCCCAGCCCAGTTCCATTCCGGACCGGAAGAACCCGCTGCAGACGTGGGCTACGCGAGCCCCAGCCGTATTCCAGGAGCAGCATCAAGAAAGCCGCCGGGCCGGCGAGTGAACAACCAAGTCAGCTGCCTGCAGAGCGGACGGTTCCACGCCGCGTGGGGACACGCGCGGGCTCACGGGGCGCAGGGGCGGGGCACTTGGGCGAGAGCTTTGCGTCCCAGGCTGCGTTCCTCTACCTTCAAGGCACCTCTGCCTCCAGGGTGCGGGACGGCCTCGGCCCCGCCCACCGCACGCTGTCAGAATACAGGTGCAAATCCTCGGTCCAAATGCTTGGGACCAGAGGTGTTACAGATTTCTCATTTGCTTTTAGTGTGGGGTATTTGCATATAGGTAATGAGACATCTTGGGAATTTGACAGGAACCTAAACATGAATGTAGCTTATTTTATGGTGGGTTTTTTTTTTTTTTTTTGACAGGCAGAGTGGACACTGAGAGAGACAGAGAGAAAGGTCTTCCTTTTGCCGTTGGGTCACCCTCCAATGGCTGCCACAGCTGGCGCGCTGCGGCCAGCACACCACGCTGATCCGATGCCAGGAGCCAGGTACTTATCCTGGTCTCCCATGGGGTGCAGGGCCCAAGCACTTGGACCATCCTCCACTACACTCCCAGGCCATAGCAGAGGGCTGGCCTGGAAGAGGGGCAACCGGGACAGAATCTGGCGCCCCGACCGGGACTAGAACTCGGTGTGCCGGCACCACAAGGTGGAGGATTAGCCTATTGAGCCAAGGTGCCGGCCGAATGTAGCTTATTTTATAAAGGTTTACTTATTTACATGAAAGGCATAATGTCCGAGAGCTTCCATCTGCTAATTTACTCCCCAAGTGTTTGCAATGGCTACAGCTGGACCAGGCTGAAGCCAGGAGCCTAGAACTCCCTCCATGTCTCCCATGTGGGTGGCTACTTTCCCAGGTGCGTCAGCAGGGAGCCAGCTCAGAGTGGTGCAGTCAGGACTCTCAAACCAACGCCTATTTGGCATGCCAGCAGCCCAGGTAGTGGCTTAACCCACTGGGCCAAAACACCAGCCCCTACCTTATTTTTATATACACATGACTTAAAAAATATTTGGGGACCAGCGCTGTGGTGTAGCGGGTGAGACCATTGCCTGCAGTGCCAGCATCCCATATGGGCACCAGTTAGAGTTCCAGCTGCTTTACTTCCAGTCCAACTCTCTGTGGCCAAGTCCACGTGGGAGACCTGGAAGATGATCTTGGCTCCTGGCTATGGGTCAGCTCAGTTCTGGCTGTAGCAGCCATTTAGAGAGTGAACCAACGGATGAAGGACTGCTCTCTCTTCCTTTCAAATAAATAAAAATCTTAAAAAAATTATTTGAAAGGCAGAAATATCTTTAACCGACTTCTTCACTCTCCAAATAGCTGCAGTGGCCAGGGTTGGACCAGGCCAAAGCCAGGACCCAGGAGTTCCTTTGGGGTCACCCATGGGGATTTAGGCCTTCTTCCACCGCTTTCCCAGGAGCACGAGAAGGGAGCTGGCTTGGAAGTTGAGCAACTGGTGCCTACACAGGATGCAGGCCCTGCAGGCGGAAGCTTAACCTCCTATGCCACAGCCCTGGCCTCTACGAGGTATCTTGAAGGTAACTGTATCAACTATAGGGTTGCTATTAGTGTACCCAGTCTTTAGAAGAGGAGAGTGAGGGCTGCATGAGATGATCCAAAGGTGTATTTCACTGTGGGCAGTGAGTGTATTAGTTTCCAATCCAGGTTCTTTTCTCCTGCAGACGCGCTAAGCAGACTAGTATTGCATGCAAATAAGAACAGAATCTTCTGAACAGTGAGGAAACAGACGCCCACTCACGCACGAGCGTGGGCCGCCCTAGAGAAGCATGCATCAGGAGTGGGCCAACGAGGTGCCCATAAATGAGTAAGAAAACTGAAAACTTTACCTCTGAGCCGGAGTGGGAGCGGTCCGTCCGTCCTAGACCAGCCTGCACCAGGTGTCCTCTCTTCCGCCTCCCACCTCTTTTTATAAGGGAGGGGGTGGTGCCCCATCAGATGCGGAACAGGGAGGGGTCTTCACATGCACCCTGCCCCCGGATGTGACAGGTCTAAGCTGGGAAGGTGGGCGTATCAAGCCCAGTTAAAGAGATGCGGGTTACACTGCAGGCGTACAAGCTCCAGCTGGCGGAAATTTGAACTTGCCTTGTTACGTGGCCCTGATTTCACAAGGCAGACCCAGCTGAGCGGCAGCAAGGAGCTGAAGCCGCATGCAGGCATGGGGGCCCTTGTGACGTTTGGGTCCCCAAGTGCCTCTTGGCAAAGTTTGATGGAGCTGACTGGCATGTGGACTGCTACAGGACGACGAATACAGTCGCATCTCACCAGAGGCTGACCTCACAGAAGCAGAGAAAGGAGGGTTCCCAAGGCTGCGGTGGGGGAGGGGAGAGGAAGCAGGAGGCTGCAAGCAGACACAGCGTCACAGGCACAGCAGGGAGCTCCTGGCCATGTGTGTTGCAGCAGAGCCAACAGTGTCCATGCCCAATGTCCCCCTGCATTACTGATGGAACAAGACCCCCCACTGCTGTGTGCCTGGCACCCGTAGTCTGAGGTGAGGCCTGGGTTCAGCAGAGGATAGAGGCAGGCCAAGGACACAGGGATTTTTCAGAGTGTCCAGGTCATCGGGGCACCTGGCCACGCCCTGGCTTCCACGGCCGCCTGTGCAGAGGAGTGGCCCCTGGCCCCAGCTGGGGAAGCTGTGGAGACAGCGTCCTCCCCCCACCCTTGTCTTCTCTGCCAGGTTCCTTGGGGAGAGGAGGGTTCCTGGTGAACGGCCCTTTCTTCCAGATCTGAGGGAAAGGGGGTGCTCCCCCGGGTCGGATCTCAGCTCTTTTCCGCCCTGCATTCGCCTGGCACAGAACCGGGGCTGCGCCTGCTCCAGCATGAGCAGGAAGCTGTGTCATCCTTGGAATGCCTTCGTTGTGGCACAGCTGGTTAAGCTGCATCCCGTGTCAGCAGCAATTTTGTGTCCTCACTGCTCTGCTCCCAATCCAGCTCCCTGCTAATGGCCTGGGGAATAGCAGCAGATGGCCCGGTGCTTGGGTCCCTGCCTCCCATGTGGAGACCAGGAAGAAGCTGCTGGCTTCAGCTTGGTCCAGCCCTGGCCATTATGGCCATTTGGGAAGCATGTCTCTCCTTCTCTAAAACTCTTTCCAAGTAAATCAATCTTTTAAAAGTAAACATGAGAAAGTGACATGAGTGACAAATGGCTCATGGTGACCCTGAAGGGATGGGGCTCTGAACTGCGTGTGACCCCACGTGCACGTTACCTGGGTGTCCTAAGGGCCAACAGGAACACAAGGTACTGCTGGCATGCGTGCATCCCACCCACCCCAAGGTCAAAACGTCCCAAGACCCTGTTGGGAGCCAGAGTGGCCCAGAGGACCCTGGGAGCTCAGGTCGCTGTTTCCTGACTGGCCCAGACTCACTGTCTTGGGTCTTCCATCACTGACATTATCCCCTTCTGGGAGCTGTTATGTGGAGCAGCCCCTCTGGGAGGTTGGCCCAGGTTTGGGTCTTTGGCTTGTCTAAATTCTGGGGGTCAGAAGGGAGATGGATGGCAAAAAGCAGCAGCGGGGAGGGGGGGGGGGAAATGGAGGCTGGCAGGCGAGGCCTACGCGAAGGCAATTACTGGGTATCTCCATGGGAGGCAGTGCATGTGCGGTTTGGGAAATGCCTCAGGGTTTTTGCTGGGGAATTTTTTTTAAGGTTTTACGTATTTGAAAGGCAGTTAGAGAGATCTTTCTTCTACTGGATCATTCCCCAAATGGTCACATGGCTAGAGCTGGATCAGAAGTGGAGCCCCCATGGGATGCAGGTTGGGTAGAAGGTGGCTTAACCTGCTGTGCCAGAGCACTGCCCCTCTGGGGAAGTCCTTCATGTGTAGTGACCCTGACCCTGAGAGCAGCGCTGGCTGAAGGAAAAGCAGACTGGCAGGCCCCACCTGTGGACCACCTTTATGCCCAGCGGCCCAATGTGTGGACTCAGCACTGCTGTCCTTCAAATCCAAGCCTGGCTCCGTCCCCGCCAGGGCAGGACTTGGCTTACTCTGACTTTTGGGACCTTCCCTTCACACACACACACTGAGCCATTTGGTTTACCACAGATACTGGTCTGCCACCTCTAGGCCTACGCACGTGCTCTTTCCTCTTAAAAAAACAGGCCAAGGTCACCACAGCAAAGGTTGGGAACTCCATCTCAGTCTCTCATGTACCTCCCAGAGTCTGCCTGTGGCAGGAGGAAGCTGGAATTCAAAGCAGTGCCAGGACCTGAACCCAGGCATTCTGGTATGGCATGTGGGCATCTTTTTTTTTTGACAGGCAGAGTGGATAGTGAGAGAGACAGAGAGGTCTTCCTTTGCTGTTGGTTCACCCTCCAATGGCCGCCGCGGCTAGCCTGATGTGGCTGGCGCACCGCGCTGATCCGATGGCAGGAGCCAGGTACTTATCCTGGTCTCCCATGGGGTGCAGGGCCCAAGCACTTGGGCCATCCTCCGACATGTGGGCATCTTAACACCTGCCCCAAACACCCACACTTCTCTGGGATTTTTCAAAACGCTCATGAACTATATTTGATGTCTGTTATAGAGAATATTTTTGAATCTTTGCAAAGTTATGATTGTCAAATGCAAACAACTTAAAGAAAAGATTAAGTGGATTGTCATTTGGAGTTTTTTGTTTTTTTTTTTTTTTTTGAAATATTTATTTAAAAGGCAGAGTTACAGACAGAAAGGGGGAGACAGACACCACACAGATCTTCTACCCACTGCTTCAATCCCCAGATGGCGGCCATGGCTGGGGCTGGGCCAGGGTGAAGCCAGGAGCTAGGAGCTTCTTTTGGGTCTCCTATGTAGGTGATAGGGGCCAACTACTTGGGCCATCTTCCACTGCTTTCCCAGGTGCACAGTAAGGAGATGGATCAGAACTCAAGCAGCTGGGACTGCATCCAGTACCCATGTGGGATGCTGGCATCCCAGACAGCCCCTTAACCTGCTGTACATCGGCCCCTGCCATGATCATATTTATACTGAGAATTCAATTCTATGAGGAGAAACAGTTAATAATTTATGTCTAAAACCCATGAAGTACAAGATATGATTAAAATACTACTAGCTACTTATCTTTTCAAAGTACTGCAAACTTATTGAGTTCACTTTTATTTCTCAAAACTATAGAGCTGGCCGGCGCCGCGGCTCACTAGGCTAATCCTCCGCCTTGCGGTGCCGGCACACGGGTTCTAGTCCCAGTCGGGGCACCAGATTCTGTCCCGGTTGCCCCTCTTCCAGGCCAGCTCTCTGCTGTGGCCAGGGAGTGCGGTGGAGGATGGCCCAGGTGCTTGGGCCCTGCACCCGCATGGGAGACCAGGAGAAGCACCTGGCTCCTGACTTTGGATCAGCGCGGTGCGCCAGCTGCAGCACGCCAGTCGTGTTGGCCATTGGAGGGTGAACCAACGGCAAAAGGAAGACCTTTGTCTCTCTCTGTCCACTCTGTCAAAAAAAAAAAAAAAACAACAAAAAACAAAACAACAACAACAAAAAAAACAAACTATAGAGCTGAGCCGAGCCTCGTGGCACGGTGGTTCAACAGTTCGCATCAGACTGCCTGCGTCTGAGTACCATCTGAGCTTCCAGGGCAGTTTCTTGCTAGTGTACCTGGGAGCCAGTAGATGATGGTCCAGGTACCCGAGGTCTTGCCACTCATGTGGGAAACCCTGACAAAGCTCCTGGCTTTGGTCTGGCCCAGCACTGGCTGTTGCAGCCATCTAGGGAACAAACCAATAATTTAAGCTCTAACTCTCTGCCCCTCCCTGTGGGGAGCAGGGTCTGTCTCCCGCAAGATGGTGGGGCGAATGGGAGACAAATAAGTACTGAGACTGTGGACTGAAACTAACTCTATGCGTCTGATCTCCCATCATATGGTGCTGAGAGGAAGTAAACAAATCTTACACAGCTGCTTCGTCAATTAGCTGATTCCTGATCCAACCTCTGATTGGAAGAGAGCGGTGTGCTCAGCACGTGGGCAGCAGAGCACGGATTGGTGGGAGAAGACTATAAAAGGGGGAGACAGACAACATCCGGACCCCCTGAGAGAGTCCGTCGGAGAGCTCATTGGTGGAGCAGCCTCCGCTCCGCGGAGGAGCGGCAGCAAATCCGGGAAGGACCTGGGAAAGAAAACAGCGTCCAGTGTCGTTCCTCCGCGAGTGGGGGAGCGACACTCCCTCTCTGTAAATCTTTCAAAATAAATCTTAAAAAAATATATATATATATATATATATATATATATAAAAAATCCGGCTGTACTGGTGTAGAAGCTTGAATGGATAGTTATGCTTAAGCCTCAGCGCCTACACTTTTGATCATTACTTAGGAATTAAGGAAGGCAAAAGCTTTGGAAATAGGAGTACAACTCATTCCTTTGTTTTCAAACAGTATCTTTGTCAAAGACTAAAGGAAATGCAGTCTGATCTAGCAGTATATATTCTTAGTTATACACTATTTTAGAGAGAATTGCTTTCAAATAACAAATTATGGTACCAAAGCACAAACCAGAAGTAAAGATCGCTAAAGATAATTTCATCAGAAGATGACTTATTTTTAAAATATGCAAAATTTCCTTTCGAATGCTGTAAGAACTAAGCTCTGTTCAGAAAGCAGCCGTGACACCAGGTCTGTCTTGTAACATGCTGCACGGCTGAAGCTGCAGGACAGATCTGAAGGGCTAGATGAGCACAGGACTGGAAAGCGGCCCTATAAATTACAGCGCCTGAGGAACTTAGCTGGATGAGGAGAAAAACAAGGGCAGTCCATGGGGTGGTCTCTGGGGGGGCAGCTAATTCTCCTGAGGTCACACAAGGGAAAACGAAGTGCCCAACAATGTGAGAGTGGCCGTAGCTTCAACGTCTAAAACCACATTATTTGAGAATTACCAGTCACAAGACTATATGTTAAGGTCTTTCAGGGCAAGGATCCCCCCCCCCCCCCATTTATTAAATTCCATTGGTTCTGCCAAAGATGACACTTGCCCATGTAAAGCACCACATTCTTCTCCAACATCTAAAGTTTTGGGTGTCTCCACCAATCCCTTGGAGCGGAACAGGCACCTGTTTCCATCAGTTCTTTGCCAGGAGACACAGGAAACTGTGACCGTTTACGAACTCTGAAATTTCAACTTACCTATCATAAAATCAGTCCTCAACTGGCAGATAATCCTACAGTCAGGGTTTAGGCTGGAGGCAAGAATCAAGAATGGGGCTTGCACTGTGGCACAGCGGGTTAAAGCCCTGGCCTGAAGTGCCAGCATCCCATATGGGCACCGGTTGTAGTCCCGGATGCTCCTCTTCTGATCCAGCTCTCTGCTACGGCCTGGGAAAGCAGTAGACGATGGCCCAAGTCCTTGGACCCCTGCACCCACGTGGGAGATCTGGAGGAAGCTCCTGGTTCCTGGCTTTGGATTGGTGCAGCTCCGGCCGTTGTGGCCATCTGGGGAGTGAACCGGCGGATGGAAGACCTCTCTCTCTGTGTCTACCTCTCTTTATAACTTTCAAATAAACAAATCTTAAAAAACAAACAAACAAAAAACAACCCTCCAGGTACCCCATGTGGGTGTGGGTGGTAGGGACCCAACCACCAGAGCTGTCACTCTACCTCCAAGGGTCTGCACTGGCAGGGAGCTGGAGTCACGAGTTGGAATTGGGAATCAAACCTACATACTATTATATGGCTCACGGTATTTTAAACACTAGGCTAAATACCATTTCCAGCCTTACTTAATTTTAAAATGGCTGAAATGTTAGCTACAGAGGGGGTGGGCACTGTAGGCATGGTTAAACCACTGCTAAGGATACCAGCATCTCATACTGGAGTGCCTGAGTTCGAGTCCTGCCTCTGCTGCTGATCTAGCTTCCTGCTTATGTACATCTAATGATGGCTCATGTAACTGGTTCCCTGTCACCTACCCACATGGGAGACTTGGAGTTCTGGGCTTTGGCCTGGCCTGGCCATGCTACTGGAGGCATCTGGGGAGTGAACCAGCTGATGGAAGATTCTCTGTGGCTTTGCCATTCAACTAAGCTAAATATATTAAAGGCAAACAACGGTATCCAAAATAATCAGAAAAAGGTAGATGTGAGATAAACCCAATTTTTCTGTCCAGATACTCATCAATTTCTGTCAGTTATCCCAGCTCCATTATCTAAATAACAAGGCTTGTGTTTACAGAACTGGTGTAAAATTATTCCAGAAAAAGGACAGTTGGTGGATGAATAGATGTTCTTAGCTTGTACATTGTAGTAACTTTGGAATAAACATAACTGATAGTAATACCAAATCAAACTCCTCCCATGCCTTATTAGGATTCTGTTCAGGACAGTATCAGGACACCATCTGGAATATAATTTTCTGCCAATTCACCGTCTCCCCCACTCTAACGAAATGAATAGCTGCTTCTCCAGGGACATAATCATCACACACGGCACCAACCAGGAAAGCCAGACTTCTGCATCCACAGCAAAAGGGAGCCTGGCAACTTACCTCTTACCTTTTTTCAGAAGGACAATTCTGAGAAACTTTCTACTGGATACAAAGTATCCTTGAAACAGTCCTTGCATTCAAGAGCACAAAAGTATAAACCACTTTTATTAGGAAAGAATATGCAGCTTTAAGCATAAAATTTAAAGGAATTTCTCAAGAAATGTGTTATTTTTACAGCTAAAGACTGAGGGATATGTCCTTATCTAACTGTCTCTGGAACATCACAGGCACCCACAGGGAGGCAAGAACACAGCCACCAGTAGGTAAAATAGCTATTTATTCAGCCTCTTGTGTCAAACTGTTCTGTGCACGTACCACTAGAATCAGCACACCCTTTGTAACAGGCAGGATTGTAAATCAAGTTATATTTTGTGTTACCTGATTATATAAAAACTGTAAAGTGAAAATGATCCGTAATTCTTTTTAACATTCCTAATAAACAGTTCAGCAGGAGATATGAGGCACAAAATCTTAGTAAAATATGACACAGGAAGAACAATAATGTAATTATCACTTAAATTTAACTAGTCATAATTTGTTATTAATATACAAAGACAACAAACTTTTAAAACATTATATTTACTAAGATTCTGGCAATAGCTTTATGTAACAAGACAACAGCATACCAGCCTGCCACTCAACTTGTTTATGGTTAAGTCTCAGCTTCAATATGAAGCCGTTTAAAAAAAAAAAAAAAAAGAAAATCCTGCTTTGTACATGCTAAATATCTTGGCATGTATGCCATTAAACAGAGTAATGAATTTAAGAAAGCAAGAGTAAGAAGTTAACAAAAGCTACACAATGCAGCCTAAATGAAATTCATACAAAAAATAAGTAACTATCACTGGTTACATAAAATTTTCCTGACTGGTTAAAACTTAGCAATATAAAACATGCATTTTAGAATCTTTAGCTGTCAAGTTCAAAAAGTACCAGTGTCTACTTGAAATATTTCCTTTCCAAAGCCAAAGTGAAGTCAAAATTAATTCAAATGACATCCATTTTAATGCTAAAAATATTCAGTTATTATTCAAGTGGAGGTAAATCCCAGAGACTTGGGGGCTTTCTCATGCTGCAAAGGGCCTGTTTCTCTGGCTCACTCAGAGCAGCCTACAACAGAGTCCCAGGATGAGCTCAGCAAAGGGCAAGAGTGCTGTCTGCAGCTCTGACCGCCCCATGAAGCATGGCTACTGTGTCCACAGAAAGAGGATGTGGAGGACCAAAGGCACGCTATTCTGCTAGCTAAAGAGATAGCAATCCCCCCTCCCAACCCTAAAAGCTCCTTCCCCAGGTCAATAAAAGTATACAAGGGGCAAAATTAAAATACACTTATCTACAGAGTAAGGATTCTGGAGTATCAATGGAATCCCTACTTTAAAAGTTTTAACTAGAATCATCTGGTCATTTCTGATTACATCTTACAAGATGTATCCAGAGTGTTTTCTGTTGACTTATTACCAGAAACTTCTAGTCAAAACTGTTAGCTTCATTCCCAAGTATCTTAACCACCAGGTACGACTGCAGTGTCTTATCTCCCAGAGTTATCGAGCACTGGAAGAGAGAAAAGAGGTGTCAGGCAGCAGGCAACAATCACGGCCCTTTCACACAGTGGCATCTGAGTGGCTACTGCAGGAGTAATTCTAAAAACAAGAAAGTTCATGCATTTTAGTTAACTATGCCGTAGTTTTCACAGTTGAAATTTCCTTACACATTGCACTTTCTTATAAGGGATCCTGATTTTTCTTGATGTTATGGCGAGTCAGGACTTGAATTTGCAGCCTTCTTTTTCTTCTTCTTACTGTGTTTCTTATGCTTCTTTTTCTTTTTTGTCTTTTCCTGTAAAGATAATCCCATATTACATTATTACTACATCAAAATATGGAAATTAAATCCATCTTTACTATATTTCTAAGCAACTACATTTCAAACAATGCATGCAGCCAAGAAAACTGTTCAAGACATTTCTCATGAAGTCTCAACACCCAGCATCAAATGTAGACTAAGAGTTTTTGTTGATTTTGCAAGACAGGAAGAGACTCATAAGTCATTAGCATATTAACATGGCTTCTAACAAAACTTCCTGTATAAAATAAATTCAGTTGAAATCATGCTATAAATTGCTATATTTCACGTTCTATAACTTTTTTTAAGACGACTTATTTATTTATTTGAAAAGCAGAGTTAGAAGAGAAACAGAGATAGGTCTTCCATTCTCTGGCTCACTCCCTCAATGGACTGAGCTAGGTTGAAGCTAGGAGTTTCACCCTTGTCTCCCACGTGGGTGTTAGGGGCCCAAGTACTTGGCCATCCTCCATTGCTTTCCTAGGCCATTATTAGGGAGCTGGATCAGAAGCAGCTGGGACATGAACTGGCACCCTTATGGGATGCTGGCATTGTACAGTGGCTTTACCTGCTATGCCACAGTGCCAGCCTCCAATGTTCTGTGATTTTAAAGGTAAAAGCAACTGCCATTACACAAAGGAGTATTTGCACCATAGCACATAGTGTTCTGTAAAACAGTTTCCAGAGAGAACAAAAATACTCTGTTTTTAAGAAAACAGGAGCGCAGGTATCGGGTACTGGCCAGACTGGAAGCACTGCTTCAATCACTAACTAACAGCACAGGGCACCGAGGCGCAGCTGAAAGTCCCTCTTGCTTAGCAGAGCAGATGCTTCTGTTGCAGAGGTAAGTGCCACTGCCGCCCAGGAGAGTCGTTAGATCACCAGGCGCAGAGGGCCGGGAGACCGCTGGGCTCCGCCTCTGCTGACTGCTTCCGCTGGAGGAGGCGGCGGCGGAACCCTCCACACGCAGATGCTCTGAAAGGGGGAGGGAGGCCCTGCTGCTGCGGACACCCAGGGGCAGCGGGAGAGCAGCGCTTCCTCTCCAGCTCATCCGCTAGGACACCCACCATCTCTCTCGCAAAGGCCTCTGCCACTTCGTGGTACTAGGCTACCATCTGCCAATGTTCTTTTTTCAACATATGATTAAGTACACAAGGAATTTTATCCAGGGTTTAAAACTGTGTAACTTGGGTTCTAAAACTACACTTAGGTTTAGGATGCTACTTGATACAAGGACAGCTGGGCACTCTCCTTCAAATTCTCAGCTTCCAGGTCTCCTCTGTCACAGGGACCTCTTCACTCCTGGTGCTGGCTCTTCCTTTCCTAGCTGCATGCTTTAAATTCCACCTAAGTACCAACAGTAGCCAGACTTCTTAAAGCCAGTCCCCTGCTTCAAACTTAGGACTGCACGCGCCTTTTTAGACTCCCTGGACGTTTTTGTTTGTTTTTACAGGCAGAGTTAGTGAGAGAGAGATTCAGAGAGAAAGATCTTCCTTTTGCTGTTGGTTCACCCCCCAAGTGGCCGCTACGGCCAGCATGTTGCAGCCGGTGCGCTGCGCTGATCCGAAGCCAGGAGCCAGGTGCCTCCTCCCGGTCTCCCATGGGGTGCAGGGCCCAAGCACTTGGGCCATCCTCCACTGCACTCCCTGGCCACAGCAGAGAGCTGGCCTGGAAGAGGCGCAACCGGGACAGAATCCGGTGCCCCAACCGGGACTAGAACCCGGGGTGCCGGCGCCGCAGGCGGAGGATTAGCCTAGTGAGCCGCAGCACCGGCCTCCCTGGACGGTTCGTAGGCATAATCATTTCTACAATTACCAGATCAAACGCTTACTTTTCCTCTCCAAACTCTTAGTCAACTCAGTAAATGGCACTAACCTGACATTGTGCTGAAATCAAAGAACCGAAGCTCTCTGACTGTGCTCTCTTACTCCATTCTCCACAAAGTACCAAGCGAGTTCTACCATCTAAGTACAAACCCGTCCATGCAGGCCATCCGTATTACCATCACTGTAGTATACACGTCCACTCACTTCCAACGCATTTTACAAAGTAAAGTTTTCAGGTTATCTTTTTGTTTAAAATCCTTAAAACAGAGGTGGGTATTTACCCTGCTAGTTAAGTCGCTGGTTCAAACTACTGCATTCCCTGTCAGAGGGCCTGGGTTTGAGCCTCAGCTCAGCTCCCTATTCCTGCTTCCTGCTAATGCACACCCTGGGAGGCAGTAGTGATGGCTCAAGTAATTGGATTCCTACTGCCCACATGGGAGACCTGGACTGAGTTCCTGGCTTCCACCCGGGCTAGGGCTAGTGCAAGCATTCAGAGTCCACTAGATGAGGCAAACGGTTTCTATCTGCCTTCAAACAAAACAATTCCTTTGGACTGGAGTTGTGGTATAGTGGGTTTAATTGCCTTTTTTCCTTTTTTTAAAGATTAATTTATTTATTTGAGCGGCAGAGTTAGAGAGAGAGGGAGAGACAGTGAGAGAGTCTTTCATCTACTGGTTCACTCCCCAAATGCCCACAATGGCTGGAGCTGGACTGATTCAAAGCCAGGAGCTTCTTCCGGGTCTCCCATGTAGGTGCAGGGGCCCATCCTCCACTGCTTTCCTAGGCCCCAGCAGGGAGCTGGATCAGAAATGGAGCAGCCAGGACAGGCGGAGGCTTAGCCTACCACTGCCACAGTGCCAGCCCCTAAACTGCCTCGTAAGACCCTGGTTTCCCATATCAGAGTGCCAGCCTGAGTCCCAGCTGCTCTACTTCCAATGTATCTCCCTGTAATGCACCTGAGAAGTAAGGTAATTCAAGTACTTGGGACTTTGTTTTTCAAGTCAGAGATCAGGTTGGAGTTGCTGGCTCCTGGCTTCAGCCTGACTCAGCCTGGTTGCTGCAGACATTTGGGGAGTAAATCAAAAGATGGAAGTTCTCACTCTCTCTCACTCTGCCTGCCTTAAAATAAATAAATATTTACAAAGGGGAAAAAAAAGTTACATGAAAGTTTTCAAAGGCAGAGTTACAGAAAGAAAACAAAGATAGAGAGATCTGTTATCTGCCCAAGCACTGGGGCCATCTTCCACTGCTTTCCCAGGTGCATTAGCAGGGAGCTGAATCAGCAGCGGAGCAGCCAGAACAAGAACTGGAATCCATACAGGATGCTGGCTTCACAGGCAGTGGCTTTACCCACTACGCCACAACGCTGGCCCCAAAGTTTGGTATTACTGGCGGTGAAATACTAAAACGGAAGCAGTAGATGCTTGCTACCAGGGTACTCTCCCTTCTCCCTGAGCCATTCTGACTTTGTCCAACGAGTAAGTCAAACGGCCAACCACCACACCTTTCCCAGTATTTACTCAGCCCCAATAAATCCAATCACGCTTTGCCACAACCCACTAGATATTAAACCTAAACAGCCAACTGTTGTCACGTAAAAAGGTAAGAGATACTTGCTGTTGCTTTTTCTTGTTCTTCACTGCTTTTCTTCTTTTTGGCGCGTACCTGAAAGTAAATTTTCATGTAGAACAGAAGTATGTAAATTTGCACTCAAGGCATTTTTTTTCTTGCCCTAATATATCTTGCATCTTTAAAATTTATATGTAAAAACATTTTGACATTCAAATGGCAGTTAAATTACTCTTTATTTCAATGAGAAATACATAAAGAAAATCAAGATTTAAAATATCTAGAGGATTTCTCTTATGTTTCTTTTCAGAACCTAAAAAAGCAAAGTGTACAGTGGGAAAAAACATGAGCCCTGAAATAAGACAGACAAAATCTGAATGCTATCTCAGTTTCATCACCTGTAAAAAAAGAGATGTCATCTACCCTCGAGGGGAAGTCCTAGAACACAGTGCAACTTTCTTACTGTGTGGTGTTCAACACAATAGCTGTTCACGTGGCTAACTGTAGATGCCTGGGACAGACAGGGCTGGACTGAGGCAGGGAGATGAAACTCAAATCAAGTCTCCAACATGGGGAATATGAACCCAATGACTTCAGTCACCACCACTGCCTACTAAAGTCTGCATGAGAAGGTAGCTGGAGTCAGGAGCCCAAGACCGATATCAAACCCAGGCACTCTGATACGGTGTGTGGACCTCTTAACTCTCAGGCCAAACACCTGTCCCCCACTATATGGTCTTTGAAGGGCACATGTTATGCTCCTGCTGCAGCCTACATTTGGTTTTGTCTTAAGATTTTGTCTTCTACTGTACTCAAGCATTTACACACTGAAACATAATTTAAAATGTTATTCACTTTTTTTGTTCATATTTTTCAGAGGACAGTACTATGAAAATTTGTGTAGCTGGTATTTACTAGGAATTTAAGTTCAGGGGATATCACAAAATAGAAAATGGAGGCGCAGCAGAGTGAGGGCCGCTACTGTGTCCCATGTACAATGCAGTCAGAAGGAAGACAGGCACAAACACACACAAGGGCAGGATTGAGGGAGTGGGGGGATGAGGAACAGAACAGAGACGAGCAGGGCTGGTTTAGGAGGAAGCCAGTATGAGGGAGAAGGAATCAGAAAGACCAGCTCCTGCGGCAATCTCCTACTACCTCTTGTAATCAAGGGCCAGACACTTGACTTCTTGGGTAAATTATAGTGTTGGGGGCTGAACATGTCGATCCATAAAGGAAGATGCAACTTCAAGTCAATGACAAGTGCAACCTTTAGTTAGATGTTATTGTAACAGCAAAAATTGTGAATTACGTAAACTTCATTTTATTCCGCCCCGGGTATCATGTGAAACTTTCCATAGCTTCTTGTTTCTTTTAGTCCTTATAATAAATATAGTATGATAGGCTCCTTTTTTACAGTTGAGGAATCCATGGCCAAGAAAGAAACAGACCTGAAGCTAACCAAGTATGAACTCTAATTGCAGGAGTACAAAAGCTGAGAAAGGGACTGCTATAACTAAATAGGACGACAGTGATAACTTTCCTTCTTTATTTTATACACAGGAAACTGAGGTCAGGCCAACATTTCTTCTTCACTGTATCCAACCGATCAAATCACAGTTCAAAAGAAAAATAAAAACAAGAATGTCAGCTTAGTTGAGGGAGTATGTGCAATGCTGTATTCTAACTGTATAAGGAAATGCTTGGTTTCCATTTATAGTACATTATATAATATCATTATGTAATCAGAGTGAGAGTATGATATAAATAAAACAAGTAAAAATAGAAATCTCAGACTGGGAAGGTATGTGCAAATATGGCTAATTATCAAAGTAACAGTCACATAATAATCTTCTGGAAAAGTGCAAAATTTGTTAAAACTTGTCTTTTTTTTTCATTTTTCCATATTAGAAAAGTGTTTTTTTTTTTTTTTTTTTTTTTTTTTTTTGACAGGCAGAGTTAGACAGTGAGAGAGAGACACACACAGAGAGAAAGGTCTTCCTTCCCTTGGTTCACCTCCCAAATGGCTTCTATGGCCTGCGCACTGCACCCATCCGAAGCCAGGAGCCAGGTGCTTTCTCCTGGTCTCCCATGTGGGTGCAGGGCCCAAGCACTTGGGCCATCCTCCATTGCACTCCCGGGCCACAGCAGAGAGCTGGACTGGAAGAGGAGCAACCGGGACAGACTCTGGTGCCCCGATCAGGAACCCGGTGTGCTGAAGCCGCAGGCGGAAGATTAGCCTAGTGAGCCGTGGTGTCGGCCTAGAAAAATACTTGTAAGTATTTCTTTTTCACTAGTTTATATTTATCAAATCAGTAACTTTATGAAGTGGAGGAAAAGGATTTGATCATATACGTACCTCCTCAATGTAATCTGATTCTGATAAGGATTCAGATGACAAAGGCTTATCTTCAGGATACATCTTTCTTTTTTTGCTGAGTCCTTTAATGTCCTATAGGAAATAAATACATATCTCTTGATATAAAAAGATGTCATATGCCATACAAATTTGTTTCTAAGTTCTTTGTTTTAATTTTTCCAGTTATCAGAAAATTCATTTTCATCTTACAAATGTCTAAAAATAACACAAACATGTGTTTAATTCCAGTAATGCAAAGCTTTTATCAAATAATTTGAAAAAACTCTATCCATTTTGATGTATTAGTCTCTTTATTTTCTTAAATTATACATGATAGAAATTTTTTTTTTTTTGATAGGCAGTTAGTATGAGAGACAGACATAGAGAAAGGTCTTCCTTCCGTTGGTTCACCCCCCAAAATGGCCATTATGGTTGGTGTGCTGTGCCGATCTGAAGCCAGGAGCCAGGTGCTTCTCCTGGTCTCCCATGCAGGTGCAGGGCCCAAGCACTTGGGCCATCCTCTACTGCGTTCCCGGGCGACAGCAGAGAGCTGGACTGGAAGAGGAGCAACCGGGACAGACTCCGGTGCCCTGGCCAGGACTAGAACCCAGGGTGCCGGCACCGCAGGCAGAGGATTAGCCTAGTGAGTCATGGTGCCAGCCACATGATAGAATTTTAAAGACTCCTAAGAAACCACATAGATGATTTCAGATTTAAGTCCTTTGTATTCTAACTCTTTTGTTTCTATCTAGAGTTGGATCAGACAGCCCTAGTGCTACAGCAAAGACAATCAATAGGCAATCATCTGTATGATCCAAATGATCTCTACACAGTAATTCCTTTAGTGTCTTAAAAGTCACACTAAAGATAATCTTTATTTCTTAAGTATTTTTAATGCTGAGAAAATTACTAACTCTGGAAGAAGAGAGAAGACTGGGAAGAGTACACGGATACCTGAAAACATCCAAAGCAAGTATGGTGAAATGTTAAGATTATTAGACCTACGTAAGATTTAAACTCAAAAGAAAATAATATAGAAAATAAAACTAATGATGATCTATGTATGTGTTAGATTATATGATTTTGATTTGTTTCTGCAGAGCTTTATTATTTTAGCTGAAACAATAAATGTTCATTTTAAGAAAATGCACCCACAATTACAGATTATACATCTCGCTATATGGATGGTGATAACTTTACACAAATACCTGCTGTTTGGGGACCAGCACTGCGGTGCAATGGGCTAAGCTGCTCCTGTAGCAACAGCATTACATATGGGCTTCAGTTCAAGTCTGGCTGCTCCACTTCTGATCCAGATCTCTGCTAATGCAATTGGGAAAGCAGCACAAGATGGGCCAAGTGCTTGGCCCCTGACACCCATGTGGGAGACCTGGATGAGGTCCCTGGCTTTGTGCTGACCCAGTTCTGGCCATTGCGGTCACTTGGAGTGTAAACCAGCAGATGAAAAATCCATCTTTATTTCTGCCTGTGACTGTCTCTCAAGTAGGTAAATAAATTTTCAAAGACCAGAACAAAACCAAAAAACATGCCATTTGGAACTCATTCTTCCCAGTAATCCTTTTTTTCCTATTTTTTAAAGATTCATTTATTTATTTGAAAGGCAGAGTTAGAGAAAGAGAGGGAGAGAGACAGAGCTCTTCCACCTGCTTGTTTACTCTCCAAATGGCTGCAAGGGCCAGGGCCAAGCCAGGCTAAAGCCAGGAGCTTCATCCAGTCTCCCATGTGGGAGGCAGGGACCCAAGCACTTGGGCCATCCCATAATACCAACCCTGGCTCAAGTCTTGGCTGCTCAGCTTTCTATCCAGTTTCCCTGCTAATGCACCTGGGAAAGCAGAAGAGGGCCCAACTGCTTGAGCCTCTGCCACTTACATCAGAAACATGGATGGCTTTCCAGGCTCCTGGCTTTGGCCTGGACCCGCCTGGGCCACTGCAGCCATTAGGGAAGTGAATCAGTGGATTAAAGATCTCTCTCTCTCACCTTCTCTATCACTTTTCCTTTCAAATAAATAAATAAATCTTTAAAAAAACACAGGAAAAAAAAAAAAAAAAGGCAAGGTCTGGAGCCAGTGCTGATTCTAGTCCCGGCTGCTCCTTTTTCTTTTTCTTTTTTTTTTTATTATTTTTTTGACAGGCAGAGTGGACAGTGAGAGAGAGAGAGAGAGAGAGAGAGAAAGGTCTTCCTTTGCCGTTGGTTCACCCTCCAATGGCCGCCGCGGCTGCTGCGCTGATCCGATGGCAGGAGCCAGGAGCCAGGTGCTTTTCCTGGTCTCCCATGGGGTGCAGAGGCTGCTCCTCTTTCAATGTAGCTCTCTCGTATGGCCTGGGAAAGCAGCAGAAGATGGCCCAAGTGCTTGGACCCCTGTACCCACGTGGGAGACCCAGAAGAAGCTCCTGGCTCCTGATTGGCTCAGCTTTGGCTGTTAAGGCTATTTGGGGAGTAAACCAGCAGATGGAAGACTTTTCTCTGTCTCTCTGTCTGTCTATAAACACCTCTCAAATAAAATTTTTTTTTTTTAAAAAAAGGAAGGTCTAACTATATGCTTTGTTCTAATTTTTCTGTGTGTGGTATTTTTTTAAGATCATTGAATTTTTGTCTTATGTAATCCTAGAAATTTTTGTTCATTAAACTTTGTTCACAGGTTAATTTTATAATCAAATCTGGCCATTTTGATATTTGGTTAATGAAAGGGCAAGGGGAGGGAGGGTTGGAAGGTTGATTAATAAGTACTAGGTTATAGCTAGATAGGAATAAGAAGTTCTGTGGTCCCACAGCAAGGTGACTGTTGTTAATATATTATGTAATTTTCCTATTAAAAACAAAACAAAACCAGAAAAGAGGATTTTGGATGTTTTCACCATAAACAAATGTTAGAGGAGATATTTATCTCTTGAATTATTACATAATATATGCACTGAAACATCACTCAGTATCCCACAAACATGTATAATTTTTATATGCCTGTTCAAAATTTGGAAAAAATATATGTATTAAGAAATGTATGATCACAGTTTCTGAGGTTTGAGGCGCAGGCTTTCCCTACCACAATATTACAAAAATGGTCACCTCTCTGTCCTGCTCTAGCTGCGTTTTCACACCTCTAAACCCGACCTCGCTGGGGTGCATTCGGCCCTGAGGAGTGCCAGCTGCCTCTAAGGGAGGACAGAGGTTTGGAGATTTAAAAAACAGAACAAAAGATAAGGTCTGCAGCAAGTGTAAACACTTTGTTAATTCTAGCTGTTATGTATACAGGTACTTATTTATTATATATATTACTCTGCATTTATAGTTTGAAGAATTTCAAAATTACAATGCTGTTTTAGTATTTCACATTTGTCTATTACCAGATTATAGACTCATACATATATTTATTAATTTTTTAAAATTAATTAATTGAGAGGCAGAGACACAAGTTGACAGAGAAAGCACACTCTCATTTGCTAGCCTACTCCCAAATGCCTGCAACGGCCTCAAACTGGGCCAGGCCAGTAAGAGCCAGGAACTCAGTCCAGTGCTCCCTTACAGGTGGCAGGCATCCAACTACTTGAGCCATCACTGCTTCCTCCAAGGGTCTGCATTAGTAGGAAGCTGGAGTCAGTAACCAGAACCAGGCTTCAAACCCAGGCACCATGACACAGGACACAGGCATCTTACAGGTGTCCTAACTCTCAGGTCAAATGCCCAACCCCATACATTTTTAAATTTTTTTTTTTTGAAGATTTTATTCATTTATTTGAGAGTAGAGTTGCAGAGAGAGGGAGAACCAGAGAGAAAGATCTTCCATTCGCTGGTTCATTCCCCAAATGGCTACAACAGCCAGAGCTGAGCCGATCAGGAGCCAGGAGCTTCTTGGGTCTCCCAAGTGGGTGCAGGGGCCCAAGCATTTGGGCCATCTTCTGCTTTCCCAGGCAATTGCAGAGAACTGCACCAAAAGAGGAGCAGCTGGGCCTTAAACCAGTACCCATATGGGATGCCAGTGCGCAGGTGGAGGCTTAGCCTACTACGGCACTGCACCGGTCCTCTAATTTGTTAAGTTTTAAAGAAAGGTTTATTTGAAAGGCAGTGACAAAGACAGAGAGATCTTCCATCTGTTGGCACAACCCCAAATGCCCACATCAACTGCAGTGGATCAGGCCACGCCGGGAGCCAAGAACTGCATCTGGGTCTTCCACGTGGGCGGCAGACCCAGTCCTTGAGCATCACCTGCTGCCTTCTGAGACGCATTAGCAGGAAGCTGGATCAGAAGTGGAGTAGCTGGGAGCATTCCGATATGTGATGCGGGCCTTTCAAGCAGCAGCCTAACCTGCAACACAACACCTGCCCCCAAATCTGCTTTTAACATGAAAGCAACCGCATTTAATGTTTTGGAAAATCAGGAATCGATGAATTACTGATTTGGCAACTACTGAAATAATGTTTTTCTTTGATCAGTTAATACGGTAAATTATATGAATTTCTTAAATTCTTGGAATTATCCTAACTTGGGTTATGATGTGGTGTTTGTCCAGTACTTTAATTGACATAAAATTGCTCAGTTAATATACCTAAAGAGACATGTTGACAAAGAAACCTGACATGTTTATAAATGTGCTTTCAGTAGCATTATTTATAGTAGTGAAAAGGTAGAAACAACCCAAATGTCTAACAACAGATGAATGAGTGGACAAATATGGCATATATATACAATGGGACATTATTTAACCATAGAAAAGAACAAAGTGCTGATACGGGTTGCAGCCTAGATGAACCTTGACAAACATTATACCTGCTGAAAAAGTGCAGATGTCATGATATATCCTGAAGAGGGAAACGCAGAGACACAAGCAGATGAGAGGTTTCCAGAGGATGATAGAAAGAGAACAGGAATGACTCCTAACGGGTATGTTTACGAAAAAATGAAAAAGTTCTTCAGAGAGATGGTGTTTGCACAACACTGGAAACATAATAGGGTCATTGCTGTGGTGTAGTAGGTTAAGCCGACTGAAGTCCAGCTGCTCCACTTCCAATCCAGGTCGCTGCTAATGCACCTGGGAAAGCAGTGGAGGATGGCCCAAGTGCTTGGGCCCTGCACCCACATGGGAGACCAGGAAGTAGCTTCTGGCTTCTGAGTGGCCCAGCTCTAGCTGCTGTGGCCATTTGTGGAATGAACCAGCAGGTGAAGACCTCTTTCTCTGCCTCTCAAATAAATCTTTAAAAAAAAATAGTATAAGTATTTACAAAATTTGCCTATGGTACACTCAATTTGAAAAAGAAGCCCATGTTTTTTAATTAAAAGAAGCTGCTTCTTTTACATTGATTTGAGGAAACTGCTTTATATTTTTAGCTTGAAATAATTTTAATCTATACAAGTTCAGAGTTTGTACAGGAATACTGTTCTGATTTTATCTTTCAATAAATCCAAATAAATGATTTCTTTAAATCAACATAAAATACCACAAAGGCAAAGTAAACAAATCTCTTGAAGCTCAAAAGAGATACAAACAACAAATGCTGGTGAGGATGTAAGGAAATAGGTAGCCTAATCCATGTTGGTGGGAATGCAAACTGGTAAAGCCACTATGTTAGACAGTATGGAGATACCTCAGAAATCTGAAGAGACCTACCATATGACCCAGCCATCCCACTCCTGGGAATTCACTCACAGGAAATGTAATCAGCATATGAAAGGGTTATCTGCACCCCCACACTTATTGCAACTCAGTTCACCATAGCTAAGACACGGACTCAACCTAAATGTCCTTCAACTGAAGACTGGATAAAGAAATTATGGGCTATGTACATGGAATACTACACAGTGGTTAAAAAAAAGGGGGGGGGGAATCCGGTCATTTGAAAGAAGATAGATGAAGCTGGAAATCATCATACTTAGTGAAATAAGCCAGTCCCAAAGGGACAAATACCGTATACACTCCCTGACCTGTGATAACTATTAGAGCACCTAAAAGGCAATCTGTAGAAGTGAAATTGACACTTTGAGAAGCAATGACTTCAACAGCCCTTGTCTTGACTGTTGGGGACTTTTTTTTTTTTTTTTAAATACTATTTGTTGAACTCTTTACTTAACAGAGTTAATCATATGTGTATAAAGTCAATTTAAAACAGATCTTAGTAAAAAATAATAATGAGAATGAGAGGGAGGAGGAAGAGAGGTGGGAGTATGAGTGGAAGGACAGGCATGGTAGGAAGACACCATGTTCCTAAAGTTATAATTATGAAGAGTATGAAGTTTTTACTGTAAAGCTGTAGAGTTCTGCATACATTCCTTATGGGCTTACTTCTAAGGGTACAGTTTAAAAATTTGCCATGGGACCCCAAATCCCTTTAAGCTGGGTGGTAAAAATACCATCTTAAGTATTAAAGTGATCATATGAATAGGATTAAGTGTCTGGTAATACTAACAGAATTAAAAAGGAGGGAATGCTTCAACGTGGGAAGCAATCCTCACAGCAGACTCTTGGAATGACAATTGCTTTAAGTAGTACTCTGACCTCAGAAACAGCCCTTAAGGGGTTCTGGTCTGGCTGAAAAACCCACAAGAGCATTTCGGGCACGGAAAGCCAAGACACTATGGCAAAAAATGTCCTCCATGAAGGATTTTGGTGGGTGAAACCCCAGTGGAAAGAACTGGTCATTAAAGAAGGAGGTACTTTTCTCTGAAGGGAGGAGAGAACTTCCACTTTGCTTATGGCCTTGTCTAAATACTGATGGAGTCTGTGGGTTCAAAAGGATTCCATAGGCAGCTCATGTCAAGAGCCTTGGATGATCACTAATGTCATACATAAGACTGCTAATTGTTAAATTAACAACAGGAGTCACTGTGCACTAACTTCCCATGCAGGACCTCTGTCCTCAAAAAGTTGTATTATAAGAATTATCAGTAAAACTTGTTCTCAAAGATTTATTTCTTTTTAGTGTATTAGATGGAAGATATTATTGTCTCATAAGTTAAGAGTTATGTCTGAATGCTCACAAAAGATGTATTATTCTTGGGTGCTTCCTTAAAGTTAATTAAGTGTCTTAAAAAAGAAAGAAATAAAGAAGTGAAATTAACTTTGAGATGCAATGACTTAGAATAGCCCTTGTCTCAACTGTTGAGGAACAGTCCCCCCCGCCTCCCTCCTCTCCTGGCAAACTGTTGAGCTCTTTACTTAGTACAGAGTTGGTCTTCTGTGTGTAAAGTTAACTGAAAATGGATCTTAGTGGAGAATGGAAGGAGGAGGAGGAGGGGTGGAAAGGCGGGTAGAGTGGGAAGAATCACTATATTCCTAAAGTTGTGTATATGAAATGCATGAAGTTAGTATTCCTTAAATAAAAGTTTCTTTTTTGGGGGGGGAAGGGATGCCTATTTCATACCATTTTTAAAGTGTAAATGTTTTTTAGAGGTGAAATAACTTGCTGGTGGTTTACTTTTTGGTACTAGAAAATAGAGGCATATTGAATTATGGGAGTTTTGATTGTCTTCGATGTCAGCTTAACATTCCATAGGTGGAGGGTGGTTTTAACATCCTACTACACATGCTAAATGGCAACTTAGAGTCTCAGTTGTGCATTTAATCTGTCTTGAATACTTTCCATTACTTCTCCCATGTTATTTAGAACTGTTTTCTAAAGGAAATTGCTCCTTATTGATCTATAAGAACCATGTGTGCCCTGTAACATCTCTGGTTAGGGTAGTCCAGTTTTCCTAATGATTTTGTGCTGTCAAAGACTGAAAATCTGAGTATGTCACATACATGATATTAAATTGTGAAATTATATAATAGCAACATTTGAAGATATTGGTACTTGATAGCCTGTTAAGGAAGAGTTGCTCCCAAATTTGAAGTTGGAAAGTCACTGGAATAACTTTTAAAACAGGAACAACATTTGTGGCTTTTTAGATTTTTAATATGTATGTTAAGAATTGTGTACAAACTGAAATGTATGTGTGCTGAGTCTCATATCAAGAAATCTCAATCGTGGACAAAAAATCAATTAAGTGTTATGTGATACACTATCTTAAGGCAATGTAAAACTATAGTTACCTTTTCTTTCTCCATTGCATCCTTTGATTTCTTTTTCTTTTTTAAACTGTCCTAAACAAACAAACATATATAGATCAACTTTAAATGTAAAGGATACAGCATTATAGAACAAGGACAAAAACACTAAAAACGTGACTTGCTCTTTGTTAAAAAGTTTACTCTAATATCAGCATATTAGTTTGATAACAGACAAGATATGTACATTATGAGTATATCTGCTTATAAGCAAATGGGTTTCTTCATTAATCTAGCTGTGTATCAAACCTATGTTTGTTTGAATTGACAGACACTGCCTGGAATACTCATGTGGTTTCTTTTAAAATAGGGATTTTTACCTTGTAGTTCCACGAACTGGAGTTTCAGTTCACAGGGCTCAGACATTCACAAGTCTGATGTGCCCACGTTCCTCATCAGGAGCAAGGGCAAGAATTTCTACCTCTGAATCCCTTACTCGTGGCTATTAACCACCCTTGAGCCTCAGTTTTCTTATCCATAAAATGGACTAACAAATAACTACTTCATATAATCCGTGAGAGAATTAAATGAGTTAACAGTCAAGTGCTTAGAACAGTGCTCACTCAACACATAGTAGACACTCAGTAACTGCTGCCCTTCTTTAAAAGACAAAGAGAAAACCAACGTTTACTGTGTACCTTCTAGATGTCAGGAATTTTTCCAGAACTCTCACTGGGGAAAGAAGGTAATTGCAAACATTTCTGGTTGGGAGAGAACAAATTATATATAGTACAGTAGAAAAGACACTGGTCTTGGGGCCAGTGCCATGGTGTTGCAGGTAAAGCTGTCAGCTACAGTGCTGGCATCACACATGGGCACCAATTTGAGTCCCGACTGCTCCACTTCTGATTCAGCTCCCTGCAATGGCCTAGGAAAACAGCAGATGTCCCACCAAGTCCTTAGACCCCTGGCACCCTTGTGGGAGACCTGAAAGAAGCTCCTGGCTTCAGAGCGGCCCAGCTCCGACTGGGTGGCTATTTGGGGAGCAAACCAGCAGATGGAAAACTTCTCTCTCTGCTACTGCTACTCTGTAACTCTGTTTCAAATAAATAAATAAATAAAAAGAAAAAAGACACTGAACCAGATATCACAAGATTTAGATACAGCTTCCAATTCTAATACCAGTCATATGAATTTAAGCAAAATTGTTTTCTCCTGAAAGATTTATTTATTTGAAAGGCAGAGCTACAGAGAGGCAGAGAGAGAGAGAAAGATCTTCCATTTGCTGGTTTACTCTCCAAATGGCTGTAATGGCTAGAGTTGGACTGATCTGAAGCCAGGAGCCAGGAGCTTCTTTTGGGTCTCCCACGCAGGGGCAGGAGTCCAAGCACTTGGGCCACCTTCTACTGCTTTCCCAGGCCATAGCAAAGAGTTGGATTGGAAGTGGAGCAGCCGGGACTTGAACTGGCACCTGTGTGGAATGCCAGCACTGCAGAAAGCAGCTTTATCCACTATGTGACAGCACCAGCACTTGAACTACAAGTTTACGGAAATGGGGGGAAATAATGTAAGTTGTCCTGGAAATGTGGATATGTATATGTAAGTATTTGAGATGTGTTAATGATTTGTTATGATACTAAGTATGTCAATTAAATAGTATAGAACACTAAAGTACAAAAATTGGACAGTATCATTGTTAAATTGAGAACAGAAGACAGGAAACACCAAAAAGAAAACTTTATTAATTATCTTTGGTATCCAGAATATTAACAATTTAAGAAGTTTTACCTTACTGTCTGATTCAGTTTCCGACGTGGAGCTTTCGGAAGATTTATGTGAATGGTTCTTCTTTTTCTTTCTTTTTTTTCCTTGTTTCTTATCCTATATAAAAGATTTTTGAAAATTTGCTGTTTCAAAAATATAATTCAAGCATCTTATTAGTACCAAAACTTTATTAAACTACAACTTAATGAAAGGACCAGCTTGTAAATTTGTATTTTTCCATAATGATTAATATAAAATGTAACATCAGTTTTCTGATACAAAAAAGTCAAGTGATTTGATGTCTAATTGTAGACATCATGTAATGTCTACAGATCTAGTCAAGCAGCCTTTGATTTTCCCAATCCATTTCTTCTGGCATTTTTAAATAAACAAATTTAGAAATCTAAGGAATATACATATGCTAGTATTTAAATATCCACTATCATCTGTTCATGTCAGCACACCCTAAGTTATGGACAACTAGCCATGCCTGGAAGTAAAGATTTCTAAGAGATACTTCACAACAGGTGTCCTCCTGACATCAAACAAGTTATGGAGAGGCTGTGGTTGTGGCCTAATGGGCTAAGCTGCCACCTGTGATGCCAGCATCCCACATGGTGCTGGCTTGAGTCTCCTTCAGATCCAGTTCCCTGCTAATGGCCTAGGAAAGCAGCAGCAGATGCCCAAATCCTCAGGCCCCTGCACCCACAAGGGAGACCTGGATGAAGCTTCTGGCTACTGACTTCTGTCTGGCAGTGCTGGCCATTGTGGCCATTTGGGCAGTGACCCAGCAGATGGAAGATCTCTCTTTCTCTAACTCTTTCAAATAAATTAAATAAATCTTTCAAAAAAGAAAGTAATTAGAGAGACAACTTCACAAAGCATCACAAAGCGAGCCTCACCTCATCTTCAGACTCCGAAGAACTGCTGGAAGAATCAGAGCTCGATGAAGAAGAAGATGAATACTTGACCAAGCACAAGACAATTACAAATTGTGAGATGTGGGAATTTTTGTCTTTCACTAAAATCCTCAAATACTTATCAAAATCAATCTACTGTCAGAGAAACAGATGGCATTTCTATAAAATGCAACTATTAAATGTGAAATGTCGTCCCCCCATTCAACAACCCAGTGGTACATGGTCACGGCTGTCCTCTTTAAAGAGCAACAGGAGTGAGTGGGTTGCATCACTGATAGAACAAAATCCCATTGCAACCAGAGCCTCTCTGGCTCCTTGACTCATCTTGAGTCTCCATTACCACGGGTTTACAGCTTCAATCAATTATTCTCACTTTTTGTAGACTCTTGATTGTAATATTTACAAAAATGGAAAAATTTTGCTCACCCTACCAGATTTCTTCTTTTCTTTTTTCTTTCTCTAAACGGAAACAAATTAAATGTCTAAGTCTTAGTAAGTTGGTCACAGTTTTCAAATACATTTATTAATATTAGTATACAGCATTATTATGAAAATCCAACTATAAGATTAAGAATAGCAATAAAGTGAAAATGGTGTTACCTGTCTTTTTTTAGACGAGCTTTCACTTCCACTTAATAATTTCTCTCTGTGTTTTTCTAGTTCTTTCTTCCAGTTCTGCAAAAAAGATTATAGACACCATCAGGGCTCTTCCCCTTCTCACACTCTTGCTGTAGGGAGAGAACCAGTCTCCTTCCTTCCTTCTGGCACCTCTCCCCCGTTACAGCTCCACGCAGTCAAGAGAGACTCCGGTACCATCCTTGACCCTATCACCCGAGCCTCCCCTCGCTCTTCCCTGGGGACATTCAGGGAAGGGAGTCTCCACCGCAGACTGAGAGCAGGAACACGTGTTATCACTGAGGTCTTCGTGCTTTTCAACAACGATGGCTAGATTCTCATTCCAAACTATACAAGGTGAATTAGTCTATACTATGGTTGAAAAACCACACACAATTTTGCAGACAAGTAATGTCACTACAGAAATCCCAGGGTAAGGAGAGGAGTACAGGAGAAGATGGCTAAAGTCACTACAAGATGGTTATCCTGCATTTTAAAAAGAAAACATATATTTACGTACAGACCTGCACTTAATATAATGGTTAACACCTCTAAAATACAGAGCTTTCTGAACTATGCTGAAATTTTTGGCTTATAAAAAATGAAAAATATAAAAATTTCATTTCTATTAAAAATAACCCCTTTTAAAAAAAAATAAAAAGGCACTATTTACAAACCTCATTCATTTTTTCTTCAAATTCAGCCAAAGCCTTGGAGCCTTTCTTTTTCTTTTCTAGTTGCTCTTTTACTTCTTCCCTTAAAAACAGAATGTGCAAATAAGTTTTCAAGCAATTCAAATTGGATGGATGCTTATAAACAAGACAAAAATTTCATAAACATTTCATATTCTAGTACACCTCCATTTTCATGTTGGTATCTTTCAAATGTAAATAAAACATAAAGAAAGTGAAGCTTGGAGAATGAAGAAACCCACCCAAACTCCTAAGCTGGTAAGTTCAGTGTCTAGGGTAGCTAAGATCTATTTCACTGAACGACTAGATTCCATCACTAAAATCACCCATTTTATTCTGTACTGTACTCTGCCAGACTGCAGAGCAGAGTTAAAACAGCACAACTGACTGCTGGTTCTTAGAAAGGCCTGCTTATGAGATAGGCTGTGAGCGGGCATCTGGGGACGAGGCGCACAGTGCCTATGCCTACACTGTTAGTACAGACGATGTGGTTTGGGCTGAATACCTGCTTTTCTTTTGGGAGTCTGAAATTCTGGCATGTGACAGGCAGAGGCTACCATAAAAACCACAGGCACTGAGTTTCCCTGGTCAGCAACATCTCACACATGTTGGCACAATTCCTCGCTAATGAAATTAAGCTCATCTTGTATGATTCCACCAGGATCTTTGGCAATACAGGGGAGATAGACACATCCCCTCTTCAAACCCTTAGTTCTTATGTGGACTGTTTGCTGAATCTAGGAATCCAATGAATACAAGATGGATTAATAAGGGAAGAACATTAGAGTTTTATTAAATGTTATTAAATTTCCATGTACAAGATCTTTGTAAGAGAGTGCAGTCTGAAGAAATGACAAAAGAGCACCATCCATCCTTCTTATACTTTTTAGAAAAAGAACAATGGAGGCCGGTGCCACAGCTCACTAGGCTAATCCTCCGCCTGTGGCACCAGCACACCGGGTCTAGTCCCCGTTGGGGCACCGGATTCTGTCCCAGTTGCCCCTCTTCCAGTCCAGCTCTCTGCTGTGGCCTGGGAGTGCAATGGAGGATGGCCCAAGTCTTTGGGCCCTGCACCCCATGGGAGACCAGGAGAAGCACCTGGCTCCTGGCTTTGGATTAGCGTGGTGCGCCGGCTGCAGCGGCCAGTGGAGGGTGAACCAACGGTAAAGGAAGACATTTCTCTCTGTTTCTCTCTCTCACTGTCCACTCTGCCTGTCAAAAAATTAAAAAAAAAAAAAAATTAAAAATAAAAAAAAAAGAACAATGGATTTGTGAGGGGATAACAGGACAAACGGGCACCTGGGCTAGAGCAGTAAATTCTAGGGCTGTAACTAAGACTTGTAGGGGAAGGGGGAAGAGGGAAGATAAGGGTCATTACTTCAGAGTTCGTTTATTCAAGTTCATCAACTCCCCAGTTCCCAATCTGCTGATCAAGACTATCTTCCGGCCTCCCTATGTCAAAGACTTCCTTTGCAAAGAATTGTTATGGTTTGCTGCATGCAGGAAAAGACAAGTCCAACACCCTTTCTGAAGTTAAAAGTTCCTCAAGTGCTTCCACCTTGAAATAAGCACTGGGCACCTCCTTAACCCCTTCAGAGCCTGTGCCCACCCCCTGACTTCACCCCATGTGTCTTCTCCCTTCTCTGATTGCGCCTGGTTTTCCTTCACTGCAATAAACCCCACCATAAGTACAGTTATCTGCCCAGTTCTCCGATGAAGCACCCATCCCATGGGTTGTCCTCAAGACCTGTGATGTACGCAATGTATTAGCTTGAGGACATCCCCTTAAAAGTTCACTCCCTCTCTCCATTTGAGAGATAAAATATACTTCATCTGAGGATGATTTGTACTCTGGGATGCTGCAATTAACAACAGCACTCATGCACACCGTAAGAGGGAGGCAAGGCTTATTTCGTATGAAAAATGAAGGAAGGATTTCCTACTAGATCTAAACACTTTCAGGGCACTTAGGATTCTGAAGCTTATCGTATGTCAGCACAGGAGTATTGTGTTAATAAAGAACACATCCTAAAAAACACTAAGACTGCTCTATGATGCTTTATTTGAAAGATCACACGGTGAGTTTTTCTAACTCAATGAAAAGTCAGCAGACACAACTAGCAGTCAGCCTAACCGTTATCCTACCTAACATCTGCTTATATTACAAAGAAGCACGGCAAGGTTTGGTCTTTTAGGCTCCAGAGAAGAGGCTGAAATGCAAAGGTTAACTGGCAGAGCTTCAGCTATGATGTTTTAAGAGTTGTGCATTTGGTTCATATAATCAAAAGAAAGAGTATCACTTAAGTTATCTGAAAATTGCTTGGCAAACAATAAAAGTTGTAAGAATAAACTTTTAAAAGTTTATAAATAGGTAAACTGTTTCACAAATACCAGGTAGGTCTTGGCCGATTCAGATAATCCTGGATTGTTGGCCCTGAAGACTGGATTGGACCCCTTGATCTGGCCATTGCTATTGGATTCATATAGGCCTCGAGAGAAGAATAAATATTAATTCAATTACACTGACCACTAAAAATGCAAATGCACATTTACTCACCAAGTTACCTTTATTATAAAATATACCCTACATGCAACTAAGTATGAACAATGTGACTAACCACTTTGCATTGCAACCAGAAATTTAACCCTCTATTTAAGCATTAAAAGTTTGGAAGACAAATAACATCACCATTTTAGAGAATGTATTTTTACCAGGGATTTGATGAAATACTGGTATTTCTTACCTACTAACAGCTCCATAATGCTTTCTCTTAAAGCC
Organism: Oryctolagus cuniculus; assembly: GCF_964237555.1. Taxonomy (NCBI): domain Eukaryota; kingdom Metazoa; phylum Chordata; class Mammalia; order Lagomorpha; family Leporidae; genus Oryctolagus; species Oryctolagus cuniculus. The sequence goes on along the minus strand of NC_091447.1, from coordinate 43,199,144 downwards.
TAATAGTCTTGGGAGGGCAATAACACCATACTCACTGGCAAATTAAGAAACTCAATTCCAAAGAAGTCAAACAAGTTCTAACTCTAAATTCATTGTTTAGTCTACTTTATCCCTCACACCAAGAAATACTGTGCTATATATTAATGGCCAATTTCATTTGCAAATTAAAATATAAGAAATGAAAGTTCACAAGGCAACAAAAATACATCTTCATAAGAATTTGTAAATATCCATACATCAAGGAATACCATCAAAAGAATGAAAAGATGATTAATAGAAAATATTTGCAAATCAAATATTAAAAATACATTAAGAGCTCCTATAATTCAACAACAACAACAAAAACCTCTCAACACAATTCAAAAGTAGGCAAAGGACACAAACAGAAATTTGTCCAATGACACAGTAAATGGTCAATAAACACATGGAAAAAAATGCTCAAAATTACTTAGTCATCCAGGAATGCAAATCAAAACCACAGGGATGGTATCTCAACCATTAGGATGGCTGTTATTGGCAACAATGTAATTAATTAATTAAAATATGATACACACACAATAGAATTAGCTGGCAAAAGGAGTGAAATCCTGATAGATACAACCTGGATGAACCCTAAACGCATCATGCTAAGTGAAGTAAGTCAGACAGAACGACTTTAATTTCACTTATATGAAGTACCCAGAAAAAGCAAATACATGGAGACAGGAAGCAGAGTGAGAAGTCACCTGAGGCTAGGGAGGAGACTGTTCTGCAGGGGTGGAGAACCTTCTATCTGCCAAGGGCCATTTGGATATTTATAACATCATTTGTGGCCATACAAAATGATCAGCTTAAAAATTAGCCTGCTCTAGATGTACTGGATTTCAAGTCCCACCTGTGGCTGCCTTTGTAAAGCCAGACCAAATGATTTCATGGCTCTTATACAGCAGGGCTGGACATAATTCACCCTGGAAGGGTACAGAGCATCTTGTGGGAGATGACGACAAGTTCTAGAAATGCAACTTGCTGGCCACAACGGCCAGTGCGAGGCCAGACCGAAGCCAGGAGCCAGGAGTTCTATCTGGTCTCCCAAGTGGATGTCAGGGGCCCATGTGCCTGGGCCATCTTCCACTGCTTTCCCAGGCTATTAGCAGGGAGCTGAACTCGAAGTAGAGCAGCTAGGACATAAACTGGTGCCTATGGGATGCCAGCACTGCAGGCAGTGGCTTTACCCACTGTACCACAATGCTAGCCCCTATTCTAACTTTTAAAGAATCATAGTACAACATTTACTATTTACAATCTTCAACTTTTCTAGAAACTACTGTTGAAGTGATAGGCATGCTTTTGACAACAGATAGTACCTTCAGTCTGCTTTAAGTACACTTTAAATATCTTCATTATTTATTTCAATTATAATAACAATCTTAACTTCATTTTGTGTGCTAGGCTTCATGCAAAATACTGATAGTCTGTGCTCTTACTCATCAAGCATCCAACAATGCTTAAAAAAAAAAAAAAGGATTTCAAAATCAGTGGTGGTGAGGAGAACCTCGAATGCCCATAATAGCTGGAGCCGGGCAAGGCTGAAGCCAGCCATGCACCAGAAACTCCATGTGGTCTCGCCTGTTGGTCACTGCTGCCTCCCAGGCATGTTGGCAGGAAGCTGGATCCCAGGCACTCAGAAATGGGGATAGGGGGTCCAGGTGTCCCAAGAGTTGTCTCAACTACTGTGCTACACACCAACCCCCCTGCAGCTGTTTGAAACAAAAAGTTACTACTTGCTAAGGTAGCAGCCAGATTCTCAGTTTTGCAGCACTGTGAAAACCCTGTCTTATTTTCCTTATCTGAGAGGCACAGTTACAGGGAGACACACGTAGGGGTTTTCCAGCGGCTGGTTCACTCCCCAAATGGCTGCAAGGGCTGGGGCTGGCCCAGGCCAAAGCCAGGCGCTTCTTCCAGGACTTCCTCCTGGGTGCCAGGGGCCCCGGCACTAGGAACATCCTCCGCTGCATCAGCAGAGCTGTATCAGAAGTGGGACATGAACCAGTGCCCATATGGGACGCTGGTGTCACAGGTGGTGGCTTTACCCGTTACGCCACAATGTCTGCCTCCAAAATCTTTATTTATTTATTTATTTAGAAAGAGCTATAGGAAGAGAAGGAATGACAGAGATCTTTCATCTGCTGGTTCACTATCCAGAAGGTCACAATGGCCAGTACTGGGCCATGACAAAGTCAGGAGCCAGGAGCTTCACCTGGGTCTCCATGTGGAGGACAGGGGCCACATGTTTGGGCCATTTTCCACTGCTTTTCTCAGGCCAATAGCAGGGAGCTGAACTGGAAGTAGAACAGCTGGGACAGGAACCAATACCCATGCCAGTAGCTTTACCTGCCACACCACAACGCTGGTCTCAAAATAATGCTTTTAACATTAAGAGAATGAGATGCCTTCTTTTTTTTTTTTTTTGGCAGGCAGAGTTAGACAGTGAGAGACAGAGAGAAAGGTCTTCCTTCCATTGGTTCACCCCCTGAATGGCCGCAACACTGTGCCGGTCAGAAGCCAGGAGCCAGGTGCTTCTCCTGGTCTCCCATGCAGGTGCAGGGCCCAAGCACTTGGGCCATCTTCCACTGCCTTCCTGGGCCACAGCAGAGAGCTGGACTGGAAGAGGAGCAACCTGGACTAGAACCTGGCACCCCATATAGGATGCTGGCGCCGCAGGCAGAGGATTAACCAAGTGAGCCACAGCGCTGGCCCCCATGAGATGCATTTTATGAACTATCTACTGCATTGTAATTTTAAATACTGTAATTCTGTAAATCAAACATTTATATGTAACTAGGATTGCAGGTGGCTTCAAAATGCTGCACATTTTCTGGTAACAGAACATGATTTGTGAAAGTTAGGGCAAGCTGGACCCAAGGGGATATAAATGTGGGCAGATACGAAGAGAGTAAGGTAATCAAACTGTTAAGGACATGATGTGCAGAATTTCATTTGTTACTGATTACCTGTTTTTATCTAGAGTATACATCTATTTTAGTGGGCACAAACTAACAAAAACGAACACGGAGGGAGGTTCCAGAAAACAACAGGCAGAAATGGCTGCTATCATGAATTCAAAAGCCATTTAGAACTCTCAAGAATCAAAATGTTCAATTAAATTGTTAGATAACATAAAACACCAACAGCAAACCCTACTGTAAAAATATGGATTTGGGTGACAGTGATGTATTTATCGATTACAACAAACCCACCATTCCGCTACCAGTTGTTGATAACAGTGGAGGCTGAACATGAGGGGGCAAATGGAAATTATACTTTCTTTGCTCAGTTTTGCTCTGAACCTAAAACTTCTCTAAAAAAACAAAGGTTTTAAAAATTGTTTTACCTGAAAACTGATGGGCATCTTGGAAAGCAATCCTATCAGCTTGAACACTATGTGTCATCAACTGAAAAAAGAACTGGAATTGTTTCTGAGGTAATTTCAAAATGTCCCAAGTTTTTAGAAATAAACCTTAATTTTTACATTTTTATGGTAAAACTAGAGAGTCAAGAAGAGAGAGGACCAGTATATTGGGAGGAAGGAGGGATGAGGAGACAGAGCACAGAGGATTTTAAGGCACTGAAAGTGCCCCGGATGACAGCGTGATGGTGGACGTCCTTACGAGGGAGCACCCAACACTAAGAGTGGATCCTGGGCCGGCGCCGCGGCTCACTAAGCTAATCTTCCGCCAGCGGCGCCGGCATCCCATATGGGTGCCGGGTTCTAGTCCCGGCTGTTCCTCTTCCAGTCCAGCTCTCTGCTGTGGCCCGGGAGTGCAGTGGAGGATGGCCCAAGTGCTTGGGCCCTGCACCCGCGTGGGAGACTAGGAGGAAGCACCTGGCTCCTGGCTTTGGATTGGTGCAGTGTGCTGGTCGTGGCGGCCATTTGGGGGGTGAACCAATGGAAGGAAGACCTTTCTCTCTAACTCTGCCTGTCAAAAAAAAAAAGAGTGGATCCTAATGTAAACAGCAGGCTTCAGGTGATGACAGATGTGTGAGTGCAGGTCCACCACCTGTAACTGGCGCACACACTGATGGGGGAGGGAGTGGGGCGGAGGGAAGCAGCTCTGCTCGCCTGGCAGCAGGAAGTAGTCACAGTATCTGCATACCTCCCTCTCTATTGTGCTGTGAACCTAAAACCGCTCTCAAACAGTCACATAAAACACAGGAGTGAGGATGCACAGAACAGTCAGATGATGTAAGCTTCAGTCTGTTTAAACAGTCCCATCCCTTCCTCCATGCCACCAGCAAACTGAATTACACCATCTGTGCCTTCTAACGCTTGTTTTCACGTTTTTATTCCCACAGCCTAGCATACCAAAAGTAGTAAGTAGAGCTCAGACGTGCTAGTAGATGACGCCAAGCTAAGTTTTTCATGGATGCCTAGGGGTTAGCGTTGTGGCGTAGTGGGTAAAGCCACAGCCTGCCAACACTGGTATTCCATATGGGAGCCAGCTTGAGTCCTGGCTGCTCCACTTCTGATCCAGCTCCCTGTTAATGCACCTGAGAAAGCAGCAGAGGATGGTCCAAATGCTTGCGCCCCTACACACACGTGGAACACTAGCATGAAGCTACAGGTTCTGCCTTTGGCTGGCCTATCTCATTTGGAGAGCGAACCAGCAGATGGAAGCTCTCTCTCCCCCCTGTAACTATGCCTTTCAAACAATAATAATGTTAATAAAAAAGAATGTGTAAAGCAAAAACTGTTTTCTAGTAAAACAAAACATTTTAGGCCTCTGTAAGCAACTATTCCCCAGGTCAAGTGATTTTTTTGTAAAGACTTATTTGAAAGGCATAGTTACAGAAAGATATTGAGAGAGGAGAGAAAGAGAATACTCTATCCACTGGTTCACTCCCTAAATGGCTACAATGACCAGAGCTGTACCAGGCTGAAGCCAGGAGCCTCTTCCGGGTCTTCCACGTGGGTGCAGGGGCCCAGGGACCTGGGCCGTCCTCCACTGCTTTCCCAGGAGCATCAGCAAGGAGCTGGATTGGAAGTGGAACAGCCGGAATTCAAACGGTGCACATACAGCATGCTGGCACTGCAGGCTGCAGCTAACCGGCTGTGCCATGGCGCCAGCCCCACAGTCAAGTGATTTATAAGTATTTAAGACCTAAGGGCATTAAAGGCAAATATTCTAACACCTCAAACCTTAGGAAGCTCCTGCATCATACTATTTCACTTTACGGCAATCGAGATAGCACCACTAGCTGTCTGCAGCCGGCAGGAAAAGCATTCCTCTACTGTGCATCCAGGACTCAGTGACCCTGGTTCTTAGATTTTCCACTGTGAAGACAACCGCGACATACCCTGGGTTGCCTGAATCTAATGCCCGATTCCAGCTTTCTGCCTGTGTAGACTCTCTGAGACAGAAGGTGATGGCTCGAGGAACTGGGTGCATGTGGGAGACCTGGCTTGAGTCCCTGGATCTAGCCTGGCACCAGTGTCACAGACATTTAGGAGGAGTCAATCAATGGATGGGGCTGTCTGTTCACCTCACCAAGAAAGATTAATAAAAAGTGGTTTCAAGATGGGAAATGTTAGGGCCAGCGCTGTGGTGCAGTGGGTTAATGCCCTGGCAGGAAGTGCCGCCATCCCATATGGGCACCGGTTCTAGTCCCGGCTGCTCCTCTTCTGACCCAGCTCTCTGCTGTGGCCTGGGAAAGCAGTAGAAGATGGCCCAAGTCCTTGGGCCCCTGTACCCGCATGGGAGACCCGGAAGAAGCTCCTGGGTCCGGATCGGCGCACCTCTGCGCCATCTGAGGAAGACCTCTCTCTCTCTCTGCCTCTCCTCTATCTGTGTAACTCTGACTTGCAAATAAATAAATAAATCTTAAAAAAAAAAAAAAAAAGAACTCATTAAAAAAAAAAAAAGATGGGAAATGTTGGGGCCAGCGCTGTGGCGCAGTGGGTTAATGCCCTGGCCTGCAGTGCCAGCATCCCATATGGGCGCCAGTTCTAATCCCAGCTGCTCCACTTCCGATCCAGCTCTCTGCTATGGCCTGGGAAAGCAGTAGAGGATGGCCCAAGTGCTTGGACCCTTGTACCCGCATGGGAGACCCAGAAGAAGCTCCAGGTTCCCGGCTTTGGATTGGTCCAGCTTTGGCCGTTGTGGCCATTTGCGGAATGAACCAGTAGATGGGAGAACTCTCTCTCTCTGTCTCTGCTACTCCACCTTTCAAATAAATAAACAAATCTTTAAAAAAAAAAAAAAAAAGACGGGAAATGTCATCATTTCCTAAAAGTAACGACCCATGCAAACAGTCATGAATAAAAGCTGGTTCATGCATCAAGTGAGCACCAAGCCCACTGCTCTCATTTTGCTCCTGGGTGGCTCAAGTTCTGTCGTAGACAGGAGCCCAGGGACGGCCAGGTGCACCCTGACCACTCTTCCCGTAGCTTCACCTGGCCAGTGCCGGGCTCTTCAAACCGAGCCCAGCTCCACCCCGCTGCTCGCCGGCCAGCTGCACCGCTTCCCTCCCATCTCCTGCTCCTCTAAAAGCCCAGGGAGTCTCCAGCGGCACCATCCGACTCCCTTCCCCTCCCCCGCTAGGAGTTCAATTAACCGAAGCTGGTGCGAAAACGAGACGAAAAAGCTAATTTACGTTCACTTTGGTCCAAGCACATTGTGAAACGTACGCACGCTTTTAGTCATCGCATGCCCCTTCGAAAACTTGCGTTTCAAATTTTTTTTAGCACTAACACGCTTTTAACTTCCATTTCCATTCGCTTTTGAAAGGTACCCGCGTTTCTCTCTCATCGCGTCTGCTACAACAGCTGTCACGCCCGTGAACGCTCCTCCCAGCCTCTTGGCTTCTGCGGCCTCGACACTAACTCTGCCGAGGCTGAGGGTGACCACGAACCATCCGCGCTCTCGCGCGGGGTCTCCCGGGCGCGGGCCAGGCAGGGCGCGGCGCCGAAGCCGCCAAGTCCAATGCCGGGCGCACGGGACCAGGGGCCGCCGGCGAGGCCTCCGCGGCCAGGGCTGGCCCGGGTGCTGGGCCCTGGAGCCCGCGGGCAGCGCAGTGGAGGAGGAGGGGAGCTCGGCCAAGCAGCCCGGGGCCCGGAGGCGCCAACGGCGTGCGCGGCGCACGCGCATCTGCGACCGGCGCGGGCTGCTGCTCTCCCGGCCCCGCGTCCGAGCGCCGCCGCGGGCCCTCCCCGCAGGGCGAGGGGGCCCGCGCTCCCGCCGCCGAGCCCCGTGCCACCTCAGCGTCTCCCCGGCCTGGTACTCACCACCCGATTGTCCCGCTTGCCCATGGCGCCCGCCAAAGCCGAACCCGCCAAACGCCGAAGGAGACCAAGCCAGAGAAGCAGCCCCAATGGCCCCGCCGCCGCCGCACGTCGCTCTGCCGCCTGCCCACCTCGCCCAGAGAGCGGCGCGGCCCCGAGCCGACGGCCGCGGTTTCCCACAGCGCCCTCTGCCGCCGCGGAGGCGTCCTGCAAGCCCCGCCCGCAGCCTCACCGAGGAAGCCTGCGCACGATGAAGCGGGGACCGAGGCCAGTGCCTGGAGCCCAGCAGGTGCGTGGGGGAGAGGGACGGAGCTGGCCGCGACGCTGCGAGCGAGACCGCCTGAGAGGCTCAGCTCCGGCCCCCGCCCCACGGTGCACTCATTTCACCAGGGGTTCTGAACCGCTGCTGCGTGGCTGGGGGCTGCCGTGGGGCCCGGGCCCTCGGTATTGGGCCGCTGTTTCCAGCCCGTCTCCTTGCTTGGCGGCTTTGGGACGCAATGGGGAACCCTCCAAAGCTGGGCCGTGGAAGCCAGGGCCCGGGGCGGGGGGGGGGGGGGGATGGAGGCACACTCTGCCGGTCTTCGGCGATCTGGAACCCACTCATGATCACATGTGCCAGGCCGGCGCTGTGGCATAGTGGTAAAGCCGCCACCTTGATGCTGGCATCCCACATGGGCGGCGGTTGGAGCCCAGGATGCTCCACCTGTGATACAGCTCCCTGCTAAAGTGCCTGGGGAAGCAGCGGAAAATGGCCCACGTGCTCGGGCGCCTCCACTCACGTGGGAGACCCAGATGGAGATCCAGGCTCCTGGCTTCGGTTGGGCCAAGCCTCGGCTGTTATGGCCATTTGGGGAGTGAACCAGTGGATGGAAGATTCTCATCCTCTCTCTCTCCTTTTCTCTCTGTACTTTTTCAAATAAATAAAATAGATCTTTTTTTTTTCCACTGAAATTGCATGTTTTATTTCTCCCAATCCCAGCAACAGCACAGAAGCCCCATCATATCCATCTCCAACTGGTTTCTAATAGGCTAGGATTAGGGGACCTTTGTCAAAGCAACTGATACAAAGGGCTCCCAAATGCTGTGCACAAATGTGGCTGTCAAACACATGGAAGTAAACAGTGCACTGGCCCAGATGCTTTTTTTTTTTTTTTTTGACAGGCAGAGTGGACAGGGAGAGAGAGAGACAGAGAGAAAGGTCTTCCTTTTGCCTTTGGTTCACCCTCCAATGGCTGCTGCGGCCGGCGCACCGCGCTGATCCGAAGGCAGGAGCCAGGTGCTTATTCTGGTTTCCCATGGGGTGCAGGGCCCAAGCACTTGGGCCATCCTCCACTGCACTCCCGGGCCACAGCAGAGAGCTGGCCTGGAAGAGGGGCAACTGGGACAGAATCTGGCGCCCCGACGGGGACTAGAACCTGGTGTGCCGGCGCCACAAGGCGGAGGATTAGCCTAGTGAGCCACGGCGCCAGCCTCCAGATGCTTCTTGAGTCAGTTTGACCTTGCAATGCAGTTTGCATCCTTGAAATTGACAGTTTGTAGGGGAAGGGAGAGTGTGAGGGAGTGAAGATGACATTGCCTCCTATTAGCTCACCCTGTCAACATTAAACAGAGATCAAGAGAGAAATGGTTCCAACATTTCACCACATATATATCTTCTTATACAGTCTAAGCTGAGAATTCCATGTAAATGGGTCACTGCGAACTGCAGCAATTTAATTTTTCTCCAATGAAAATAAGAAACAAACCAGTATGATCTCACTTCTATTAACTTTTGAAGGTTTACAGCAGTTAAAGTATTTTTGCTTCTATGTATGAAGGTTAAAAAAATCATTTTTTCATAAAATACAGGAGCAACCAATTTCACCATCGAGTAAAAGTAAAAATTGGGATTCTTTTTTAAATTAGTCCAAAGTGGCATTTAGGAACTTAGTTGTAGGCTGCTGCGCTGACACCATGACAAACCAAAGTGTAGGGCTGGGCCTGGTTTTGTTTCGGTTTTCTTTTCAATATCCAATGCTCATGGATAGAGTTCTGGAAATGTTCCAATTGTAAGGCAGGGATCTGTTTGGATTCCACCACGGGTATGCTCCTTGGGTTGGATGCTGGAGGGCGAGGCACGTTTTGCCGGACCCATGTCGACCACCTAGTAGTCATCAAGGTCAAAAAATTCATCGTCTCCTCCTTGATATTCCATTCCCTGGAAATATACTCGGTACCGCAAGATACCTCAATTCCACCAAATCCTTTCACAAACTGGGATCTTTCTTGTGACTTATCTGTGACAATG